>NC_133561.1:11108750-11419166 GCF_048773025.1 Camelus bactrianus
AGAATCCCAGTGTTTAAAATGTATTTCCCTCTGATTCTGACACAAACCTTCAGATCCGCAGTGTGTTACTAACCCTGTGTTAGGTATTTAAGGCTCCGCTGATGTGCCGCACAAAGAAACTGAGGACAAAATGATCTAGGACTGGGTACTGTGGCGCCTACTTCTGTTTTCTGCTTGCCCGATTCAGAGGCTGGTGTTTTAACATTACTGTTCGGCTGGGGGTCATTTTATTATTGTTGATTATCAACTGGGTACAACTGTACAACTTCATTCCAGGAGAACCTACTAACAGACGAAGGCTGTCAGGATAAGGAGGTGCAGAAAAGCCGTGCAGAGCACGCACCACCTCCTCCACCACCCTGTTATGGAGGAGAATGGAAATTCTAGACCTTGCCAGCTCTGAGAGGGAAAGTTAAGAGATGCAAGAGACAGAAGCGGAGGGTGGGGTGCTAGCTGCTGCAGCGAACGTAATCGAGTCACTGGTATTAAGTCACCCGAGTACCTGTCTGTGTGCGCCTCACCACCTTCCTCTCCCTTCTGTCCCGAGGACCAGTCTAGGTTATGGTACACTGGATGGTATTTTCTCATCGTGGTGCATCTTACTTCAAAGGGCAGAAATCAGAACTGACAGTTTAACAAAAGGCCACATTAAATGTGTCCGGCAGCCCAGGGAAGTGCTCTCCTACTGAGCTGAAAGCCGGCCCAGGAGCTGCGTGGGCAACTGGTAAATTATCCAAGGCCTCTGCTTTTCACGTTACCCACACTATTGTTCAGATGTAATGATAATTCCTCATCCTGTAATGTGATGACAGCTTCCTGTTTTGATCCTACTGCTGTCTACTTACATGAGGCTAGAGTTGCTGAAAATCGCTGAGCTTCTGTTTCCTCATCTACAAAACGGAGATCATATACCTACCAATTCAGGATTACTGGTAAGTTTTAAAGACTAACACAGGTCAAGGGCTTACCACAGTGCCTGGCGTGTGTGTAGTTACCAACACTAACTGAGCCGCCTCTCAGAACCAGGCACGGGGCCAGCCTCGGGGGTCCAAAGTCAGCTGAGACACGCCTCTACCCTCAAGTGCAATCCTACCAGTGTCCTTCCTCCTTCCTGCCTGTCATTTGTCTAGTTTTCATCATAAAGCACAAAAACATTTAAAAATACTTGGTCTCATTTGATCCTCACAACAATCCTACAAGGCAGACAGAACTATGGCCAATTTGCAAATATGAAAACTGTGGCTTAAAGAGGTGGGGGTCAACATAGCTGGGAAACGGTCACTCGAACCTCAACCCAAGCTCTGATTCTGTTGCTAAAGGTACGAATTTGTCATGTAGAATTCATTTTCTGCACCAGTTTATATTGTACTGTTATCTTAATAGTTCTCTGTGTCTTATTATATTCCCCTAAAGACAGTGTAAGCCCCTTAAAGAGAGGAACTATATCTTAAAATTACTTTGTCCTCTCTGAGAGACCTAGCCTGATGCTAAACATATTCGTTGTTTAATAAATTTTCCTAAATTTAAAAGAGATCCCAGCTGGGTCATTTTTACTACCTATGATCAATCTTATAGGAAGCTACAGCTCCTCAACAAATAATGGTTTGGGGGTTATTTATGGCTTTCCAGTCTTCAGTTACTTTCAAATAATTATACACAGGTCAAAGTTTTTTAACACTGACTCATAATTAAACCCCCCAAAGGCGGTTTTCCTCATTTGTTTAGCATATTTCCTGTACTTTGAGGCCTAATGAGTTCTGGTAAGAGCCAGTAAATATTTACTTTTTAATTCACTACTCGATCCCAAGACATCTCTTGATTTCTGGGTTCATGTTGGTTTCTAGGTTTAACTGATCACAAAGGATAGAATTCCATTGATCATTATCTTGTGAATCAGAGCAGAGCACATGGCCAGCCTCAGGTAGATTCAGAGACTGCTTTTTTTACAGGTTGTCTGTACAAACAGCCCAAATTTCTTGAATTTTTTTTTTTTTTGATCCACTGCTTCATTTGATCTAGGCTTTAAAATGTAGTCCATTTCTGGTGGGAGAATTGGCTAGACATTTATCAGTGGATCACAGGTAAAAATGAAAATATTCTTGAAAGAGATCTGAATAGAATCTAGAACTTGGAGTTCAACCATTCTATTACATTAATTACTTCTGTTATATCCTGGAAATCTTTTTTTAAAAATGGAATTTATGTCATTCTTTATTAGTATTTACTGCCAAATGACGTCTTCAGCCTTAACAAAAATCCAGGAAATTTAGATTAATATCAATGTCATGGCAAAAGTGCAAATGACAGGCAATGTTTAAGACAAAGAAAACAATTGTTAGACACATCGTTTCAGTTTCCAAAGTCATTCGCTTGTGTATCTAGACAAGCTGGGGCCATCTGTAAGGGCAAGTAAATATGTTCCTTGTGCGCTGGCATCGCTTCCGTTAGAATTATCGGGCTTGCTCCATTCAGCTGGCCAGCTGCAGACTATTTCCTGCTTCCTCCCTAAATAAAGTAATATGTAAAGAACCCACCACAGCTCTTGGACCACAGTGGACGAGAAACACACCTGCCGAAGACCACTCTAGAGCTAAACAAATTGGCCCAGGCCCTGGTCAGAGCTGGTCAGCCTGGGGAACTGCGTGACCCAATGACTTTTTCTCACCAGCTAAAAGTAAATACAGTTTCCAAGCACTTTCGTACCCACAAGTCTCACTCAACTCTCACAACCATCTTGGAAGCAGACGCTTTTCTTTTTCACGTTTACCAATAAGACAAATTCAGAGAATTTCCCAATTTAACAAGATCACACAGGCAATAAGGGGCCCAGCACAAATTTCAAAGTGGATGCTGTAACTGTAATTCCAACGTTTTTCCACATAACTCACATATTGTGCTTTCTCTCCAGGAAGAATGTGTGTGCATTCATTTCTCTCTTTTTCCTTTTGGTTTCTTATCCTACAGATCAGCTAAATGTAGAGCGAGCTTGCTGTCTCTCTCTCTCTGTCTGTGTCTCTCTGTCTCTCTCTGTCTCACCTGCACATGCACACGCATATGGCCTCTCCTCTCCCTTCAACTGCCTTCTATCTTTTGTTCTCTCACATCTTGGCCAATTACTTCAGAGAATAAATTTTTTTCTCCCCATCATTTTTCACTCTCCTGCTTTTCAATAATTGGTTGTCAAAAAAAACAAAAAACAAAAAACAAAAAACAAATCTTATCACAGGTGATAAACTCAGAAGGACAGTTAATGTTATACTTTTCCCAGGGAAAGAAAAACCATATGCTTTGTAACCAGCCTTTAAACATCCTGAAAGTTTCTAAGAAGCGCTTTCAGATCCCCAGCAATACTTTCCATCTATCTTTTTAGCTTCCAGTTATCTGTGCAGTCTCTTAAACATCAACCCTCCAGAATCTAGATAAATGATAAAACTATCATTCAGTTTTATTGCCTTTATGTTATGTTTATACTTGTACCATAACAGAACTGTTTTTCACATCTTCCTCATCAGCGATACACAATAATTCACTTCAGTAAGTAACACAGGCTTTTATGGTCTAGCCTAAAAAAGCAACTTACTCTGAAGATTGTTTTCTGTGGGAAAAAAAAGTATAAATCTAATAATTAATCTACAAAGGAAATATTTCAGTGTAAACCCGAGTGTCTGAATTTCATAAGGCTGTCGTTTCAAACCCCTGAAGCTAATCTCATTTAGTACTCTACCCACTAATATTTCTAGTCAGGGCATACGAGCCATAGTTATGTAAATAATTAGTTTATAGAATAGAAATAAACAGGAGTATAATTCATTGATTTACTCATTATTAATCAGTCGCTTAATTCAGCATCACTGGAGACCATCATGTCACATGCCTTCATTTGAGAAATAAAGAAGCGAAGGGTCACGGTTCTCGGATGGAGAGGGCAACCAGATCGTACTATAAACTCTGCTCAGGACCACTGTGGCGGTTTCTTAGCTGAAGATCGATGTTCAGTAATATCTACGTGAGCTAAAAAGCACAAATTTCTAACTCTGAAGGTGATGGATCCAAAGGGTCACCAAGTATTATGTTCCATTTCTGTGACCTTTGGAAAATAAATGTTCGTACTAAATAGAAAACGAATTTCTAATAACTGAATTAAACTGTTCATCTAAATAGCCAACTTTGGATTTCTCTCCACACATAATAACTTGGAAAAATATATAGCCTGTGTTTACTAGAGCACTGTAGCCACAATCTCTAAGAAGAGCTATAACTCGCTAACAATTTTCCTGATTTATGTTTGAAAACATACAGGGCATGAAATGATTTCTGCAACCTTACATTTTCCTCAAGAACACGGGTAGGCAGAAGACAGACTCCAAAAAGCATGTCGGATTGCTTGTTACAGCTCTTTTTTAAATAGAAATGTGCGACAAGCAATTATACATCCTCCACCGAAGAAAAGCCATTAGATTTTTTTTCCCCATTAAGAGAGGGAAAAAGAAAAAAGAGAGGAAGGAAGAGGAGGGAAAACAAAAGGGAGGGAGAAACGGAGAGAAGAAGGAAACTCTGATAAAACAATCTAGTTTCATATTATGTTTACATCGTAAAACTGACTGCCTTCTTGAGTAAGAAAATGCAACAGATACTCTTCCAAAGAACAGCTTATGGATAATGTACGGTTATAAACTGTAACACACTGTACAAATGTTAGTTATCCTTGTTCCTAGTATTTAACGTATATGCAAATTTGCCTCCCAATCTATAATTGTGCTAAAAAACCAAGTATGTGTGGATATAAATCACATTGGTCATAAACTCAGCCTTATTAATCTAATCTATCTTAGCGTGAGATCGAATTTAAATGGGCCACTCTGGTATCACAGAAATCTGGGAACACTGTTTATCCTACCATGTAAGTGTCTATCAGAATAGGAGTACCAAAGTTTTGCCATGCTTCATATAAAGTTAGCATCCTGAATCTGAATCTTCAAAACAGTAAAAGATCATTGTGTCCGATACACACATGTGCCAAGTTAAAAACAAAAATTCACTTGTATAAGGAAAGGTGAGTAAGCACATTCATTTATTAGCATCCTTTACAGAGTCCTATCCAGGTGATTCATGTGAGCAGATGTGCCATCTGAAACACCCTTAAGCGTCCATAAGTAAAACAGCTTTGATTCTCCAGGGTCTTGCATTTAATCACAGGAATTCCAAACACATTTGACCCTCTTTGGTGGTAATTATGACCATTCCCTTGCTCAAATGAACAAAGCATCCTTCAAAATCGAAATACAGACAGAGGCCTGATTTAAAACTACCAACAAGTCTTCTTCACAACCACAGGTGTTACGGAGCACGATGGTACGACAACACTACTATACGTGCGCACATGGTGTACACGTCGGAGGAAGGACCAGAGGTGGGATATACACCCCGCACAATGGAGGAAGTTAGGTAAGGGGGCGGAGGTGGGGGGCTTCACAACTGGAAGTCCTTCAGGGTTGAGTAAGTCAATGGCATCTAATTTCCGAGAAAAAGAAAACTTCCCTAGCTAGGTGATAAAGACACACAGAGTCTCGGCATGACCACAGCGTGGACTTCAGGAATTTTCATTCAAAGATTTGCAAAGCTTTTTCCAGTTACCCGAATCCGAAGGTCCAAAACCATAAAGCAGTGTGTCTGCATTCTATTTCAACAGACCGAATTACTTCCTGCAAGCATCTCCCCCGCTGGCCCTGGCTCTCCACTTCTGGCTATCACTACCATTGATTTCAATACAACATACGATTATAAATTAGGCTCGAAACCATCAAAACAAGATGGTTTCAGAAAAAGATCCTTAAACTTTCCTACAGCACCCACTCCATCCGCTAGCCTGAGAGAGTGAGGAGCACGTAGAGCTCACATGCGATTCCCTTCGCTGATTCCTCAGGCCCCCTTACTCGACTGGAAGGAACGGCAATGCAAACTTAAAAACCGAACTGCAAAGCAGAATTATTTCACAGCTTAACAAAACTGCCAACAAAGTGACAAGAGAAAATTTCTTTGTTTGCACAAGGGGCATAGAGGTACATTATTTTGACTTTATAAAGATATTTTTCTTGAATACACACACACACACACAAAATCACAACATGACGAAACTTGGTAATCATTCATTCAAAACAACAGATTCTATTGTTCACGGAGAAATTTTCAGTTGGTTTTCTCATACCAGTGGTTCAATGGAAAGATTCACCAACTGCTCCCTGGAGAACACAGGAGCTCTGCATTTAAATGGAGATACAGTATTTCCACATGCACCGTACCTAGAAGGCAGATACTGTCAAGGTTTCTTAGTGAGAATAACTCAGATTGTATTAGGGCCATTTCGATGCTGTAGCTGTCTCTATTTCATAGGGCTCGGTCTGTTTCCACAACTTTTCTTTTTCCTTTGCACGTTCCTTGTAGTATTTGTCCTGAGAAGTTAAAATTAAACCTTTCTCCATTGCAAAGTCCCCACACTAGCAACAAGCAATTATGACTGTACATATCATTTCTGATGTGTACAGAAAAAGACCACAGAAGATAGGCTGGCCAGAAATGTTAAATAATTGAAAAGTATAATGACTTAATAGAGTAGTAAGCTTAGTTTACAATGCAGCCAATTTAAAGCCATAAAAATACTGTGTAAAAGTTTTATCTTGTGGTTGACCATTACATATCCTATCTATTATTCAAAAGTATTTCAATATTGTTTTTCTTCATTAATGTGGCTTTTGGCATTTCCCTCAAAATCTTTCTGTTCCCACAGTTTTCCAACCATTTTGAAACAAGTACAGAATTCCTACTTTTACATCATAAATTCCCCTCACTGGGATAATGAGATCATCAGTCTCTAACTGAAACCAGTTTCATAGGTTAACCTGTAAGAAATACTTTAACTTCCTTGGATGGGATTTGCTTTGCATTTAACACAAGCAAGCAAGCAAGACATTAAGAAATAAACAAATAAAACAGGACTAAAGCTACCTGCATTGACACATCTCTAAACAAAGGAGAACTTCCTAAGTAACCTCCTTTCTGGCGACACACTAATCTAGGGATTTGTCTGTATTAGAAAATGTCATGGGGCATCAGGCAAGTTTTGAGTGTTCAGCTAAGGTGCATAGCATGCCCGTGGAGGAGAAAAAAGAGACACTTAGGATCAATTTCAAACACAAGCCCAGTGCCTCTGGCAGGCCTTTGCTAAAATTCCAGCTGCCATCGAAATGCCCCCGTAAACAAGGTTACCGAGAACAGCCCCAGATATTCTTTTCAGCAGCACTTTCCCTCCCGGCCCTCCAGCTGCCTGCGCACAAGGTGAGTTATCCCTTATCTTGCTGCCCTGCCATTCTCATGCTGATTCAAATTCAGAACTCAAAATGAAAGATGAAGTAGCTTCCAGATCACTTCATATTGAAATCCTGTTGCAGTCATAAGTGGTGCTCAGTTGGAGACGGGAACATGCTACTCTCTTGGTAACCTTTTAATTTCTGGAAAAATTGCACAGAATAAATCGAGTGGCATACACTTGGAAACCTAAGGGACTGACCTGCTTTATTTTGTTAAAGCACCTCCCCTCAGAAGGTCCCTTGGCTCCTCCTGCAAATCCCATTAAAGATGACCAGCAGGTTTCAGTATGTACCATGCACAAAGATTTAAATGCTATTTTGATTTATTAAAGAAAATAAATTATCTTTTATCTACGTTCATCTGCCCAGTCAATGGACAATGTTATGTTTTATACAATGCCATTTTCAATATGCAATTCTAATTCTCCATAACATGAGTTGGAAGAGTTATGACAATTGTTTTAGTAAAAATAACAAAGCCATACGTAACAGACAAATACATATTGGAAAGATCATCTAGGCCTGTTTTATGATCTACTTCATTCTTTTCATATTTGAAGGTAAAGAAGCCCTTATCCACATCATTTCATCTCCATCAGTGTTTTCAAGTACCTTCCTCTCTGTCCGCTATTCCTCAGCTCAGATTTGAGAACTGTTCAAATTTCCCTCTCTTTCCCACAATGACAGAACTGTTTCTCAGGTTGGTTAACTCATTTTGATAACATCAAATCTACTGGACAGGAAAAAAAAAAACAAAAGAAGCCGCCTGACACCACACCCCCACTCCCCAGTCCCACTCCTCTGCCTTCCCCTTCCCCTGGAGGGCACGTCTTCCTCTCTCCTCTTGCCTGCTGCTTCTGCATCTGGGCATTTTCCAAACACAACCCCCTATTTGGTCTTTGGGCAGCGTGAGAAAAAAAAAGACAGTCTCTCTTCAAAACTAGACCAAATCATTCAGCTGCTCTGTAATACTTCAAAACATCTGCAGGTCTCTTGCTCTTGACTTAAAGTATTAAGCAGGAGTGTTTTGAAAATAGCAGAAAGTCATATGTGGACAAAACAGCTCCTCTTAACTTACATGCTGAGAATTTCTTTCTTTCTCTTTTTCCTTCTCTCTCTCTTTCTTTCTTTCTTTTTTTTTTAAAGAGAGAGAAGGTGTTATTTTCAACATTGCCCTCTGGTTTACGTTCACAAAATCACTTGTTTTCTGTGTATGCCTGTGTCCCGGGGTCCGGCCAGTGGCTCTGGTACTATAACACAAACACAGCAAACAAGCTCCCTAGCTTAAGCAGACCCGTGTGGCAATTCACAACATAACCCAAGCAAGCACAATAAATAAACACATACATAATGGTTCCACAACACTGAGGCATGCGGGGGTTTCTCCAGGCCCTTCCCGACTTTTCCAGAATTGCTCATTAAGATTCTTAAAAGGGGAGGGGGCGCAGCTGGGAAGAAGGTTGCCTGGAAGGGAAGAGAAGGGGAGAAGGAGAGCTTTGCCCTCTGTGACTTTCTCTCTCTGAGAATCTCCCATTACCAACCACGGGGAGGCTGGGGGGGGGGTTCTATCCTGCAGACACATCCGACAGACTTGAGGGGTAGAAAGGGGTGGGTGGTTCAAAATACTGAAAATGATGGTCGGGTGACCTCCGTGTAACTTCAGGGACTCCCACGGGAAGGTGACCGGGTTGGGGAGACCGGAGGGACGGAGGCGCAGAGGACAGGACTACAGCAGCAGCAAGCACCAGAAGGATTTTCCAGCCCCTGACAGCCGTCCTCAACTCCTGACACCACCCTCTCCCCAGCCACCCCCTCCCCAGATCCCCTTGCCCTCTAAGACCAGAGGACTCCCCCCACCCCAGCCCAGTCCCCGTGCCCTAACTCTGCCCTCACTCTTTGCCACTTTCCCAGGCACTTAAGTCTCTATCCAGGAAGGGGGAGGGGAGAGGTGTTTCAAGAACAAATCTCATGGAAATGAGAATTTACCAGTGTCTCAAGCACACACGCGCTGACAGTTTTGCAGTCATGGTTAGCAAGTCTACAAGAGGGGGACAGTACTCATGGTTGTGTTATGAAAGGAGGGGTGGCTTTTTTTCTCTCTCCAAGAGTCTCTAAACAAGTGAAGGGGGAAGGGGGAGCAATAGAGATTTCCACCAGGACTGCAAATCAAGGGTGCCCCAGATGCAAAGGTCTGTCTCCAGATGTTGATGATAAGGATTTGGACCAGTTACCTTGGCAGGGTCAGAACTGCAGCAGGTTAAGCAGGTGAGTCGTCGGGGATTTTAAAGAAGCCGAAGCCGGGTGCTTTGGCTAGGAAAGTCTACCAAACCCCCATGCAGGAACATTGCACATCTTACACACGCCTCCTTTCACTGGGCTCCCGCGACCTCGGCAGGCGAGGGGGTGCCGGCCGGCGCGCCGGGGCCAAGGGCACGGCCCCCCGCTCGGCCCCCGCGGGCGCGGGGCCGGCCTGGCCCCCGGGGTCCGCGTCCCGCGCGGCTGGGCACTCACCGAGCCGGGCGGCCAGGGGCCGAGGGGCGCCCGCCGCTAGCCGGAGCGCCCGGGCGCCTCCCTTTGCTCTTGGTAGCGTCGGTCCGCACTCCCTGTGACCCAGGACGTCATGATGCCTGTCTGTTTTCTCAATGATAACTTGGCAGAAGAAGAGAGAGGCTGCCAGGTTCTCCTCGGGTGGCTGCGTGGTATGTGCACGTTTCTGTTTGCATGCGTTCCGCTCTCTCCCTTTTGCAAAATAAATATCTATATTTCCCCCCCAAAAAAATGCCCGGCACTGTCATGATTTGATGGCATTATTGCGTTGGCATAATTGACGCCTCTGGGTGTGTATTTATTTGTGTCTGTGCGTGTGGGGGTTTTGTGTGTGGGGGGGGGGATTTTTTTCCCCTTTAAATCCTGCTGCCGCCGCCGCCGCCGCAGCCGCTGCGAACGGAAAGCAAGCATGCGTTCATCTTTTGTCTTTCATTTTACCTTCAGGGTGACATTCAGTGCCAACTGCTCCCTTTTGACCGTCGCCAATCCCGGCTGGGCAAAATCGATTTTAAAACCTTGGGTGGGGGGAGGGGAAGGAAGAGCCCCCTCGGCCCGAATGCTGGGGTTTCCATTCCTTCCACTGCCGGACCCCGAACCTACCCGCCCCGCCGCCCACCCCTGAAAAACCATGTTCCCTTCTACCCACCGGGCCCAGGCAGAGACGCGGCACCCAGACGGCGAGGCGCATCCACCCAGGGCCAGACACTCCCGTTCTCGGCTCGCACTTGCTGACTCGCATCTCTCAGCTGTGTTCCCAGTGTGTAGGCCTCTCACAACTGGAGCTATTTTTGTCTCCTAGAGATGCTCTTTAAAGCCTTTTAAAAATGGGGAGGGGGCAGGGGAGGAAAAAAAAGAAAGACTAGCCCAAGCCCCTATTTGAGTGTCTCTCTGGACACATCTGGAAATTTGGGGGAGGGGGGCTCCAAGCATCTGACCCACAAGGGGCGTTTAGAGGGGCAGAAAGGATAACTAGCTTTTATTTGAATTCTTTGACAACAGCAAGAAAACTTTTTTTTAAAAATACAAAGATCGTATTATTGCTGGTCATTCTCTGTATTTGTCATTACTATAATTATGTTCTCTAGAATGAGTAAGGAAGGTCTCAAGAATTATCTTTGATTTTTTTATGCAAACATAAGAATGTATTTTAGATGGTGTGGCCACATGGCAGGTGAAGCAGAGAGCATGTCTTTTTGTCATATTGAATTTGTGTTATTTGGACATTGTTTGGTATGTTTTATGTAGCCTCTGTTGACCATAATATTGTGCATCAATCACCGTGTATGCATTACCGAAAAATAAATATCTAGCATGAGGTTTGGCAAATAGTTTGCCCTTCTTTAACACTAATTCTCCATTTGGAGTAGTGGAATGGGCTTAGAAATTTTTTCCCCCAAGCCTCCTGCTGACCTTGGTCACCATCGTGTAAAGGTAAAGTCAGTCACTGTTCCCACTGATTCAGATTTCTAAAAGATAACAGCAGAAGCCAAGGTGGCAAAACCTAAAGCATGGAGGAGAGTGTCAAATCCAAAAAACAAAGCCGATTGGGAGAAAAACTTTTGAACCCATCCAAGACAATCTGCAGCTGCTTTAGGTTTAAAAATAGCTTACCTATTTGAGAGATTGGTTAAGTTTAATGAAAATGGCAAGGAATTTGTTAGGTCTTTTCCCTTTAGAGTCACAGACCAAGAATCACTAGCAAATTCCAGAAGGAAGACTTGGTAATTATGCAAAGACCAGACAGTCCGAACTGGAGAAGAGCCTAGCTAAAGTAAACCTCAGGAGGGTCTCAGGACCACTGAGCAGTAGATTCCAGAAGCTGAACTGTTCCTCGCCACCCTTATCAATTGGACACAGCTCTCTGGATCTCCTCATCAGTCTCCTTGGAATGGCCGGAGGATGAATTGGTGCAGTCTTGACTGGTGCTTAGAGGTCACCAGGGTCAAAGATGATTCTAAAGAAGACAGAGGTCTGTTTAGAACTCAAGGGTCTGTTTAGAACTCAAGGGGACATCATCTCCCAAGCTCCTGGTGACTTTTCAGTAACTATCCAAGAAGGGCTTGTTAATATTCAATCTACCAACCTGGTTCTCCAACTTTTTAACTTATTAACCTCAGAGCTGGACCCTTAAAGACCCACTGCAAAGAGTAAAAAAAAAAAAAAAAAAAAAAAAACCATTAAAATTTGTCTAACTTTAATCCCTTGAAATCCAAGGGGTTGTTGTTGTTTTGTTTTTTTGTTTTTTCTTTCAGACAAAAGCCTTCCGTGCTGTTTGTTATCAATCCACATGCCAGTGCAGGCAACCAAGTGGTTTCCTTCGCCAGGGGTGAGCTACCTGAGCAACTAGTAGAGTGTAGAGGTGAGGTACTCAGGTTCTCTCGAGGTCTGAATAGATCTCTTCTGAGCCCAGATTCTCTAAATCCAATTCTGCCTGAGAACAGTTCTCTGCTGTTTCAAATTCAGGCTCCTCCAACTACTCTCAAGTCTTTATTTCTGGCGTCACCCTAAATATAATAGTTAATATTGTTGTAGCGTATTCAGTTTAACTTCCCAACCAAACCAAAGGGCATACAAATGCTTACTAAGGTGGATGGAACACAACGAAGGCGTTGTTCTAAAGTGTACTTGTGCTTAGAACTTGTAAATCTAATTAAATCTTCTCAACAACAGTAGGAGAGAAGGATTCTCAGTATTCCCATTTTACCCAAGGAAACAGAAGCACAGAGAAGTTAAGTAATTTGTCCCAAATCACACAGCTGAGATTCAAATTCAGGTGTCGTGAGCTCTCATCATCAAGTTCTCTGCCTACTGACCTGCCTGACTATTTAACTTTAAGTTCCAACCGGTCATGGAATCTTGCAGCCATGGTTCAGTCAGACTGGTCACCCACTGCCCACCTCCAACCCTCTGTTAACTCCTATTCCAAAGTCATTGCCCGAGCTTTCAAAGAGTCCCTCCTCTGCCTCTTTGCTATCCAACCTCTATCCAATGGTCAAGGCCAAGTTCAAATCCTATTTCACCTCCAAAGCCATTATTTACTACTCTTGGGTGTATAATTCATTCTCTCTCTCTGTCCTACAATGTTCACGTCTACATATGACATAACTGTTTTTTAACTGTTTCTGGGGTTTGTTTTTGAATCTCTTCTTTGTCCCCACCCCATTCCTTTCTGACGGAGTATGTGTTTTTCTCCTGTCTCTTCTGGCTTGCCTGACAAAGTGCCAAGTACAACACTGGCTCTCATTAAGTAGCTGCTGATGCACTCGTTGACACAAACCTGCCCTTTGGAGAGCTCAGATGTCAATTTTCAATTTGTCGGAAATCCAAAGTTTTACATAGCAAAAGTTTTGTCCTTTTAACTGGAGAAATTGAAAACTTATGTCTCCCTGTTTCAGATGCACAACAGAAAATCCCGGTAAGATCAAAGGTGAAACTATTTAACCGGAGAAGCATATGCTGGTGAGGTAGAATTTAACGAGGAGGGGTGGAGAGAGGGAGGCTGGACAGATGTAAAATCGTAGTATTTGGAAAATAATCGTAAGCGTAACCATTATGACTTTTGGCTGTTATGAGCCTTTCTCTGCTGTATTTATAATTTTCTATGTCAATATATTATGTTTTCTGCTTAAAAAGGTAGGAAAAGAAGTAGGGACTGGCAGTCAGGAGACCTGTGGTCTTATCTTGGACCTGCTACTGATCAGCTGTGTGTGACCTCCAGCAAATGATTTAATTCTGGGCCTCAGTTTCCTTCTTGCACAAGGAGAGACTTAACCAATTTCCAGGGTTCCTTTAGCTCTAAGATTTTACAAATCTGTAACAGAATATGAGAAAGGATGGGGCTGGGGTGAGAGAGAAAAAAAAGAGAGAGCGCTGGCATGCTCAGCCTAGTGGGACCAGTTTTTTGGAGGACACAAAAAATACACTGGGGCGCTCAGGTAAAGTTAACAAAGATCCTGTTCCTAACTTCTGAGTGTAGTTAAGGGTAGCTCAGAAAAAAAAAAAAATCTGCACAAAAATACATGCAAATTTACCATTTCCAAGATGGTCCCTTTCCTGTGAGATAAAATGATTAATCACTGAGTGGACCAGGAGCCGACCACATCAGCCAAAATGTTATTAGTCATCACTCATGCTTGCCTGCAACCTGTTTTCTTTCTGCCACAATCAGATTGTCGTGCAGACCTCATTTGATGTAAATGGATTCAACCGTTTTTGCCTTGATATCTTGGACTCATGTGTAGCTTGAGTTCAATCATGAAGTTAGTTGAAGAGCACAGGTTTAGGACAAAGAGACCTGGGGGCTCGCACCAGAATGGGACCTCTTACCTGTTTCCCAGTGTAACTGACTTGGAGCGAGCCTCTCCCTGTGCACTGAAGACAGAACTCATTAACCCACTGACCTTCTCGTCAGGTCTTTGTGGGGATAAAATAAAAGAGCAGGAGTGAGAGCGCCCTTCCAAGACAGCAAAGCAGCATCACGCCAGACGTGCGCGTTTTACACTAGAGCTGTCTTTCTGAGATAGTTTACAAACTTAGTAGAGCATATGAAGACATGCATTCAGGTCCCCAGGCTGAGGGTCTAAGTTGATTTCCACCACATCTAGCTAGTTATGGGACATCGCCAAGTCCTTTAAGTAGTTAAGGATGGCATCAGGATGACCATGCAGACCAACGGCCCTATCCGAGTCTATACTCAAAAGGCAAGATCCAAACTGTGGGCGAAGGAGTACAGCGAATTAAATCAATCAGGACCACGTTCATCACAACATTTATTCAAAATAGAAATGCAATCCATGCCTCTGACATGAAAGAAAGAAAACAATTTTATCTAAGGCAGGGATCCTCAACCCAGCTGCATGGTGGTCCTGGGGCTCCAGGGATGAATGAAGAACGTCCTGAAGTTGTAGACAAAACATACGTGTATGTATGAGTGCCTGTGTACTGTCCTCAAAAGAAGACTCATAGCTTTCATCACATTCTCAGAAGGGTTCATGACTTCAGAAAGGTTAAGAACCACTGATGTAAGAATAGTTTTTTTAAAAACTGAACTTAAAAGAGAATAACATTCATTTAAGCCAAATGTCATGCTGACTACAACGCGGAGAGTGTAGAATAATCACCAGTATTCAGAATGATGGCCCTGAGACACAATAAAAACTTCAATCATCAAAGAAATTTATTTTCAAGGTATTTTACTTAGCTGACAAGGGAAAATGGAGCAGCCTTTTAGAACGATTCGAATATCGAATTAAAATAAGAAGAGGTTTCTGGTTTGGTTTAAGCTGGCTGGACAATGCTTTGTGGGCTAAAACAGGTGAATTCGTGTGGGGAAATACTCATTGTTTTGGGGAGAACAGTTAAGATCCATGACAGCTGTTAGATACCAAAGAATGGGGGCTTCAGTGGAATTATGGCAATGGGGTGGGGGGTGGGCCGAAGGATGGAAGGGGTATTTGGCAGGAAGATGGAATCAACAGACTTTGGTGTCTGGCTTGGACAACTGAATTAATGATAGGATTTTAAGGAGGTACAAATAAAGGCTCTGCTAAGAAAATAATAAATTTGGTTGGGGATATGCTAGGTTTAAAAGCTATAGAATGGCCAGATTCTACCGGCCTTGGGAAAGATTTAGAAAAAATCTGTGGCTAGAGAAATTTATTTGAGAATCATTAGTGAATCGGCAATGGCTGACCCTGGTAATAAAGATGGGGGAGGAAATTACGAATGTAAAGAATTTAGAAGCATCTGAAATAAAACTGCACTTTTTTGGAATAAAATCAAATTTGTAAAATCTGAAATTATGTAACACCCAAGGCAAGTGAGTGTTGGTGATTTTAAATATTTATGGACACCTGTCTTTGTACCATAAATTTCTGAGAGCACCATACATCTCAGACTTTATTTTACACCTGGGGTTTTCTGGAGTTCTTTCATTCCAAGGCTCTAATTTCGTTTGAGATACTCGCTCCCTTGGTTCAGAAGGGAGAAAGTTTTCCTTGGCAACCAGGTTCAACTGGAAAAAAATAAAGATGTCACCTGATGCTACAAGTTACCAACTCTGTTCTCAGCTGTGTATCCCTGCCAGATGCTGAACGAGCAGGGGAAACTCAGTGTCATGGAAAAGAACGCCGAAGCTGGAGTCAGGTGCACGAGTGTGAATCTAATCTCTGCCTCTTGTGGCTTGTGCAAACCTGGGCAAGTCATTCAACTTCCTACAAGCTGGATTTCCTCCCCTAATGACTTCCCTCTTGCCCTCGGGGAGTGATCCTTTGAGCATCGACATTTAGGTCATCGCCAGAGGGGCGCAAGAGTGAGCCCAAACACAGATTTCAAACGTCACCTTGATGAACTCCTCCAGGATGCCATTCCCCCCAGCCGGTGACAGACCAGCGTGGTCCAGCATGCCTTCTTCCCTACCTCCATCAACACACTCTATGACGACACTCACACATTAATTATTGTTAATACATCTGTCTTTGCTGCTCACTGTAACTGACTTTAGTGTAAGATGTTTTAGCTCTCCTTTTACTCTTAGTATCTAGCACACAGTAGGTGCTCCATAAATGTTAAATGAATAAATTGTTATCAAGGGAGAGCATTTGCCGGCATCTGTTCCTATTCCACGAAGTCTTCAGCTGATCCGGGAAGCGGAAAAAGCCGGGCCAGCCTCACTCACAGGCCCTAAGCAATTGGGTGCTTTGCTTATAAGGGGCCTCTTTCAGAAAACTCCTACTGTACTGTTTATTAAGCTAACTTACGTGTCCAGTTATTATAAGAGAACAAAGTATGTCATTTTCCAATCATATTTAAGCTTAAAATGCAAAACTGCCCCTCCCTCCAAAAAGATGGAACACTGACTTCATTTGACACTGATCTATAAATATGCATACCAGGTTTTACCAGAAAGCTGAGGAGAGGGGGAGAAAAGAGGGTGAGAGAGGGCACTGTGAACCTTAAAAAAAAGTTGAATAGCTTTCACAGTGTGGTGGAAAGGACCTCAAAAAAATAGGACTGATGTCCTATTTCAAATTCCTTAGAAAATATCTAAAGCTCTCTTTTCTCAGTTATTGCATCTTTAAAATGGAATCATATAATTTAAGAATCAGAGTTATTGGGAAGATGAAATGCATATGAAGACATAATGCCCTGTCCAGACAGGAAGCTGATAAAAGCTAGTCCCGCCCCCCTCCTTTTCTTCCTTCTTGCCTGTTTACCTTCCCAGAAGAAAAAAAAAGAATCTAATTCATTGATTTGCAACAATGATCAACTTGGACGCTTTTCTCTTGGCCAGGCTGCTAAAAGCTGATCACGGGGATTAGCTTAAATCAGTGGTTTCCAAACTTTGCTACATACTGGAATCACTTGGAAATCTTTTAAAAGCTTTCCTGATGCTCAAATCCCATCCCACAGCAATTGAGTCAGAATGTCTGAGGGTTGGAGCCAGGCCACAGGATATTTTCAAAACTCCCAAGTGATTCCAGCGTGCACCCAAGTTGGGGAACCGCTGCCTAGGGTGGAGAAGTGGGCTTGTGACGTGTTCATTTAGCTGATTGGAGCCTGATTCTAGTAAGGCCCAAGTTTTGGATTCTGGTCCCGGAGGTCAGCTCTTCAGTCTCTCCCAGACCCAGAGGGCTCATGCTGTCTCCTCCAGTGCTCCTTTGGCAAGCTCTTTACAAACGAAACCTAGACAGAGTGATACCATGGACTGACTCATCCCAAGTTCCAAAAAAGCAAATTAAAAAAAAAAAAAAAAAGCACATAAAACACCTGTATTTGTAGGACTTTACAATTTGGAAGGTGCTTTAACCCCTTATGTAACGTTCACAATAACCTCGCAGAGTTGGCATTATTATTACACCCAATTTATAGATGATGAAACCAAAAATAAGGATAGCTCCATTTGCCCAGAAACCAAGTGGCAGAGGTGAGTCTCACACTCAGTCCAGGGATCCGGAATGGATACTTTCTTCCTGGACCCCTCCTCCTTAGAAGCCCTGCTGATCATCAGTCGGCAGGACCATATCCAACCACATTTAAAAGCTGGTTCAAAGCCGTGGTAGCTACTCTGGCTTGTGGGGAAAGAAGGGAAGGGGAAGGGGGAGGGAGGGAGGGAGGAAGGGAAATATTTGTAAGTGTGTTTGAGTGAAACAGGTTTCTTCCCATAAGTTTGTTTTCTATGTCTGTAAATCACTATTCTGCACATCAGAAATTAACACAACATTGTAAACTGACTATACTTCAACAAAAAATAATTTAAAAATAAAATTTATGTAGATTTCTTTAAAAAGATTTCTTCCCAGCAGAATTTTTTAAACAGGAAAAACAGCTCTTGCAGCTTAATATCAAAAAAACCAGGCAAGCCAATCAAAAATGGGCAGAAGATCTAAATAAACGTGTCTTCAAAGAAGGGACCCAAATGGCCAACAGGCACTTGAAAAGATGAAACCTCCTACACTGTTGGTAGGAATGTAATTTGGTGCAGTCACTAGGGAGGACAGTACAGAGGTTTATTAAAAAACTAAAAATAGACTTACCATATGATCCAGCAATCCCACTCCTGGGCATATATCTGGAGAATGCTGTAATTTGAAAATATACATGCATTCCAATATACTGTCCACAGCACTATTTATAATAGCCAAGACATGGAAATAACCTAAATGTCCACTGACAGATGAACAGATACAGAAGACAAAGTATATATATGGAATACTACTCAGCCATAAAAAGGAATGAAATAATGCCACTTGCAGCAACATCTGTGGACCTAGAGATTATCATATTAAATGAAGTAATTCAGACAGAGAAAGACAATATCTTATGATGTCAGTTATATGTGGAATCTAAAAAAAAATTACAAATTTTATTTATAAATCAGAAATAGATTCCCAAACATAGAAAACAAACTGTGATTACTGGGGGGAGAATGGGGGGGATAGATTAGGAATTTGGAATTAATAGATACACATTACTATATATAAAACAGGTAAACAACAAGGACCTACTGTATAGCACAGGGAACTGTATTCAGTTTCTTATAATGAGCTATAATGGAAAAGAATCTGAAAATACATATATATGTATGTATATGTATAACTGAATCTCTTTGCTGTACACATGAAACTAATATTGTAGATCAATTACACATCAATAAAAAATAAGCATTATTAAGAAAAAGTAAAAAAAAAAATTCAACAACAACAACAAAAGATGTGTTAGAGGAATGAATGAAGGGCCAAACAGAAAGGTGCCTGGAAGAATTCAAATGAAGGTACCTTCTCCACAGGTATGGCTCCTTTCAGGAAATCTTTTCTAATTTTAGTTATCACTCACAAGGATCTAATGGAGTGGATATGATCCCTACCTTATAGAAAGAGACAATGAGAATTAAAGCAATTAGACCTGTAAGCAGAGCAAGAAATTGGTTAAGCCCAAAGACTGTTAACCTGGAATGGATTCTTTTTAATTTTCTGCATAATTATTGTGAGGTAAAGTATATACAGTGGGTATTTCCAACAGTATCTGTGAAATCGAATATAAATGTGAATTACCATGAATTAATTGCACAGAGGACTAATATATCAGGCCAGGAAGCTATTTTCCATCTACCAAGCCAGACCAAGCTGAGATATAAAACTTCAGCAGACCATCTGATCTAACAATGTTAACAGCTGCCTGGATTGAGATTCTCCATAGGTTAAATCATATTCTGAGAAATGTTCTATAGAATTCGAAGGGAGGTCAGCCTGTAGTAACAGGTGTTAGCTGGGTCCCCCTCCCCCCCCTTCACAAAGGCCCTACTATGTAATAACAATGCTTGGCATCCAGGTAGAGCTGTTCTCTGGTAAAGGTCAAAGTGCTGTGAACAATTCAAATATGAGCAGGGATGATGATGGTTCACGAAACTCAGAAAATGACCCAATTGACCGATTCCACCCCAAACACAGAGAGTGGAGAATACACAGTAATAATGTCGGAGGAATGCTCTGCTCCTCTGTTTTCCTTTTTATCCGGAAAAACCACACGTATGAAGGGATACTCTTTTCATAATAAAAGTGGTATTTATTAAACACACCAGAAACTGCAAATCCAAATGAGCATTTCCCTACAAAATAGTCACTTGGGGAGTCTGTGTAATTACCTCTGCGATCCTGCGATTGCTCTAAACATTTTGGGAATTCCTCTTTTAAAATCACCTTCATAGCTGTTTTAGGACTCACACAAGAAAACCAATATCGTTCCTTTATGGCTGCACTTTATGCAACCAAAAAAAAAAAAAAAAAAAAAAAACCTGAACCCAGGCAAATTGTTTGGTCAATGTCGTGGGTCACAAACTGGCTGCCCATCAGAATCTCCCAGGCATTCGTTAGGGCCACAGCTGCCAGGCTGACCCCGATAAGCTTTGCAGGGGGTCAAGGCTGGGAACTGGGAGTCTGTTTTTAGGACATTACCCCAGGTGATTCTGATGCATCCGGTTTTAGGTTTTGTGTGCGTGCGTGTGTGTGTGTGTGTGTGAACTGTGGGTTTGAGTACCCTGCTGTTAGGACAGCCTGAGCCAATGAACGTTCCTCTACTGTATGCCCACAAAGCCTAAACCTCTAGCATCCGATTGTTCATTCACTCCCCCAAAATCAACTGAGTCCTTGCTATTTTGTTTTACAAAGAGGAACCGGTTGGCAGTAAGAAGTGGGGTAAAAGAATGCAGATGCTTAGGTCAAAAATATTCCTATTGGACACATCCTCTTTCTCACTATGCTCTCTTGGCCAACTTCATAGCTTCATTCTTTGCCTTGGAGATAGTCCAAAAAAGAATTAAGAGTGTAGACTCCAGAATAAAACTGCCAGGAGTCAAACCCTCACTGACTAGTTAATCGGGTGACCTGGATATCTGTTCTGGGCCTGACTTCCCTGTCTGTGAGAGGTCGCTAACCACAGCACCTTTCTCCTGGGGATTCTGAGAGTGTTAAATGAGATAATGCATGAACAATGTTTAGCACAGAGCTCATAGTTTTCAATAAATATTAAGTGCTATCATTTTTAAACTCAATGCTAATAGTTCTTAAATCATAAAATTCTACATCTGAAATCCTAGCCTCCTTGCTTACCAACAATACATAGATAGTCATCACCATTTCAAACCGACTAGATACAAACTTGAATTAAATATTGGCCCAACTTCTCAAATTTATTCCAACTGTTTTGGTCCCAATCTTGGTTTAGCGTATCAATTATCTGTAGGGTCATTCAGTCTCAAAACCAAATTTATCTCAGATTTTTCCCCTACCTTCCTTAGTCTATCTCCCAGGCCAGCAGACACATATCCACCCACATGCATATGTACTTAGTTATAAATTCATGTTGATTCTACCTCAACAATTGTTCTTTCCACTCTTGTGTGTGTTTTAAATTTTTTATTAAGATGTTGCTGCATGCCAGTTCTACATGCTGTACGTGCATCATATAAATCTTACAACAACTTTATGAATTAAGTGCTATTATTGTTTCCACTGTAAAGATGTAAAAACTGAGGCACAAAGAAGTAAGAAAATTTGCTGGGGTTCAACCAGCAAGTAACTCTAGGCACTGAGAGTCAGTCCTAAGCAGGACCCAGGGCTGTGCTCTTCACCAATACACAGATCTGATGCTAATATTTTAAAGATAATTGTACGGTATACCCTCACAACAATCCTAGGACACAGATGCTGTTAAAACTTCTCTTCTGAAGATGAAGAAACTGGGGCCCCCAGAATATGAGCTGCCACTTCTCAAGTCTAGGTTTCTGTTGGGTGTTGCACAGACTAATGAAATTACCTCCCAACCCTTCTCTGCACCTCCCAGTTGAAATTTTGCCAATTACTCTACCCTCAGATTTCAGAATAATCTTTCCAAAGCTTAGTTCTTATCATTTATTCTTTTAAAAGTATTTATTAAAAGCCAACTCGATTCCAAGTAAAATTTTTCTAATCCATCATTCACACATCCAAGGTATATCTGACACAGTGCTGTCTACAAGAAGCTCTTAGTCTTTGGAGGAGGCTGATAGGTTAACAGATAATTTCTATAACATGTGCACAAAAAGGGGTCCCTAACGTAGCATGGCATGGGATGGGATCAAAGAAGGCCAAGCATGAGCTTAGATGATTAATAGAGTGGGCCAGGCAGCTGATAAGGTAGAGAAAAGGAGAAGAAAGAAGTGAGGTCCTTGATGAATGAAACTGAAGAGACACAAATAAATGGAAAGATATCCTGTGTTCATGGACTGGAAGAATACTGTTAAAATTTCCATACTATGCAAAGTCATCTATAGAACAACACAGTTCCTATCAAGAACTTTACAGCAATAGAAAAAAATTCTAAAATTTATATAGAAACACAAAAGACCCAAAATAGCCAAGACAATCCTGAGAAAGAAGAAAAAGCTGGAAGCATTACGCTTCTTAATTTCAAGCCATACTGCAAAGCTATAGTAGTCAAACAGTATGGTACTGGTATGAAACCAGACACATAGACCAATGGAACAGAACCAAGAGCCCAGAAATAAAGCACAC
Organism: Camelus bactrianus; assembly: GCF_048773025.1. NCBI lineage: Eukaryota > Metazoa > Chordata > Mammalia > Artiodactyla > Camelidae > Camelus > Camelus bactrianus. The sequence continues at coordinate 11,131,210 of NC_133561.1, forward strand.
ATGTACAATATAAAATAAGGGAGCCAAGAACACTCAATGGAGAAAAGACAGTATCTTCAAATGGTGCTGGGAAAATTAGATATTCACATATAAAAGAATGAAACTGGACCCCAATCTTACACCACTCACAAAAATTAACTTGAAATGAATTAAAGCTTTAAATGTAAGATCTGAACCCATAAAACTCCTAGAAGAAAACATAGGGGAAAAGTTCCTTGACATTGATCTTGGCAATGGTTACACAGATATGACACCCAGAGCACAGCCAACAAAAGCAAAAATAAATTACACTAAACTAAAAAGCTTCTGCAGAGGAAAAAAAAAAAAAAAAGATCAACAAAATGAAAAGGCAACCTATTGAATGGGAGAAAATATTGCAAACCACATTTCTGATAAAAGTTAATTCCCAAAATATATGAGGAATTCATATAACTCAGTAGAAAAAACAAACAATCCAATTTAAAAATGGGCAAAGAACTTGAATAGACACGTTTTCAAGGAAGATATTCACATGGTCAACAGGTACATGAAAAGGTGTTTGATCAATGTCACTAATCATCAGGGAAATAAAAATAAAAACTACAATAAGATATCACCTCACATCCATTAGAATGGCTATTAGCAAAAGAAATAAAAGATAACAAAAGTTGGCAAGGATGTCAAGGAAAGGGAACCCTTGTACATTGTTGGTAGAAATAAACGTAAATTGGTGTGGCCATATGGAAGACAATATGGAAGTTCCCTGAAAAATTGAAAATAGAACTACCTTAAGATGCAGCAGTTCCATGCTTGGGTATGTACCTGGAGGAAGTGCAACCACCATCTTGAAGAGGTACCTGCACCCCCATGTTCAGTAAAGCATTATTTACAGTGGCCAAGAGGTGGAAACAATCTAAGTACCATCAATGGATGAATGGATAAAGAAACTGTGATATATAATACATATAATAATTATTATATATATAATTATTAATAATCAGCCATAAAAAAGAATGAAATCCTGCTATTTGCAACAACAGAGATGAATCATGAGAGCAATATGCTAAGTAAAATGAGTCAAAGACAGAGAAATTCTATTTATATGTGGAATACAAAAACACAGAACTCATAGAAACAGAGAACAGACTGGTGGTTGCCAGTGGCAAGGGGTTGGGGGGTGGAGGGAAATGGGCGAAGGTGGTCAAAGGGTAATGCGCTTCCAGTTATAAGATGAGTAAGTCCTGGGGATGTAATGGATAACACGGTGACTACAGTTAACAATGCAGTATTGTATATTTTAAAGTTGCTTAGAGTGTAGATCTTAAAAGTTCTCACTATCAAAATAAAAAAAACAGTCACTATGTGAGATGATGGATATGTTAACTAATCTTACCGTATTAATCATTTCACAATACACACACACATCAACACATTACACTATACACCTTAGACTCATACAATGTGATATGCCAACTGTATCTCAATAAAGCTGGAAAAAATTAAAATTAGAAAAAAGAGAGAGGAGAGAGAGAGAAGGCTTTCTTGGCAGAGGAGGAAATAAGCTATGAGGAGGAGACTAAAAAATTCTGTGTTGTTCAGCGTGGCTCCTGCCATTCTTTGCTGAAGGGTGTAAGGACATAGTCTGGAAGGCTTGAGTTGGAGATGTGTCTTGATTTACACATAAGCACACAGTTTTGATGAGTTTACTACTGTGCGTGTTTATCCGGGCTTGCTTGGCAGAGGTGGGGGGCGGGGGTGCTGATGAGAACGACAGGGGCTAAAGCATCCTCCCGCCATCAGTACTGCTGGATCCGAAACCTGAAGCAGGGAGACTGAGGGCTCCCCAGCCAGGTCCCGGAGTCCAGGGGCCATGCTGCAATGGGCAGCAGCTGAAGGACTTTAAAGAGGAGTGACATGACTGTACTTATGTCAAAGGACGGATTACGTGGGTGAGTAAGGCCACTCCCTGCCTCATAAACTTAAAGTGGCTTCCTCACGCCCCAAGAGGGAAGTGTAATCTCTTCAGCAGTCCCAGGGAGAAACGCCCAGGACAGGAGGCGCCTGTGTATTTACTCTGTTCAGAAAACAGCAGGCAGACCCACGTGGCTGAAGCAGAATGACGGGTGGGACAGGGTGGGACACGGTGGGACACTAGAAAATGACAGGGGAAGAGATCAGATAGATGAGAGCCACTGGGGGGTTCTGAGCAGTGAAGCAACCTGATCTGACCTGTCTTGAAAAAAATCCCCCTTTGCTGTGATCCCAGATGCTATCATATAGTAATACACATGGATCGTTCCTAGAACAGGGCTCTGCACCCAGCACATCCTGGGCCACTTCTGATCTCTCAGTGCCTGTTCCTTTTACTTATGTATTGATTGATTGATTTAATTGAAGCAGAGTTGATTTACAATGTTGTGTTAGTTTTTGGCGTACCTCATAGTGATTCATTCATATATATGTATATATTCCTTTTCATATTCTTTTTCATTATAGGCCATTACAAGGTATTGAATATAGTTCCCTGTGCTATACAATAGGACCTTCAGACATATATGAATCAATGGATCAGAATAGAGAGCCCAGGAATAAACCCACACACCTACGGTCAATTAATCTTTGACACAGGAGGCAAGAATATACAGTAGAGGAAAGACAGTCTCTTCAGCAAGTGTGCTGGGAAAATTGGACAGCAGCATGCAAATCAATGAAGTTAGAACTTTCCCTCACACCATGCACAAAAATAAACTCAAAATGGCTTAAAGACTTCAATGTAAGACAAGACACCATGAATCTCCTGGAAGAGAACACAGGCAAAACATTCTCTGATATAAATCATAGAAATCATAGCAATGTTCTCCTAGGGCAGTCTTCTAGGCAATAGAAATAAAATCAGGAATAAACAAATGGGACCTAATTAAACTTACATGCTTTTGAACAGCAAAGGAAACCATAAATAAAACGAAAAGACAACCTATGGAATGGGACAAAATATTTGCAAATGATGCATGGCTTAATTTCCAGAATATGCAAAGAGCTCATACAACTCAATAACAAAACAAACAAACAACCCAATCCAAAAATGGGCAGAAGACCTATTCCTTTTTAAGCTTCACAAACTCTTCCACCTGTCACATACTTATCTTTGACTCAAGAGGAAAATGAACTCAAAGGACGGCCTTGTTCATCCCCTGCAGCCCCTGTGAGCAGTGCCAGTGTGGACAGTGCATTTGGAGAGCTGAGTGCAGAGCGATGGCACCCAGTGAACTGGGGAAAGCCCGCGAGAACACTGTTTAAAACACAGTGAGATGGGAGGGGAGCACAGAGCGAGCCTCCATCCGCCTGCAGTCAACGTGGTCAAGCGGGAAAAGCCACAGAGTTTGTGTTCAGAAAGCCTGGCTTCTAGATGCAGCTCTGTCACCCACCGGCTGAGTGCCTTGGGCAGTTCCACTGTCTGAGCCTCACTTCCTCAATGGAGGTGATCCCGGCCTCGGACCAGTTGAGGGGGGTAGATATGGATGAAATCAAAGGGGCAAAGCACTTTGTGAGCCACACTGGGCTAAATGGGAGTGAGACTTCACCATCTTCTCAGCTCACTGGTCCCCCAAGCAAGGTCTTGAAGCCAGAGACCTGGAATTTCCTCAAGTAGAGACAGAGGTAGGGAAGAGTGTGGAGCAGCAAGGATGGGCGGCACAGGGCCCTGGTCTCTCGGGAAAGGAAACAAACAGTGGTATCATCACGTGATGAAAAGGAGCGGTGTCCCCACTCGTCATATTTTTCATATCAGGCATTGTGAATTTTATAATAAAAAGCAATGTTAAAGACTCTATGATTTGAGACTCATCCTAAAACTCTTCCTTCCAAATCAAGCTTCTTGGGGAGGGACAAAACGCAGGAAAAGTCCACATGATGGGTTGGTTAGTCTCTAGGAAAGTGCTTTTGAAGGATCACAGGTTAAGGGTTCTGTGTGAATTCAGCTGGATACTTAAAAGCTCAAGATCCCATCAAGTTCCTAGTCTCTGAGACCCTCTCATTCTCAGAGAGGCCCCATCAGAGCCACATGCACATTCAGACCCATTCTAAGCATCATATCCACCCTGACTTCTACTCAGGGGCAGAACAAGAGGGCTGAGAGTCGTGTCGTAGTGATAAATTTTCCTGGTCTTGTGGTCACCGGGTACCCTAATCCCAGTAACTGAACTCCTTGTTTCTATAACCGAATCTCCACTTTGTTCTAGGCATAACCCTAGGAACCATTTTTTTTTTAAAGATACCATTTGTTGCACTCAGTGCATTTCAGACATATGTTAAGTGCTTTATTATTTTTTAACACCACAATCTGATTTTTATAAGTTTACAGAAGTTGGAGTTTAGACAGGTTAAATAAATTGGTCAGGGCCATGAGTTAGGAAGCAGTGGAGCCAGCGCCTGGGTTGAGCTGTTCATCTCCTGATTCTTAATCAGCAAGGTCTGGGTACTTGAACCTGGCTTCTGAATGCTGGTCCTGTGCACGGGTTCTCTATGCAGACTAGGTTGCTGCTGATGCCTCTTCCTTGGACTCCTGGCTGGCTGGGGTACCCACTGGCCACCTCCCACTCTCTGAGCTTCTCTCATGCACAGGAGTGCCCATCTGTCTCCATGGTAACAGATTCTGCCCACTAGTCTCCTGCAGTAGACTTCCTCCCCCCACCTGCATGAGGACAGTCAGACCAGCATGTGCCCCCTCCAAGTAGCCCACATTTAGACTCAAATCTCCATTTTTCTGTCCCCTGATTTCCAAGCATGTGAAGTTGGTGGGCTGCGTGACCTTGAATTCTCTTAGGGGTAAAGGTTAGAGGTTTCATGAAGTAGAAACTAATAAAAATGTTCCCCTTCATCTTAATTCATGTTCCAGATAAATAAAATAAACCTTGGGACTATACAATGATCATTTTTAGAACTGAATCAGTAACTGAATGAGATTATGTTGAATTCATTTGTCTATGTAGAAATTAACCATGAATGCAACATCCCCAAATTGACAACTCAACTGGTAAACTTAATTGTTAAGAAATAAAAAAAAAATATGTTTTCATAAAAAAAAACTGAGATTAGGTAAAAGTCTTCCAATGCAATAGTATGTCAATGCATTTCAAACAGTTTTCAAGCAAGAGAAGCACTGGTTTTGAAAGTAACAGTACTTAGAATCTCAACAAGCTTACACCACAATCACACACACACCCCGCACCACCTGGTCTCAGCGGCTTTGGGGGGTGTCTTTAAGTGACTGTATGACTAATGCCTGAAAGTATTTAGCCAAGTGTCAATTGCGGTGACAGGGTAGCCAGGTAGAGGTGGTTTTGTTTTAGGCCCAGAAGGAGAAAAGCTCTGAGCTGTCTAGGATAAAGAGCGTCACTTCTCAGGGGAGGGGTGTTTGGAAACAAAAAGTCCTTTAGTAGTCCTCTTGGTAACATCAGCTCTCCTGTTCCCAGCTGCTGGGAACAGCCTGAGGTTTGCTGACATGGGACACTTGGCTTTGAATTTTGCCACCCTCCCTCTGTGAACGTAACCTGGTCTCCAGCCTTACTGCCTTAACCTTGACAAGCTCCTCTGCCAGACCTCGAATTGTGCCAAACTCGCTCCCATCGCTCTGGAGTGGAAAACACTGTAAAAATTCTTGGCAAACAATAAATTCTTCCTAACTTTATGCTTTCCCCATGGTCTGTGCACCGATCATGATTTAAAAATGGGTCTCCCTTCCCTCTCCCTCAGTTTACCACCTACCTGGAACTGAGAAATTTAAAAAACTGAAGCAATTAAGACAGTTTTTAAAGATCTGGATGTATTGATTGGACAGCATTTTCCATATATTAATCTGTTTGGCAAGCTAAACAGAGATATTTCAGCAGAACCCAAACATTAGTCATTTCAACATCCTCTGGTTGATGTTAATAGTCTGGCTTATTTAGAACTTGGAAGAAAAAAAAAAAAAAACTCTGTTACATGACACCGGCAAAATTAAAGGTAAGTAAATAACAGTCCTTCAAGTGTCCTCTTCCTGAGAATACTTGATAAGATACCCCTTGCTTATGTTCAAGCAAGATTCTACGTGATTCTCACTTGCCTGCCCCGGATTAACAGCTCGGGTCGCATTAATTTTTATCCATGATGACATTACCCAGCATTCAAACTGCAACCACAACTTATTCATGACCGAATCAAATGCTAATACTTCTGTGACAGAGTCCGACGTGATTTCTAGTCACCTCCTTTTACTTGCAGGTTGAAACTTATGCACAGATATTGTGCTTTTTTGCCTCCATGGCTTAGTTTGTAAAGTTTGTTTTATGAGGCCACAGACATAGGAAAAGGTTCAAGTTCTTCTAAATAGTTGCATTTAAATGCATATGCGAACGTTTCATTGTAGATAGTGGGACTGGAAGTTCACAGAGAAGTTACCTATTAGATATATGGTCTGTTTCTAGGCCCAAACTTAATGCCGAAATATATAAAAAAAACTCCCCTAAAATTCAATGCGAACTACTTATGCACAAGGGCCATGGGATTGGTCTCCATACAATTATTTAAGACGTTATAAAGAGTGTTTTCCATCTTTCTTATGCTTGGAAATAGTTACATTTTATGACTGCTGAGTCAGAGCCAAAAAATATAATTTTATGCTATAAAATACAACCTTTTCCTTTGGCTGTGGAAATTTATATGTACATATTTATGTGCTTATAGAGATAAAAATCTTCATAAACAGAGTGGCCCATTTGAGATGAACTCTATTTAAAGCATGCCGTCCCCGACTCTGATAATATTACCGTTGTGCTTAAAAAAATTCAGTGCTTCTCCGTAACTTATCAAATTAAAAACAAATACCCAAAACTGATATTCAAGTCTCTCCACAATTTTTAAAAATCTCTCTTCGCTTTCCCCCTAATTCTTTACCATATAAACTCAATTAACCAACTCAAACAAAACCAAATTTAGTTGCCACCATGTCCAACCTTGGGTTTTCTCTCAAGTTCTACCACGATTTCCATTTGTCAAAATCCCAGATATTCCTCATATCTCTTCCTAAATGCTACCTCCATGCCGTCATTACCCATCTCATCCTCTATGTATAACTTCTGTACCACTTGGATTTCCATGGTTCATTAGAGCTTTCTGATGGTACTTGTCAGAACTGTTAAATTACATGACTCTTTCCAGGGAACATTTCCAAAAATGATTACAATAATCTATGTATAACAGATTGCATGGGCACACATATTAAACTGTGATATCTGGTAGCCCATATTAAAAAATGCAAGGGGATAGTCTAAAAGACAAAGGCTTTATCCATCAGATAGATTTTGGACAGCAGCAAATGCACAAGAGTAAAGCATCAGCTTGATTTTCCCACCAAGGTGCTCAGGAATAAATGTGTATAAACCAGTGAAGAGAATATTCCAGGACAATTTCCTGGCATGGGATGGGAATGAGAGTTTCCTTCCACCTAGATGCTATGCAAGGCTGCTCTACATGGACACTGAGCAAAACCACAAAGGAAAGGGGCTACAAATCCCACACGCTGTTCCATATACTCCATTTCAGTGCCTACAGGTCCAGATTCAGAGACCATCTTAAGTCCAGGCAATAAGCATGCGTTTCCCTTTCCCTACAATCAAACGCATTCAGTTGTGTTTGCTTCCTGGTGTGCTGGACTGAACTAGATGAAGTACCCCGTGGTTCTGGACATACCACTAAAGGATCTTGGGGAACAGTGGAAGTTCTTTCTTTCTAATGATGGTGGATGGGGAGACTCTCCCCAGGTGCCATATCAAAGTCTACTTAAGCACTTTCTTGAGCTACACATCTCCCCATATCACCAGACGCACCCCTGCCCTGGGCTCTAGGAGAAGGTACTTTCATCTCCTCCATCTGCCCACATCGCCGAGGGAGCCAAGTACTCTAAGTGGAAGGAAGTCTAAAGTCATCCAACATTCAAAAGACAAAAAAAAGAAGGGGTGGGGGCACTGAGATAGGTGAAATTAGCAAAGTTAAAAAATCATGAGTGAAAAAAAGGCAAAAAAAAAAAAAAAAAGAAAAAGAAAAAGAAAAAGAAACAGGCTAGCAGCAAAACAGCCATCATTCATGAACAATAGCTCTGCTGTCAGCGAGCTCTAAGAGATTTTGATATCTGGCTTCCAGAACACATCATATCCTTAAAGGGTCTTTATGTTGAGGTAGGTGAACTCTGATCTTTTTAAAGGGTAAATCATCCCTGTTCAATTAGTTTCTCATTCCAAGCCACTTCATCCAGCCTACTTTGTTGCTCTCTGGAGAGCTTTCCAAGGCCACATCCTGGAGTCCGTGTGCCAGTCTCTTCCTCATCGGCTCGGCCACAGATGGCAACCATGTGGCCCACAGGCTGCCGACACCACCCAGCCTCGGCATCCACGGCAGACGCAGCTAGGGAACATGACACCCTTTCGTACACATACCGATCATGGTCTCAGAACTGTTCTCAGTATGGCACTCTCAACAGCAACGGCCAGTTGATGCGAGGGAGCCGAAACCGCTCTACCACATCTGTGTTAAGGAAATCCCTTCAAATCCCTTCAAATACACGTGCCTGCTTGGGCTCCCCCAGGGGACTGCCTTGGCCACTCCTTGCTCCTGGTTCACTGCGGCTTGCTCATAACCAGAGGAAACCTCTGCCTCTTTGCCTTTTCTTGATCTCATCCCCCAAACCTAGCATATTTTTGACCACAGGAAACCACTGACTTTGATCTTTGCTGTGATTCTCAGTTCCCAAGCCATTGCATGCAACTAATCTTGAATTTTACCCAAGAGACCTCTGGCTTTAGTTTCTTCCCTGTTAGTCAGCCCTAATTCCACTCCCGTCCTTTTATAAATGCCATTCAGGGTTCAAGGGAAAGGTCCAAGTTCTTCCAGAAGAGTCCTGATTTTCATTTGCTTGTTTGTTTGCTCCAAGTCTGCAGCCATATAAGAAAATATCCTAGGGCCAAGAAGTAAGATGGAATTCAGTCACTGAGGACCAGGAACCCAAGATGGCACAAAGACTGGCAAAGACAAAGCTCACAGAAATTGCCTTGGGCCCCCTCCTTTCTCCCTTTCCAGCACACACCTTGAGAACCGTGAAGCTTCCATGGATGGTATTAGCTCAGGAGCCTGCCACCCCTCCCCCCCGCCACGGGGCATGACCACCCTGTTCCACCACTCCAGCCTTCATTGCACCCAGCTCTCCAAAACAAAAGGTCAAGATTTTGATACACTACTGTTAAAAGGTCACTGAGTCCTGCTGGAGACTATAAAATAGGGTGGACTGTCCAGCTGAAGTTAACAAATGGACCATTCAGACAGGGAGTCACACAATTTCAAAATTTATGTACAGATTATGGTATTCAAAACTACGGGAACAATATAACTTTGCCAAAGAAGAAAGGCATCTTTTAAAGGCTTGCGGGTTTTCAGAAACTTCAGAACTTTTTCAGGGCAAAAAAGCTTCCAGCAAGAAGACATCTCTGAATTGCAATTCCTTAGATACATCCCCTGGACCACAGATTTCCCCTGAACAACCTCTCAAATCTTTTAGCTGCTGGCTCTGAGAAGCACACACACACACACACGTCACCAACATCTCCCCAAAAGTGCGGTAGCTTGGGAGGCTCTGATAATCAGTGTGGAAAACTGACGATGGCCAGAAAGGATTTCTTCTTCTTCTCATTAAGGAGACAATAGCTCCACCCGTTGGATAAGAGCTATTAAAATTCAACAAAAACGTTCTGGGACTTCCAAAGCTGAGTCATCAGAAATTTTGTAGCCTCTATCTGGGTCTCTTGAAACATACTCTCTGCAGACAGTCCCTCTGAGAAGAAGCCCACGCCACAGTGAGAGGCCACACGCAGACACCCAGGTTGACAGCCCCACCTGGGCCCCTACACAACGGCCAGCATCTACCACGGCCACGTGAGACACCCATTTGGACCCCGGCAGGCGACCCCAGCCCTAGCCAATGCCTGACAGCCACTGCAGAAGGGACCCCAAGCACCAACTGTCCAGCCAAGGTCTTCCCAAATTCCAGTTCCATAAAATTATGAGCAAAACAAAGGGGTTGTGGCAAATCACTAAGTACAAAGGTGAGTTTTCACATAATCATTTAAAGCTGGAGTAGAATTTATTTCCAAAAGTGGGATCCTGTCTAAAAAATCTAAAATGTGTGACATTGGCTTTGGGACCAAGTGTCAGGCACTAGCTGTTAGGGCCCGAGGAGGTGGTTAGTGAAAGCTGGAAGGGCTTCAGGGAGATGAAAACTTGAAGGACAGAGAGGAAAATACGTGGAAGGCTGGAGAAAAGGACACATACATTAAATATGGGCCAGCAGTTAGCGAACAATTGTCTATAGTAATATGGAAAATAGAAAAGACAGAGCACCTAATAATCTTGACGACATGACTAAGATTTCTGGGAATAACGTTGCGAGTGCTGTCTGGCTCCTTCTAGATGCCTGTGATAAAATTCAAGAGGAAAGAGACGGATTGAAGGAGAGAACATTCCATTTTTCTTAAAGCAGAATTTAGATCCAGGACTTGCTGGGTTTCAAAAGAAACTTTCTCTCATCTCTAGGCCCTCTCAAAAAGGATTCTCAAAGTAAGTAATGCTTAATAGTTTCAAGATACAGATCAGATCTAGAGTCTTTGATAAGACCTCCGAAAGATTTGAGATGGGGCACCATCAGAACACTTCTACACAAAGGGCTTTCTAAGAGTCCAAGAGAATACCTCATAGACCTTCTCTGCTAAACAGCAGAACTTCTAAGCATCTTAGGTGCTTAGAAGCCTCACAGGAGTCAAGACAGAGAAGGATGTATCCTGAAGAAATAGGCTGGTGAGGTTTTTGACTGATAGAATAAATGCCAACAAGTCATGAGAAACCCATGTGTTTTAAGAGCATTATATTGGTAGAAGGGCTGCCAGATGAGAGACTGAAACAGACAGACACAATACAAAATGAAAAGAGGCTTTTCTGAAGTGGGAGGGAAGAGGGCAGGGCACAACCACTGAAGGAATGACACAGCAACTGAGGACAGGACAGACTGGTTACAACCAAGATGACAGAAGATTTGACTTCCAGTAGACCTTGAGCCTCCTGGTGCACCCACAGGTGCCATGACAGCTCCTAGGCTGACCATAAAGGTCAAAAAGTGTGTGTGTGTTGGGGGGGGGGCATTTCCTGGAAATCCTTGCCCCTTTACCCAGAGCAGTTGGAATAATCCTCCTATCCATTAGCATATGAAATTACCAAGCCCATAAAACGTAACAATTTTGCACCTCGTGGTGGCGCTCTCCCTTGCCGTCTGAGACGGTCTGCACTCTGTCTATGGGGTGTGTGTCTACTTTCACTTTAAACCAATCACCCAAGACCCCTTGCTTCTCTCCCTCTGACCTTTCTGAGATGGCCCACATTCTGGCTATGGAGTGTGTGTCTCCTAAGCCGTTTTCCCTCCTGAGTGAGACAGACCCGGCTCTCTGTGAAGTGTGCATCTCTCTAAAGAAGCTTGCTTTCACTTTACTATGCCTTGCTCTTGAATTCCTTCCTTCGTGAGGCAAGAACCTATTGTCCTACAAAATTTTCACTCCCGATCTTCTACAAGCAGGGAACAGGCTGAGAAAACTATTCACTTACAAGCATGGGCCTTTCTTTTTTTTTTTTTTTTAAAGGAATGCGGATTCAAAGACATCAAAGGGTAGAGACAAGAGCCTATGAGACTCCTTCTGGGGCATTAAGACGCTTATCAAGGAACTGACAACGGCTCAGTTTCAGAACTGCTAAGGATCAGTGAGTACCATGTGCCTCCCACCCCTCCCCCTTTCTGAATGGGAGTGTTTACAGCAGCTATCCTATCCCTGTGTACCACTATTTACTGAGTGGGGGGTGTAGAGGTGGGACAGAAACTTATCTTTTTAGTTCATAGGCCTTCAGATTAAGAGGAACCCTTTTCAAGGAACCGCCCTCCAGGGAGCCCCATCCACATGTGGACCCAATTTACATGACAAAAGCCTGACCTTTAAACCAATGCTACAATGGAAAGAGACTCTGGGGAAAGGGTGGCAATACTTTTCATTTGGGAAGAACATAATTAATTTGCTACCAGAGGGCAAACGGTTGTTGATTAAAGATGCCTGCAAATTCTTTGCTACCCCTCCCTTTGAGAATTTGGACTGTGAGCGAGGAGAGCCTCTAACACTAAAGATAAGACCCACCACACAGATTGGGGCTTTCTCCTCACACAACACCATAGAAAATAAAAACTGTTAACGTCGGAAGTTTCTTGCTAACTTGCTATATGCAAGTGTAAGTAAGTGCCAAGCAGAAGGAAACAACCAGGAAGAGGCAAGAAGCAAGTAAGCAGCACCCCTCTGAGCTGGATGCAAAAGGCAATGTGAGCCTGTCATCCAGAAGGATCTTACACTCTGCTACACAGCAATTTGGGCAAAGCCAAAAAAAAATTAGTGCTCCCCAACTGAGGGGGTCTAATGACTCTTACTTTAGCAGAGTGAGAAGATTTAGCCTTACTGAAAAAATGAGGTGCTTTTTCATTTCACAAGATGATAAGTGATAGATTTATTGGCATCACTAATGACTTACAATTCATTCTGCATATAACTCACCAGACCCAAATTCAATTTATCTACAACTTTTGAAGAACGTTGCCACTCCATAGAATGGGTACCCTGTCACTTGTGCATGGAGATCTAAAAGGCTTCCCAGTTAACTGCATCTTCCCTGGAGAGATGTGTCGCGTGTGCGGAAGTGAGGAAGTGGGCAGTCACTCTGAGCTGCTGAAGGACAGGTGTCTCTTGGTGTCACTGTGAGCCTCCCCATAGCTTTTAGGGAAAATATGGCTGGGCATTTGTTCATACCTATGTAAGAGTCTCTACTTGGGAGAAGAAAATTTAAAGTGCAGCACTATTTAGGTGCTTACTTTTCTATCTCCTCTACCAGACAGAACAACTTAAGAGAAATATATTTACCTTTCTTCTTTGGCCCTCCAGAGTACAGCACAGTGCACACCCTGCGGATGGCAGGCAATGAACATCAGTTGAAACAAAAAAATTCCCATCCATGCGTGTTCCAGAACGGCTCCTCTCTGCCTGCCTCCACCCACCTGGTCGTGACATGACAGGAAGTCAAAGTCTACAGACTCTCACCTACAGGGCGGCCGGGATTGTGAGCCCCGCAACGTTTCTGTTACATCTCCTACACTCATCACCTTGTCCGTTGTGCTCCAGCTCCACTGTCCTATTTGCTCAAATGTGGCAGGCAGGCCCCTCCCTCTGCATTTGCCACGCATTCCCTCTGCCTGAAATGCTCTTCTCCCAGACTTCTGTAAGACTGGCTTCCTCACCGCCTTCAGGTCTGCACTCAAAAGTCACTCTCTCACGGACGGCTTCCTCGTCCACCTGGTCTAAATTTCACCCTCCCAGACATTTCATATCTGCTTCCATTCCTTCCTTCTTTTCTTCATAGCAATTCTCATTATCTTATATGCTATCAATTACTTACTTATATTGTTCACTCTCTCCCCACTAGAATTTAAGGTTCACGAGCCCAGGGACTCTTGTCTGTTTCATTCACTATTCAGCACCCGGAACAGTGTCTGATACTTGACAGCATCTCGACAGAGATTTGATGAATGAATGAATGAATGAATGAATGAATGAATTTATAGCAGGCTGACTTCCAGTGCATGGGCTATTTCTCAATGGTAATTTCTGGCATAAGTGGGTACAGAGGAGAGGGAAGACTGAACAAAAGATTTATGAATATGTGTTTTTTTCCAAGATCCTGATCCCTACTCGGCCTGTTAAAATGTCTGGATTCTATGTAGATGTTATAGATAAAATAGATTAAGATGGGCACTTTTCCATTTTGTGGATATAAATATCTTAATTATCTTGAGAGGAATGTATAAAGCCATCACCACGGATAACAGTGATCACTGGCAGGTCCTAACTTTGGTTGTCATCTCATTGGCAAGTTCCCAAATAGAATATAATGATTTGCTACTAATTCAAACCAAACTAATAACAATCCATGATCTGCCTGATGTGTTTAAAGAAGTGAGATGGCTTCTATAGCATCTATTAAACTTACTGACAATATTTAATCAAAAAGCTAAATGTTTTGACCCTAACGATGCTTACTTGAAATATGACATGGTAATAGGGAGAATTGAATATCATATTTTACGAACTTATGGGGGAAGCAATTCCCCACAACCTCTTAGTATTTTCACACCCAAACTGTCAGAATGTTCTTACTGAAGTCTAACAAGATATTTTCTGTTATAATTTTTGACATCATTAATGAAAAACAGAAAAGGGAGTTAGTCCTCGTGCTACTGAGAATGTGACGAACAAGTTAGAGATTTTCTAACTTGCCAAGACAATGCGGCATCATTATGGTTCTGCTTTTCTCCCCACATCCTTGCTGTTTTTCCTCTTCTTTGAATCCCTTTCCAGGTAGTGGGTGGTGTTCCTGCTGCCTCTCACTCTCCATTCCTACATCAGTCCACTGGGTTGGTGGTCAGTATGGAATTGGTGAGAACCTATAGAATTAGATGGTTGTGGATAAATTAGAAAATCTGGAGTCTTACAAATGGAACTGAATAATCCTGGGAAAATCAATCAACTACGTTAAGCCTCAATGTTTTTATCTGTGAAATTGGGACTTAAAGAATGCTTAACTCATAGGGCATTTAACGTGCTTTAAATGCCATATTGAAGATAGTTATTAATATAAATAATAGCACAGAGAAATAAATTCATCACAGAGATTAAAAATACTGGCTGTGCAGTTTGTCATAAGTGGGTTCAAATCCTGATTCTGGTACTAAACAGCTTTGGAACCTTGAAAAGCCAAACCGTCTCTCTGAGCCTTGGTTGGGTTGCATGTAAGATAGAAATAACAGTACTTCATGGAATTTTATGAGAATTAAATGAAATTAAATAGAGTTCCTGTAACACCATAAGCACTCGAGTAGTTTATATTATTAAAATTGTTAATAAACCCATTTCTATGTCCAGTCTGGTAAATTTTCTCTGGCTTTCTCTTCACCAAACTAAATTATCTTGAGGTCTTCCACCTTCACTAAATGACCCTTATATCTTCAACTTCTCCAGAATATTTCTGATACTCACAGTACTTTCAGAGAGTACTTATAGAAAGCAAACTCTAAAATAATTCAGTTTAAAAGGTCAAGTATATGATGTGTATTTAATATTTCACCAAAATGTTCAAAATTCTTTTCATTTCACCAAAAGTTGCACAGACCTCGCTTTCACAAATCTATCTTTGTCTCTGTGAAGCCCACATCTTCAGCATCTTCCTAATGTCGTAACAGTAAGCTAGAAATTAATTAGCACTTACCACATGCCAGCTCCTGTTCAAAGCATTTTTACTGACATTAATGGTTTTAATTCTCCCAACAAATCAATGTGGAAAGTGTATTACTAACCTCATCTTAAAACTGGAGAAACAAAGAGTTGTATAACTGGACCAAGGTTATACCCCTAGTAAATGACTCAGGCAAGAAGCGAACGCGCAGTCTGATTCTGGACTCTGGGTTCTGAATCACTCTGTTAAACTTCTCGATGCAAACACTGACAGGTCTGAGGATGACATTCAACATGGCCATCTTTGCGGCCTGCAGCTACTGGATAGTGGCCAGATCTATACGCTGCACCGTGGAAAGCTGGCCTCAGAGTCTGAAGCTGTATTTGGTCATGCTTGCCACCACCACCAGTCATTAAAATCAATATGACCGGGTCATCAGTCACATGATACTCGATTCTGACTCTCATCATTAAGATCTGCAAGAAGAAACTGTAAGTTCATTCAAGCCAGCCACACGATTCCCTCCACTTGCATTAGGTAAGGGTGATACAATCCTCCAAAGGCAGAGAACGGATCACACAAAAACACCTGCAAAGGGGAAAAATACACACTTTGGCCTCAACTACCTGCATTTTTCACATGGAGGTAAGATAGTCATGGGGCCTTAAAAAGACAGATTTCCAATAAGACAGTAAGGGATGATTTATCCAGTTCCAGGATTACCATAGAAAGAGCTCACCCCAGGCTGGGCGAGTGAAACTAAAAGCGCCATTCATTACCGTGTACAGGCTGAGTTCAGACAAGGTCTTGCCCCAGCCAGTGTTAAGGAGCCTACATCCCAAACACTTCACAGAGCATTTAGAGACTTAGCTTCCTTTCACCATAGATCGAGGCTGTTTGTGTGGTTAGGACTAAACTGAGCAGATTCAAAGTACTGTGCTGTCACTGACTCCAAGAAACAGTAAGCAGGCTTCAGGTCCAGGCTGCAAAAACAGCCCAGCAATGGACCATGCAAATCTCTGAATCCTTCTCCAAATCTGCCCAAATGACTGAATGCAAACCTCCAAAATAAAATGAGAAGAGAGACAGTGAAAAAGTACATAGGCCTGGTTACATTTCTCTTGTATTTGTCAACCATTTTCCTGTAGATTCATTCTAATTTCATTTAGTCCTGCAACATAAAGGCATAGTTCAGTTTTAGAGCATGATCTCTGTGTTTTTCTTGTAGCTTGACTGGCTTTGATTTACTTAGGAGAAGATGGCCCCTGAGTAAACATTATACGGTTTTAAAAATAACAGAAGCATTATTTGAAACAAAGGTTGTGTTGGAAAGTAACTGTAAACTTAAGGCTTAGTTACATTTTGTGTCATAATGTAATTTCTTAGCCAGAGATTTAAAACACTACAATTGAGCCCTAACTTGCCTTGCCAGTGTTTTCTTGCCCCTGTTACTGGTGTGGGAAAAACTATGTGCACTCTGGAGTCAGTTAGATCACGTATTCACAAACATTTACTGGGAAAATATCATGTGCAAATTACAGGAATGGGTACTGGGAATACAAAAATGAGTAAGATTTATAAGAGGAAGAAGAAAAATAAATGCTGTTCCATCCCTTTGAGAAGCTCACAGTCTAATAAAGTGAAACACACACAAAATTATTTATAATTCAGTGTATGTGATGCAACAGACGTACGCTTAATACCCAGCGAAATGACTCCTTCTAGCCGTCCCCAAGGCATCGCACACTTAAACTCTTTCCAAACTAGTTTTCTTCTAGTGTTTCTTATCTCCCCAACTAGCTTCATCATCCATCCGGGGATCTAGGGACCATCCTTGATACCTCCTTCCCCCTCATCTACCATCTCTAATCCTAAATGTGAATTATTTCATTGCTGTTATCATAATATAGCCACCTGATCCCTAGCCTGTATCCCTAGCCTGAACCAGCAAGTCTAGCATCATCCACTCAGCTCACCATCAAACTCATTCCTCATACAGTGGCCAGAATAAATTCTTTAAAAAAAACTGATCATATCTTCTCGCTCTCATTTTAAATGGCTTTCCACTTCTCTTGGAATAAAGAGAAACTTCAGTAGGCTTAACAAAGTCCTTCAGAGTCTGGCCCCTTGACTTCTTCTGGGTCTCACTCCCTGACCCACGCCCCCACTGAATCTGGTCTTTATTCAGTCTCTTTGTATATCCTGAGGGGGCTCAGAATGTGCTACCCCAAAATATGCCACCTTGGCATGTTGAATATTTTAAGCTGAAGGAGTCTGGGAATATGGCAGAAACAGGAAGGTCCGTCTGACCTTCCCCACCCTTCTCCCCTGAAGTGGGTCATAAGACCTCCATGTGAGAGGTGTCTCTCTGAACACAGAGGAAAGGAACAGTCTTGTCTCCAAAATGGAGGGACACCAAGAAGAATCCAAACGAACAGGCCTTGCTAAGTTTTCCCCAGTTGACTAACTTACCTCCCGCCTTTTGCCCTCTCATACCTTTCCATGACTTTCCACGCTTCAGCAAACCCAGCACAAAAACATTCAGGTCTAACCAGATCTTTGAGTCTTCATTTCCTTACGAAGGTTCCCATGTCACATAAAACTTAGATCAAATAAATGTGTGTGCTTTTCTCCTGTTCATCTGCCTTTGTTTTATTTTCAGATCCATTCAGGGACCCTAAGGGTGTCAAGGGAAATTATTTTTTCCTCTCCTACAATCTCAAGTTTCCTCCTAACCTCAAGTTTTGGTATACGCCGTTCCCTCTGCCTGGCTAATTCATCCTTCACATTGCGCTTAAGCATCCTCTCTGGGAGAAGGGCTCTCCAGCTCTCCCTGACTAGGTCGCGTTCTCCTACGACGGGCTAATCATTGCACTTACGTTCCTTCTTCTCTGCATGTATCACAGCTGTCATTTTACATTTGTTTGTAAATATGTGACTCACGTCCAACCCTGCCATCAGACTGGAAGCTCCCCCAGGGCAGGGACGTGTCTATGTCCCCACATCCAGTGGTTAATACAATGAGCCTTAAAGGGACAGATATTCAATAGAATTCATGGAATAAATGAAACACAATAAGGAAGGAGTGAAGAAGTGTTGGGATAATGTCACAGAAGAAGTGTCAGCTGTGTTGAGTCTTGAAAAATACATAATCATTCATGAGGCAGAAGGAACACAGGAGCAGACACACCAAGAAATGAAACATTCTGGCACAGCCCAGTCTAACGGAAGCCATGGGTATGATCTGTCTGGGGGTGGGGGGATAGCAAAGTGTCAGAAATGAGGCTGGAGAGATTCAGGGACTAGAGCCACGCAGGGCCCTTTTGTGCTCTGCAAAGCAATTTGGACTTTTGCCATGGGAAATCACTGAAGGGTTGTAAAAAGGGAGTAAAATGATCATCAGATTTGCATTTTAGAAAAATCGCTCTCATGGTAGTGTGAAGGATGTCCTTGCCAGGCTGATGCCGGAGCCGGGGTGACCAGTCAGAAGGCCGTTCTACAGGTCCACGTGAGAGACGGGGTCAGCACAGACCGAGGCAGTAGCAGGGGCTTAAGGGGAGTGGACAGTTTCAAAAGATTTTTAAGGGATGGAAATGACCAGCAATGGAGGGGAAGTAAAAGAAAAAGTCAAATTATATCAGCCTGGTCTCCGGGAGGGCAGTGTGATCAATGACTAATTAGGGAATACAAGCTAAGAAGACAATTTGGGGAGATGGCTGAGTGTGTTTCTCAACCTGGTGGGATTTCATATCTGAGGGTCTTGTGCCAGAGTGATGGTTGTCCCCCAAAGCCGTCTTCCTCCTCCTCTTTCATCTAATACTGCTTCAGCTGAGCGCACACCCACCTACAGGTGACCACACTGGCAATCTTCCTGATGTCCATATGACTAAATTCTTGACAACAGAATAGGAGCCAAAGTGTGCAACCTCTGGCATTTGCTTTAAAAAAAAAAATGCATGTACTGCATTTCTTCCCAGATAACCAGGAGCTGGTTTAGCTTTACCTATGCAAATGAGACAACACCTTCAGGGGTGGCAGGAAAACACTAAGGGAAGAATGAAAGGGTCAACGAAGCAGACAGGCCGGGCAAGCATTCTACTCAGACTACTTATTCTGGGGGGGCGGGGGGCGGGAACTACTTCTTTAATCCATTGTAGACTGGAGCTATATTTAAAAGAGTATATTTTATGGCATAAATGACCTAGACTTTCAAGCAGGGAAATCCAGTAGACAACTGCCTACACCAGTCTGGACCACCAAGAAGAGGTCTGGACCGACACTGGAGAACAGAGACCTCCTAGCGTACAGACAGACAGTAGTTCAAGCCACGGGGATAGAATGAGAGAGCACCCTGAAGACAGGTGAGTTTGCAGCTTGGCCCCATTTGTTATTATTTAAGTGATTTTGAGCAAGTTACATCTATGAGCCCGTATCTTATAAGCCTGTAATAATATCTGTATTAACTAAGGTAATGCTGGCTGCCATAAAGATAACTTTGCGTCTCAGTAGCTTGCTTTTTCAAAGAAACGTACTTCCCACTTATGTGAAGGCCAGCTGCACACTGAGTAGGACCCAGGTGCCTCCCGCCAGTGGCTTTTTCTCCCCTAGGGTCTTAAAGTCCTCTGTTTACAGCCTTTTCCCTTCCATAGCCCAGGGTGGAAAGGGCACACGTGCTCCTAACCACGTTAGCTTGGAAGTGACATGCACGTATCGTTGTTGAGAACAACCATGTGGCCCCAACAAACACAAAGGGGCCGAGGAAACGTGGCACCTCCTTGGTACTTCCCAGCAGAAACGCTATACAACAGAAATGGGACACGGACGTGTGACTAGTGTCCCAAAAGTAATCTCCCCTGCCTGCTGCGAGGATGAAAAGTGAAAGTGGATGGACAACCCACCTCACAATACATCACGCCTAAGGGGCCCTCGACACTGTTAAGTCCTACCTCCTTCTCTGTTAGCTCCCCCTCTTCCCCCATCCTAAACACTCTTCTTCAGTGTCCCAAATAGGCCTCTATTTTCCCATTTCTGTGTCCTGATTCACATTCTTCCCTTTAGGTACAAAATCCTACACCCAACTCTTCTCTTTGCTGTTCCACCAATTCCTCCTCTGCCTATTTTTTTTTCAAAAACAAGTCACTTTTTCTTGAAGAACAGTTGATTTACAATGTTATGTTAGTTTTAGGTGTGCAGCAAAATGATTTAACTTTACACACACACACACACACAATCTATTCTTTTTCAAATTCTTTTCCGTTATACGTTATTATAAGCTACCAAGTGTAGTTCCCTGTGCCACACAGTAGGTCCCTGTAGTGTATCTATTTTATATGCAGTATTGTGTATCGGTTAGTCCCAAGCTCCTCCGCCTCTACCTAGTTTTAAAGACCAATCTCACAGCCATCTCCTAGAGTCAGCGTCTTCTAATTCTTCATGGTCAGATTAAATTCCTGTGAAACACCATCACCATGCTTATCACTCTTAACACTTATCAGATACCTGTATGGTATGATAACAGTATAAGTTCTTACCCTTTCTGACTACTCCCAGCCTAAGTTGTAAGCTCCCCAAGGACAGCAACTTCATTTAACTCTTCTGGTTCACAGTAATCAAAAGGGTAAACTGAGTTCAGACTTTGAATTCAAGACATCAACACTTAGAGATCTGAGGTCCCCTCACAAAGAATTAAAAGATGAACGTTTGCTCAGGCAACCCTAGAAGAAGGTGGAAAAATAAAAACAGCTTGTCTCAAGTGTTTATATACTCAGGTAATGACCTGAATTATGGGGAAACTGCTGCATTTCTTTATTTTACTTTGTATATCCGTGAGGAAGTGTGTGTGGTAAGACCTGCTTGTGAATAAAGGATGGACTTAACAAATGATAAAGCAACACATCTTTAAATATTATGATAACTAAGAAAAACAAACAATTCTGAAGAGGCTTCTCTAAGAACTCTTCACATGCATGAACAGAGGTGGTGATGTGGCAATTCTCGGGGTAATTTGATAAATGTCAACAACCAAACTATTTAAATCCATCCATCAGGTGAACTCACCGCTATGAGTAATCTAAGCAGTTTCCAGGTCATTTTGTTCTTTTTAGATAGAGCCACTGCCTGAGAAAAAGAAGAAAAAGGGGGGGGGGGGGAAACCCTGGAAGTCATTGGACTTTTGCAGTCACAGAAAACGCCTATATTTTCCTTTTCCCATCAACTCTCCTGATAAAAGTAGGCAGTGCATAGACAGAAGGTATTTTTCAGCAAATGATCTGATTACAGGCACCTAGCCAAAGGCTGGGTGTCCTTCAAGTAACCTCCAGCCTTCTGTGGGGAGACTGGCACATGGTCCCCCTTAATGCTGCTCTTCCCACATGCTATGCTCCAAGATGGCCTCAGAATCTCTGGAGGATCCGGAAACAATTCTTCTGCCTTTACCATTTGCCCACTGAGCAACCAGAGACACATCCAGGGATATGCTCCGTGTTCAAACTCACACCCAACCCAACCCAACCCAACCTCTGAAGACAGCCCAACGCTGATCTGTATCCCTAGACACTAGTTCTTTGACCAAAGTCTGCCCACTGCTCATCCCAGTGCTCATAAGGGTATCAGAACAGTACTTCCCTGGGGGCTGGAGGTGCAGTGGGATTCCACTTTTATAATACACTCCATATCTCTACCAGCGCCACAGATTTGGGCCTTCTGCGGTACAGGATTTCACTGGAATGTGTAATGGTGTTTTGTAGAGCACTAGGTCGAGGAGGTGCTCTTCACGTGAAGGATGCTATCATGTCTGGAAAACGTCACATGCAATCATCCTCTCCCAGATACTGCAGCACATGTTAGGTACATAGAAGGCTCTGAAACGTACCTGTTTCTGAAGAAATCCATTAAACCCATTATTTCACAACTGTATTTGTCTACTAAAAAGGCTACAGGACAAAATATCTATTAACATCTTCCCTCAGTAGACGGTACCATGAGGTCGGGGTCTCTGCTGTTTCCCTCACTGTTGGTCCTCAAGCGTTTAGCACAGTACTTGATGTTTTAGTTAATATTCACTGAATTAATGAATACCCAAGGAAGTAGGGTCCCACAGAACATGCATTATAAAATGATGTGATGAAAATGTCACACTTCCATGGAATACTTCAAATAAGAACCACCTCCACAAATGGGAGGATCGCTTCGACTCTCTTATTTAAATCCCATTTTGTGAGGCAGCTGTTAAGAGTACACTGGCATTTATTGTTTGTGGTCAGAAAATTTCTGTTTTCTCCTCAAACTGTCTTAATGTCAAATTAACTAACCAAGTATTTCTACATTTTAGTATTTTGACCAGCAAAGCCTAAATCTTACTGTGTACAAAAATTTATTGAGAGGATTATTAAAAATGCTGAGTCCTGGGGAGTCAGTATTTCCAGAGCAGGACTCAGGACTCTGCATTTTATACAAATAGCCCAGGTTATTCTGACATAGGGCTTTAGGCGAAACATACTCTCAAAAGTGCTGATCAAGAGACCCTGTGGGAGAGGAGCCCTTGACTTGGAATCAGGAGCCTGGGGTTTGGGGCCAAATCTGCACCCTCACCATTTGTGCCGCCATGGCCAGTCATCTCAAAGCCTCACTTTCTCTCTATGGGATTCATAATACGTCTCTTAACCTGTCTTCCTAGCTACCACCACACCCACCTCACAGCACTGTACAAGGAGAGAGCTGGCAGGTACTCCTCACTGTTCAGCGAATCAACAAGTTCATCCTAATCCTACAGATGAAACAATGACATCACAGCAAGCGTTCAACACAGAAAGGGCTTAACCTGCTGATGATTCAAAAACAGAATAAAACAGGGCCGGACCGACAGTGCTGTGTGCATCCGTGCCAGTCAGCCTGGCAAACTGTTCTGCAGAACATCTGGCTCCTGCTTATGGGCCCAGTTTTGGCCACATCACGGTGACAGCCCAACCGTGGGACACTAACCACAACACATCGAGTGCTGCAGTACTTCCTCTGCTTGGTACCAGACCTTTGAAAAGTGGACTCTTCACTCTCAAGTTAACAAAGAGCTGGAGTAAACTCCTTGGTTGGCATCTGTAAGAGGAAGGTTCTTGCTTATCAAGTACCCTCATAATAATTAACCCTTGCTCAAAAATCAGGATACAATGGAATATACATAATGATAATATAGTACTCGACATATTTCATTCTCTTTCCATTCAGAAGATTCTTCTGGAGCCTGCAGCCTTCAGGGTACTTGCTATGGACACCGCCATACTGCATGAATCCATAACCACAAGAGATAGGGTTGACTATTTCCCCACTTTGTGGCACGTATTGAAGACTTTTTTGGAATAGATCTGATATTACTTGTTATTTACCTTTTGTGTGTGAAATATTGAAACCAACTCTATGAATGAAAGATCTCTGCTTAACAGACTAATTATTAAAGATTTCCAATTAGTGGGATTTGCATTTTTTCTCATAGATATTAATTTATATAATTGTGTGTGTGTATGTTGGGTTTTATTGCTCCTCTGATTTTAAACTTCTAAATTTTAAAAGTGCTTGTTCCACAGCTCAAGCATTCAGGCAGTGCCCAAGAAATCTCTTTGGCTCATTTATCTGTGGTTAATGATAGCAGTGAGAGAACTTTGCAAAACTAAATTCATGCCATGATGTTTATTTTCTCTGTTTACTATTGCCTTTCTGCTTGATATTTTGGTTGTGATCTATTTTCCTTGCCTATGTCTCATGTTAGCAGTAACAAATGTGATCGATTACAGGACTCATTCAGGTAAACAAGTGAATGAATCGAGCCAAGTCTGGTGACCTCATCAAAAGATGGCAGTGACAACTGGACTCCTTCTGGCTGTCCCCAAGAGAGAAAGCAGTAACACAGCTCCAGCATTCCTGGACTTCCCCGTGTTTCAAGAGAAGTCTGGCAAATAATAAGTACTCAATAAATACTGATTGAATTGATTAATATAGAGACTCTAATTTTCATTTGAAATCTCAAGATTTTAAATGTAAGCAACATGATGTACTCATAAGAACATGGATTCTGGAGCCAGACCACCTGGGTTCAAAATCTAACTCTGCCACTTACTGGCTCTATGACCTTGGGCAAGTTACATAAAACCTCCATGCTTCAGTTTTCTCACCCATAGTATGGGAAGAAATTACAGTCCCCACCTCATGGGGTTGTTTGAGGACTTAATTTTTTAATATTTATTAAGTCTTAGGACAATGCCTGGTACATTGTAAGTGCTTCATAAACAAGAAAACACACACTAAAACTTCAAATGCCTTTTAACTTTCACATGTATTATTCCATTTCTCCCTACAATAACCAGAGGGTGAAGGTGTCCAGTGGTTTGTCAAATACAATATTCCATAAAATGGCAGGTGTTGGAATCTGGTCCAAGACTTCTAATGGACAAAATCAGAGATGTGTACACCAGTGTTCACCATAGGCCTTCTTCTTCAATAACTAAATAATTAAAACAAAACGAAGAGCTGGTTCAAACCACTGTTTGGTCATTTTTAACCCATAAACTAATTACCTAAAACAGCCAATTGGAGACAATAGGCAAAGCCTATACACTCAGTAATGTCCATTTATATATATTCTTCCTTTTTTATTAATCTGTATTTCTCAAATGTCCTCCAACAATTTAGTTTCTCTTCTCTCTGACTCTAAGACCTTTCTCCCAGGAACTTTACAAGTGTATCCCCTGACGACACAGCCTGTATGTGGCTGTGTGTTAGAAATTGCTAGGTTAGAAATACCCTGCCAAACTTTTCTTTGATTTTCCTGGTTGTTGTTGGTTTAAGGCAGATCCTTAATGTCATTTAAACAGAGGAGACTATCTGAAATTCCTTGGTGGATGAATTTGATAATGATAATTTAAAAAAAAAAAAACAGCAAGTACTGTCATCTTGAGATAAAAGATCTCATTCAGCAGGTCCTGAATAACTCAGGACTTCTTTGAAGAAAAAGGTCAATGTAGCCACAACTGTTTCCTTTTCTTGTACAACAGCAGTAACTTTACGCACTCCTTGATAATATTCATCTGAAAAAGTTGCTCTTTGAGCGTTACAGAAGTGTTTTCTCTTTTTTTAGGGTTTGGCATTTAAAATTTTGGTTTTGTGTTATGTTTAATCCGAGTCTTCTCATGGATGAGGAATGCATCTATTGTTAAAAGTAACTTCTACTAAATTGAACTTTATCAAAATTAAAAACTTCTATGAATTGCAGAGCAATATCAAGAAGGTGAAAAAACAACCCAGAGAATGAGAGAAAATATAAATATTTGCAAATTATATATCTGATATGGAGCTAGAATTCAGAATAAAGAAATCTTACAGTTCAACAACAAAAAACAAACAACCCAATTTGAAAGGGGGAAAAGACCATGAATAGACATTTATTCAAGAGAGATACTCAAATGGTCAAAAGCACATGAAAAGATATTCAGCATAATTGGTCATTAGGAAAACACAAATGAAAATCACAGTGATGAGGGGAGAGCATAGCTCAGTGGTAGAGCACATGCTTAATGTGCAAGAGGTCCTGGGTTCAATCCCCACTACCTCCATTAGAATAAATAAATATATACAGCCGCATGTAAATCAATGAAGTTAGAATATTCCCTCACACTATACACAAAAATAAACTCAAAATGTCAGAATGGCCATCATTCAAAAGTCCACAAACAATAAATACTGGAGAGGGTGTGGAGAAAAGGGAACCCTACTACACTGTTGGTGGGAATGTAGTTTGGTGCAGCCATTATGTAAAACAGTATGGAGATTCCTTTAAAAACCAAAAATAACTTACCATATGATCCAGCAATTCCATTCCTGGGCATATATCCTGAGGGAACTCAAATTCAAAAAAACACATCCACCCCAATGTTCATAGCTTTACTATTTACAATAGCCAAGACATGGAAGCAACCTAAGTGTCCCTCGACAGATGAATGAATAAAGAAGGTGTGGTATATTTATATAATGGAATACTACTCAGCCATAAAAAGAATAAAATAACGCCATTTGCAGCAACATGGATGGGCCTGGAGATCGTCATTCTAAGTAAAGTAAGCCAGAAATAGAAAGAAAAATACCATATTCTATCACTTATACATAGAAACTAAAAAAAAAAAAGACACAAACTTATTTACACAACAGAAACAGACTCAGAGACACAGAAAACAAACTTATGGCTACCAAGGGGTTAAGGGGGTTGGAAGGGATAAAACAGGAGTTAGAGATTTACAGATACTAACTACTATATATAAAATAGATAAACAACAAGTTTGTACTACATAGCATGGGGAATTATATTCAATATCTTGTAGTAACCTATAATGAAAAAGAATATGAAAATGAATATATATATGTTCATGTATGACTGAAATATTGTGCTGTACACCAGAAATTGACAGAAGATCATTAAGTGACTATATTATGATAAATAAATAAATAAACCTAATTACCTGCCCCCCCAAATTTCTTTTAAAATCTTTATAAAAAAATCCACAGTAAGGTAACACTTATACCCACAAATATGGCTATACTTTAACTGAAAATAAAATAAATGTTGGCAAAGATATGGAGAAATTCAAATACTTAGACATTTTCTGGTACAGCCATTGTGGAAATCAGTATGGTGATTCCTCAAAAAGTTAAACAGAGTTACAATATGACCCAAGCAAAGACCTGGAACATATGTTCAAACAAATCTTGCAAGGAATGTTCATAGCAGGATTATTTATAATAGCCAAAAAAGTAGAAACAACTCAAATGTCCATCAACATAATGTGGTACATCCAGAAAATCAAATATGATTCAGCCATAAAGAGGAATGAACCCCTGACACAGGCTGCAACATGGATGAACCTTGAAAACAGTTACGTTCAGTGAAAGAAGCCAAGCACAAAGGTCAGATGTTAAATGACTTCAGTTATAAAATGTCAGGAACAGGCAGATCCAGAGACAGAATGTAGATCAGTGGTTGTCAGGAGTCAGGAGGAGAGAGGAGGGAGGGGACTGCTTGGCAATACAGGGTTTCCTTTTGGGGTGATGAAAATGTTCTGGACTTAAATAGCGGTGATGATTGCACAGCACTGTGAATGCAGTAAAAAGCCGTTACACTGTATGCTTTAAAACAATTTAAACGTTGAATTTTATTGTATCTGAAATTTCACCCCATTAAAAAAAAAAAATACTGGCTTGCATCCCCACTAGGAAAAGCGAGAAGTTTCTTCACACAGTGCATCACTCAAAGGATGTGAAGGACTGAACTACCGCACTGAGAAGATCATGTTGTCCTGTTTCCTTTATTTCGCTGCACCATGTGTCATTAACCCTTTTGCTCTTCAATGGCATTCTTGGTTCATCAGTATACTAGTAGAAACATGAGCTTTTCTGATGTTACATCTCCACTTCCAAATGTTTCTTGTCAATACTTTAGCCAATCTGGCCAGCACCGGTTAATGAGTATATGTGGGAACCTTCACTGTTCTAAATTACACTGAAATGTTAAATTTGAAATAACAGCATATTGATGACTCCGGTAAGAAGAAGGATATAATTTATCCTAAGTCAGTCATTTAAATCTTTCATTAATTTACATGACATAAATGAACAGGAGACAATGATATATCTGATAGAAAAAATTTAAAAACTGAAGAAAAACTAACTACTCAGTAAGCCTCCCCCAAAAAGAAGACATTTATTTTCTTCCCCCCAAAATGGCTTTTTAACTATTAAAATGTTAACAATAAAATAGAGATTATACAAATGGCTCATTAGAATATATTATATGCTTCAAACTTAATTTTTCTGAGCTGCAAACTTTCATGTCAGCTAGGTGACACATGGGAAAATGCGGAAAGACTTTTAAAGCTGGAAAAAAACCTCATTTTGAATATATACTTGTAAAGCAGCTGATGGCAGATTCAGTTAGATCAGAGGCTATAACTAAAGAAAACATGACAAAGTTAAAGGGAAAGTTCTGCAGATGAATCTAGTTTTCAATGAATTTCAAAGATACCGTTTCCTGAAATTATGTTAAACACCTGAGTTTTGGTTTTTAAAATCTCAAAAAAAAAACTTCCTACATAAGAAGCCATGTTTATCATCTGTAACATGACTACATTTAAATGTTACTATGACGAGGTTTCTTCCAATCAGAAAGAAAGGGAGCAAAAAAAGAACAAGCATTGGGATAACTGGGGTTTTAAAAAAGCCCCTCAATTTCAAGTATGTGTCTCTTTCAAGTGGAAGCAAAGGCGGTTTTAGCCAGAACTGTCTGGAGAACTGTAGGAGGAAAAATCTCGTCTCAGAGAAGCTAAGCATATCTGGCTCATGTACTGTTATTGTAAGGAAATTTGAGAAATATGGAAACTGAAACCAACCAGCTGAAGGTGAGCAAGAACTTGATGAAAAGAAATGATTCTATTTTATGTCAAAATTAAGTGAGATTGAAGAGTAAACAGAAGACTTCACAGGCCGCACAGGTATTCAGTGGTCAAATTCTGAAAATGCTTGGCCAGAACATACATCTGAACACGTGGCCACCATAGTCCCATAAGGAGAGAATTCTATTTCTTCACTTAAGGGGGGAAGTGTGAAGTTAAACTAGTGAGACATGAGAAGAAAGCATGGCGTTCATAGAAATTCCTTGTCAAATAGTCACTTGGTTCTTCTCTGGGTTCTCCCCAACCTCTCCTTCCACTGACCTTTCAGTCCTCAGCTCTTTGCCCAGATTTGTGCAAGTTTTTGATCAACTGAACTCCTGGAAGGAAATTGGACTCAGAGCCTTTAAGGTTTCACTGCTTCCTTAGAGAAGTCTCTATAAGGGAGAACACGTAAGTTAGGAATTCATGACAGAGGTTAGGAATGGCTGGAGTCCTGGGGTGACTCACCCAAGAAAGACTGTTCATGAGCAGAAGGAAAGGAATTGCTCCACCTTTTAGGAAAATTGACCACTGCCTTCATCCATCCGTACACACCCAGCAGAGCCAAAGGTCTAGCTGGGGAAAGGGAGAGGGGGGCCACTGGAGTTGGTTCTGAGCTCCGTTTTCGTCCCCAGATGACCTCACCACACTGAAGAGAGGGACAGGGTGGTGGCCAAGAGATTGAAGGTAAAGCTGAAGAAGACAGGGACTGACACATCGCCACTGAAATTTTCAGGGCTCATGAAGCTCTCTTGGTTAGAGTCACTTCAAGATGATCATGGCTCCTCCGAGACACAGCAGCTCAGAGCACCACGAATAGCAGGGCTTAAGCACTGTCAGGTGCTTATGCTCTGATTATTCATAAAATGGGGACCACTGCCTATAACCATGATCTGAGATCACCCAAGAAAGGCAAGGCCTGCTCTGCCTTTTCTGCCAATCTCCCCTGCATCACCCCTTAACATTTATAGATCACAGACCTGAAGAATTTGTAGAAGGACAATCCCTTGTCTTGTCTCTTTCCAGAGTTCCTTGAAAACGTGAGTTATCTGGAGAGACTGGAATTTCTTCTTCCTTGCAATTAGTTCATTTGGAAATGAATAGGCCTCCCTGTTCTCTATCCTCACCTCCTTCCATACAGAGTTTATTCTCTCATTTTGTCTTGATGGTGGAAGGTCATCTTTGCCCACATTGAGGAAGAGAATTTGGGGTGTGAGTAAAGCCCCAGAAATCTACAGGCGACGGAACAGAGACAGAGCGAGGAAGGACAGGGACAGAAAAGAACCTGCAGCCTGAAGGCAGAACTGCAAGAACCTAGAGCATCCCAGCCAAGAGAACTAAGCCAGAGCTCAGGGCAAGGTTATTTTAATTCTCTGAGCCGAGAAAACTCCCAGCGTCTAAGTTCCCATTAGAGACGAGGGTGGAGAAGGCGGAGCCCTACTGGATCTCAAAATTCCTTAGAGCAGAATGATTTAGGCGAGCACTGCTCTGCCACTGCTTTCCCGAGCCAGGCGCGCGGTACGCACCTGCTGGCGCCAGATTCTCGGTCACATTAGGATCGCAGGGGTTGCGGAGAGGGCACGCTAGGCCTTCTCCGTCTTTGACCAGCTCCTGGGCGACGCGTGTCACAGAGCACTGGGGACAGGGAATTTGAAGGAGGTTGAGGTTCGGGAGCTGGGGAAACTGAGAAGCGCGAGTCGGAGCGCGGGGCAGACGCGCACCCACCAGCCGGCCAAGGTCAGAGAACACGGGGTGGGGGTGGTTGCTCTTGGGCTAACTCCAGCGCTCGTGAAAACTGTGTGCTCATTTCCAAGGCGACAAGGAGGACGGACAAACAGCCAGCTACAGAGCACACTTTTCCTTTTATTCCCTCTTGTCAGTTTCCTCTTAACTTCCATCTTTCTTACTTCTATCTCCTTCCTGCCTTTTCTTCCTCTTAGGACTTAGGGAAAGCCTACGGGCTCACACAAACCCGTAACAGGAGAGCTGAGGTGGCATTTACTTTCGGGGAAAGGAGTGGGGGAGAGATGCTAAGACATCGCACCCCTACCTCCGAATTCCGACACTGATGGGTCCCTGCCACTAGTTTCTGGCTATAAAGTTCTAATAAATTTGACATCTACCTATTACCCCGCCTGCGGCCCAGGGATAGTAGCAGGAACTCGCCTCTGCTTCTAACTTGGCAGTCGAGTTTTGCAAGCTGTTTTGGGCGGGCCAGGGTGAGAATCCGGGCAGCTTTGGACCAGGAATGGCCGGCCCCCGGCCCGTCTGAACCAGATTGTCCCTGCAGTGTGAGCTCAGGAGTAAAGCAGGGCCGGAATCAGACCCCACCCCCATTTCTGTGCTGGGATCCCTGGGCGCACAAACTTTGGAAAGTAAAGTCCCCTCTGTGACACAGTCATAGACCGGTGTTGGGTCTTCGCTCCCCACCAGTCAACCCACACGACAAACTGAGCGCTCGGCCACAGGGGCATTCGGTGACAGCCATTGGGAGAGGAGAAATTGGTGGCGGGTAAGAAGTTAATCAGCAAGGGCACAGGTTTTTCCGTCACTGGTTCTTAACTCCTCCCCACCTCCGCGCTGGAGCTCAGATCTCCGGGCAAACGGATTCCAGCCCTAGGTTATTTTCAATCACAACCTTCTCCTCCCTCCGCCCCCCTAAATGTCATGCTTGGGATCTGGAGGGGAAAGGGTGGTTTGAATAGCCTTGCGAGTCTCATGGCTGCCGCCGGGCGCCTGCGAGAAAGCCGGCCTGGCCGCGGCCAGGCGCGCACGGCCCTTCCCGGCACCAGAGACGCGCGCCCAGCGCTCCTCTCGCCCCGGGGCTCGGAAAACAGATCCTGCCTGCCTTGCTCCCCGCTCCCTTGACATCTAAGTTCTAAAACACAGAAGCATGGCTAAGGCTCCAGCGTGTAGGAGAGGAAGACAAGGTCAAGGCCCCGCGGACTGCCACGATCCGCGCGCCCTTATCGTGTCCGCAAGCTAGTCCTGCCCGCCGCCGTGGGGGAGAAAGGCGACGCAGCGCCCAAATCTACCTGGAATTAGGGACTTGACCCTAACCCTATTTACCGTCTAGCCTCAGCCAGTGCCCACGGCCTTTCCTCCTTTCCGCCCGGGCGGTTCGAGATTTTAAGACATCTGTCCCCTCATCGCAGAGGGATGGTCCCAAATGGCGAGGCTTCGTGAGCACTGCATTCCCATCCAGCAGTCGGTGCCATACAGCACAAGGAAAGTTCTCGCTCAGAACGTGCCTCGTCCCCTCCCCCCCCGCGCGCGGGGGCTGCGCCCCGGGCGGTCTCCAGCACTCGCCTCCCCCACCCCTAGACCCGCACAGTTTTCTACTTTATGAAACACACACGCCCAGCCCACCCCGCCTCCCGCGTAAAGGCCAGTTGCCTCTCTTTTTTTGTGTGCCCAAACTCAGCTGGAAGTTGAGAACTGGGGAAAATCAGAGAAGCACGGAAATAGAGAATGGGAAGGGAGAAATCAAAGGGGGAGGAGAAAGAAGAAAGGGGCTGGAGGTCGAAGGGCCGAGGCGGAGGCGGAGGCCAGCCGTAGGGGCTCGGGCGCGGCGGCCCCAAGGCGGCGCCTCCCCCGCTTCCGCCAGCCCACGCGCGCGTAGTGGGGTCAAACGCAGACTCACATGGTCCGACTGCAGAGCCACTCTCCCAACTACTGCGAGTGGGTGGTTTCGGGGCTGCCGGCGATCTGCTCCACGGCTGCCTGCGGTGTGAGAGCAGAAACAAAACAAAACAAATCACGGGACACGGTCGAGACCGGCCGCTGGGCGCCGCGGGGACCTCTCTCACTTTGCAAAGGAAGCGGGCGCGGGGATTCGGGCGGCCACGTGTAGCCTATAAATAGCGAACTTTTAGACGGACTCAACTAACAAATGAGAGGAGCGGGCGTAAATCTGCGCCGCCAGATCCCCCTTCCGGGAGACAACCCAGCCCCCCTCCCTAGCCTACCCCCGGCCACTGACCAGGCAGGATTTCGGAAGGGGGCAGATTCGGGAGAGTGGGGGTGGAATTTAGTTTTATTAGAGTTTCCAGTAGTTTTGTTATTTTGCGGGGGGGGGGGCATTCTGCCTCTTTGACCCTCCCTATCCACCTACCTTCGCTATCCCCCCCCCAACCCTCTACCCAGCGGGACACTTCAAACACCAGCTGGGAAGGGCAAAGACCCAGGAGGGTGAGGATTCTAGGGGTTGGCAGTAGAAGCAGGGTGGGGGAGGGGAACACGGAGCCGGGTTCCCCTGAGGATTACGGGGGTGACAGAAGGAAAGCGGGGAATGCCAGGATTTGGGGTTTTTCTGGACAGCCAGGACGGGAATTTAGGTAACTCCGCGTTTAGGAGATAAGTGCGACAGGGTGAGTGCAGAAGGCACAGAGGAGTTCCTAGAGTGTAGGTTCCTTTCCCGGGGGTAACTGTAACCCTTCAGGGCTATTAGCCGGCTCTCAGCAACTTTACGTTAACCCTCGGCCTTGACCCCCGGGGGCTGCGGAGGCGTACCCCGGGGTCACGTTCGCGCCTGCCTTGGGGCCGCAAGCGCTCAGGGAAGCGCGCCCTCCTGCCGGCGCCCTGGGGTTGTCCTCGCTAGCTCCACAGGGCCGGCCGCCTTTTCGCCCGCGCACACCTGCGACCGGAAGAGATCCCTGTGACTGTGAGTCGTGACCGCCACTCGCCGCCCACCCGCCCTTTCCTTGAGCCAGGGCCAGATTGCGAATGGTGATTGGGTTAGTACGATTTTCATTTTTACTCCAGGTGCTTCCTCAAATGTAAGCGTCCTTCCCCCGACTCCACCCCAAGGACGACAGACATTAGCTCCCCACTTCACACTCCCCAGTTCAAGAGGTTGCTTCACTAAATTTATCCTGGATTTCTCACCAACCAGAATCAATAGAATAGTCCAATGGGGCTGAGTGTGGGAGCTGTTGAAATAGAAGCCGCTGCAGGTGAGGGTCTGCAGGTAAAAGGAGGTTGCACTGATTCTCTTTGGAGGCTCCATTCTCAACGCAAGGCCTGCAGAGTAGGGGGCTAAGCCCGCCCAAGGGGGCTAAAGGCGGCCTCAAGCTGGGGAAGAGATGGGGGGAGCCGGAGAACCGTGGTGCTCTCTTTCCCAGCCTGCCCCCCGCCCAGCACCACCAGCTGCCCCCTTGTGTCTCACCTCTACCCCTACCCTCGAGAGAAAATCGAAGAGGGTCCCCCACGCATTGGGGGATGGGGAGGCGTTGCTGCTGGGTTCCCGCTTCTTCTAATACCACTTTCCGCCGATTTCCTCCCCCATGAACGGAAAAGTTATTTTGTTTTTCTCAGAATCCAGCCGAGTTTGGGAAGAGAGGGGAAAGGCAGAGGTCTAAGGGGGTTCCAGCGGCCGCTCTCCCTGCTGGGTGAGCCCACCGCCCCCGACCCCACGTAGGCGGGCGCGCGCGGCTTTCCAGTCACCAAAAGTCCGCGCTCCCCCGGGCGCCGCGCAGACGGCCGCGCTTCGGTCGCTTCCCCCCGGGTCCCGAGCCCGCGGGGCTGGCCTCTCTGCCCCGGGCCCAAGCCAACGTGAGGGTGCTCCCAGGCAAATGGACGGAGCCCCGGCGTCCCCGGCCGCTCGCGTCTGGCTTGCGCTCCCCTGACTACGTACCTGTCCCGGCCTTCCGGCTCCAATTGCTGACCTGGCTGGGGAGCCCGGCCTGGGAGCCCGCGCCTCCAGCGAGCCCGCCCCCGCCCGCGCCCGCGCGCCCTCGCTCTCGGGACGCTCCGCCAGATGTGGGGCGGTCTTTTGCGGGCCGTTGGCTTGGGCCACTGTTTCGAGCTGGCTTCGAGGATTTCTCTAGGCTTTGCGGGCCCCTTTGTGGACTGGGAAGAGAGGGTCCAGGTCAGCAACTCACCTTTCACCCCACCCACCACTCCCCTGAATCCCGCAAAGCCCCCTACACCCCGCCCCTGGAGCCCACGCCTTGAAACTGTAGTAACTCCGCAAAGAAAGCGGGTGGGAACCTCCTTGCGGGCCGAGTGTGGGAATCAAATGAGGTCGTGTGGCGTTTCTCGAAGGTTCTGGGTGTTCGTACTAGGGGAACAGGCCCTATGGGAACAGAAATGACAGACGTACAGACAGCGTCCCCGTGGGTGTGTTAAGTGCAAAGTTGAAGTCTATTGTTTTCTGTCTCGGGGAAAGCTGCCCAGTGTGATAAATCTTTTTAGATCCCATCACTGGAAGAGAAATCCTGGTGATAACGATTATCTCCCGCTCGCTCTATCTCGCCATCGCCCCAATTCATCTCCCTCTCGCTCCAGCCCCTCGGGGAGACGAGGAGGGTAAGAGGCTGGCGGGAGGACGGGCCAAGCCGCTGCCCTTGGATGGTTCGGAGAGGCATGAGGCCACCTCATCGGTCCCATTGCGCTCGGGGCTGGGGAGAGAGGACACGGCGGGTTTCTTTCCCTGCCAAGCCTCACGCTTTTTTCAAATGATTTTAGTCTGGTGCTCCGGTCTATCCATACACATTTCCAATCTCATGGCTCATAAACTATTAGCAAAATGGTTTCATTATTCACCTTCTGTATCCTACAAAAGGGAGAAAAGAAGGGAGCAGCGGGGAGGCAGAGTGGGGGTGGGGGGGCAGTTGTGGGACACTAGTTAACAGTGGTACTGCCCGTGTTTAAATTATGGCTCAGACTGCCTTCTTAAGGCTGACACTCTACAAATCTGATCCGTTTCCGAGGATCTGTAGCTGACCTCTTTTCTTACCCGTTCCTTCTCCCTTTCTCTTTGTCTTTCTCTCCATCCATCACTATCCATCTCTTAACACCCAGGTTTCTAGAAGGACCAGATGAATAGCCAAGATACCGCAAGTCCATTATTTGCTTCATTAGGTGTCATCAGTAAGGCATGCCCTTTAGATAGTACGCATAGAATTAATTGGTTAGAATGGCTACCCCGGTCCCCATTTGGGTGGTGTTGGTGATGGAATCTACATGTCATCCCTGAAACCAAACCATCCTAGGACACAAGTGTAGGGTGATAACCAAGTTTACTAGAGGCTCTGGTGGCATCAAGGTGGCCAGTTGGGCACCGAGTCCTCATCTGGCTTCCGCAAGCCCCGTGAGGTGAGGAAGTTGCAGAGTGGTGTGTGTGTGTGTGTGTGTGTGTGTGTGTGTGTACGTACACGCGCACAGGCGCTCATGCCCCCATGTTTGTGGATAGAGGGGAGAATGGAGGGTAACAGATCGGGGTCTTTGGCTCTTTAAGATGAGGGGAAAAAAAACATTAAATGAGTCAGTCCAAATTAAAAGACAAATAGAAGCAAACTGGTTGAGGCCTGGGACCCGAGTGCAAGGAACTAAATAAGGTAGAAAACTGCGGGCAGGCGCGAGCCGGCAGAAGCAGCCTCGGGCTTGGAACCTGGACCGGCTTCTCCGCTGGGGGCGATGGTGATATTGTCTCCACCAACACTTTTACTATTCATATGAATCTATTTTATCTAGAATGACTCTGTCACCACACACACACACTCCCATTCCCAGCACTTTGGAAAATGCAAAGGACGCCATGCAAGTGAGCGTGCGGTAATTATCCCTGGATGTAGAAACCAATCTGGCTGCAAGAGGCCCCTCCGCGATCGTCGGCGAGTGCGGCGGCGGCGCCGGGACCCGCGCGGAGGCCGGGGACTCCCGGCGCTCGCTAGGTCACCGCGCCGCGCGGCCGCCGCTCGCCGGCTGTTTAATATACATGGGGTGGGAACGCAGGGAAACGGATCTCGTGCCTGCACGTCCTGCAGGAAAAAAAAAATCAATTTGCTATTTATTTTTGAAATATATAGATTTAGGGAAAATTTTTTCCCCCAGCCCAACCCCCTTCAAGAACGGCGGCCCACATTTAATTACGTCTTCTAATGACTTTTCCCTTATTTGCCATTGCTATTTCACGTTCAGGGCGGGGGCGGGGTAGAGTTTCTTGGGGGGGGTTTCAATTCTGATATCTTCAAAAAGATTTGCCTTATGTGTTAATTGCATGCTGTTAAGCACATCTGGGACTGCGTGCTGACCAACTCGGACCAACTTTTAATTAACACATTGACCCGGCGAAGAAGCAGCCGCCTGGGCTCCCCCTCGAAATATGTATATGAGCCGCACGGAAGGCGCTCGGCCCGCGCCGCCAGATGCGTGCGAGGAATTGCCTGCGTCAAGGGGCGGGAGGGGGTGCAAACCGCAAACGTTCGCTCTCCTTCCGTGAATGTTTTTCTCGCCTATAGGCGAATAGGAAAACAGCAAAGACAAAAGAGTAAATGAGCGGCTCCTGGAGCAAGCTTCTGACATCCTTTAATGTGACTTGACCCTGAGCGGGGGCGTTGGGAGAATAGGAGGGAAGACCCCCAAGGCCATTGCTACCCAGCCTGCCCTGGGCCTGAGCTGAAGGCTGGAACCTGGCTTTTTTGAATGGGCAGGGTTCTCTATTAGTGAACAGAAGCGGTGGCCGAGAATCCCGGTGGAGAGAACGCGCAGCCGCTGCCTTTTCCGGTTCTGGCCTTCCTCCTCCCATCCTCCTCGCCCGCCTGCGCCCCGGGCTCTCCGAGGCTCAACCGCAAACTCCAGGGTCCCAGATCTGAGAGAGAGGAGTGGGTTTACCCCGCTGCGTGGAGCTCTTAAGGCGAGGGCAAAGGAAACTAGTGGCTGTTTTGAGGACTCTGGGCCCGTTCACAGGAGACAAGCCTATTCAAGAGAGATCTTCCAACCAGGACAGTCACATCCCGGCTGCAGGGAGCAAGAAACCCGGAGCGCAGCGCCGAGGATGCCACCTGCAGATATGCGATTTCACCCTAAGTAATTTCATTCAGAATTGATGGCTTTTCACCGGAGTGGTGCCTTCCAAGTGAGCGCCTAGCCTGCCTGCCTCCCTGTAGAGCACAAATGCGGGTTAATCCCCAGATACGTACTCATTTTCTCTTACCGCATCTAATCTCAACTGCCTCTCTCTTGTAAGTGCTTAGCCTCAGCATACATTCCTATAAAAAAAAATGTCAAAGTGGTGTTCCTTCTCCCAGCCATAAAAAAAGTTGGAGTGAATCACTCCCAAGTTACCGTTTAATGTCCCCTCCAGGTAACAGTTGAAGTTTCTTGTTTGACATTTTTCATTCCCCAATACAGAACTTTTCCATAAATATGCAGAGGCAGCACGAGGAGAAGTATATGTCGCAATAAATTCTCAGCTCTATGCTGTAACTATGTCGATGCTTTGGAAAATTTAATGTGACAAGATTGCTCCCCAAATTCCTTCCACCTTTTTTTTTCTTATTCTTATTCTCCTTTTTTCCCTTTTTTGCCCTTCCCTTTAATCTTCTTATATCAACTTACCAGAGAATCTGCAAAATGTAAAACTAGAAGGAAAGAAAAGATAAAGACAAGAGAACAATGTCCTATCCTCAGTATTCCTCTGAGTTCCTCCAGATCTTTTTAAATTCAGATAAAGGTATAATCAACACACATCTTTAGTCAGGAAAAAATCCCCATCAGTTGGTAAATTACAATATCCCTTTGCAAAGATAAGGCCTTTGGAAAGTTAGCAGGAGCGTCGCCCAAAAGGCTTTGTTTCTGAGTTTAGTGGACCACAGCTACTTATTTCAGCTCACAAATTGATCTGCAAAATTGCAGCACACACCTGATATCCAGGGAAAAACAAGAGCTGGTAACTCCAGCTGGTTCTTTTGATTTACTCTGCCTCGTAAGATGTATGCTGGGGTGTTTTGATAAGGGGAAAAAAAAAAGGAGTCAGCAGTTTGATTTGGAAACTCTTTTATTGCTGAATATGGTTGCAGGTTTAAACTAAAGAATGTGTTTCTGCTAGGGACATTTGCATGACACATCCATATGCATTAGCAGCTGCACGGTGTGATAGCATCAGTTCCTGTGAGCATTTATCTTTTTTTCCCCCTTCTGTCTTTCTCAAAGGAAGTAGGTAAGTGGCTTACTGGAGAACCATATAGACTTCAAAGATACATGAATCTTCCTGTGTCCTTCAGGTCCTTGGCACCTAACTGGCTGACAACCACCTATTTCTTTTGAGAATTTTGGAATATTTGAAGTAGCCTGCCTCCCTGGTTACATCTTTTAAATTATAATAATGGATTATCAGTGTATAAAATATAATGAAAGAATTATTCAGAGAAAGGAGCCTTGGAGGTTCAACTATATATTTCGGGAAAAGATATTGTCATCCACATTCTTCTGATAATTTGCTTAGTGACTTAAAAGAAAAACTTTTCATTAGACACATTGCCTTTATGTCATCTGTCTTCACTGCTTGACAAATGATAGAAGTAATACTTTTGAATGGAGTGAGCTAAGACCTTACCACACTGGCGTGTAGTGATGATGGGAGATCCCACAAGGGCAGTTCGGGAAGATGTTTGCTTCCGGAAGATGTTGTATGAGCAGTGCAAAGGCCACTTTCAACTATCCACAGCAAGTTTCTGCATCTAATCTTACCTAAACTCTATTTCATGTGTGATTCTCTCTGAATCCCAGTGGTCTGTAAACAGCAAGTACCATGATGTCAAATTGAAATCAGAAGGAAACTGGATCTGATGGTATTCAGTCATTCAGGCAATTTTTTCTAACAAGACAACTGTACATTTTAAATTGCAGTCATCAAGTCAGGGTGACTAGGAAGCAGAGGGACCCCAAACCAAGAGACTAACATAAGCACATTAAAAAAAATCACCCTTATTTCTGCTCACATTCAGTGTCTGATGGAATTGTTTGAGAGTAATCATGCTCAGATTTTCACAGTACTGGTGTATGGCAGGTGTATTACAAAGTGAAACAAAAATCTTACACACACACATACAGACAAGCAAACAACAAGATGATAATTCTTATCAGGAATTGTGATGACCAATGAAGATACCCTACTGGAGACATTATGACTTTTCCTCCACTTTTTTAGCTTTTTTGGTCTCCAGAGAAAGTATTTAAAGGAAAAAAATGAAATAACAATAATTAGTAAAATAGTAGCATTCACCTCTTTTTTTCCTAAAATAGTTGGAACTATTATGCACTATTGTGTAACTGTACATGTACAATACATTTATGCAAATGTGCATGTACAATGACACATAAATATGCATGAGCCTAAATAATAATCTACCTTTATGTCTTGTTTCCAGACATTTGCAAATACCCCAGTGCGTTGGTTTGACCTAACCAAAAGGTAGTTAAGATCTCTGCCATTCAGTTGAATTCTAGATGTCTGAGGTATTACAGAACAAATTTCTCCTGTCCTCCATTGCACAAAAGTTTTTGTTTTAATTCTTTAGCTTTAAAATAGAAGTTCAGTAGAATATGGATAAAAGTAAAAATAATTGCTTGATACTATACAATGAAAAAATAACCAGCCGCACTATTTTATTCAACTAATTACTTCAGGGGTAATTAGAACAGCCAATTGTTAGGGCTGGTTAGCTTAGTTGTTTAGTTTAGAACATGGCCCAGAATTGATCTTGTGATTAATTGTGTCCGTGCTCAAGAGCTGAATATTACATCCTCCATCCTGACCGGCCCTGGACAATTATGCGCCAGAAGTGACAAGAGGAACAAAGGAGAATATGGATGAATTGGCACTATCCAAAGAAAAAGATTTACTTTTAAAAGTGTGCATCTTACTTGTAGCATGAAGTACAGAAGAAATGGTGTATATGCCTGCAATTCAAATGAAACCTCTCCGGCAAGATTTATCAGAGAGCAGAGACAGGGGGCAAAAATACCTCATGGAGGCTACAAGGAGAACCTAGGCTCGATGAAGAAAACTACTGTACCTGCCTGGGTACTGGGACGTCACGTAAAACTTTTACAAATCAGATGCTTCTGCTTCATATGTATTCTCTTTATCTTTAAGATAAAGAAAGAATTTGTTTGCTTTCAGATTGGATTTTGATATGAAACATGTCTGGATATATTAATGGTGTCTGTAGACTTTAGGATATGGGGGATCTGAAGGAATTACTTATTTGCTTATCCATTTGTCTTTCAGATATATTTCAACAAAATTGATAAACCATTAGCCAAGCTAACCAAAAAAAAAAAAAAAAAGAGAGAGAGAGAGAGAGAAAACACAAATTACTAATATCAGAAATGGAAGCGAGGACATAGCCCATGGACATATTAAAAGTTTAATAAAGGAATATTATTATGGTATTTATTATTATACAACCCTGTGCCCACAAATTTGATAACTAGATAAAATGGAAAAATTATTTAAAAGACACTATCTGCCAAAACGCACACAAGAGAATCACAAATTAAAATAAGATAACACTACACATTTACTAGAATGGCCAAAAGTCCAAAACACAGACAACAACACATGCTGGTAAGAATACGGAGCAATAAGAACACTCTTTCATTGCTGGTGGGTACAAAATGGTACAGCCACTTTGGAATACAGCCTGGCAATTTCTTACAGAACCAAGCATATTCCTACATACAATCCAGCAATTACACTCCATGGTATTTACTCAAAAGAATTGAAGACTTATGTCTATACAAATACTGCACATGGATGTTTATAGCAGCTTTATTCATAATTCTTAACACTTGGAAGCAACCAAGAGGTCACTCAGTAGGCTAATGGAAAAGTAATGGAGCTGTAAAAAGGTACGGAGGAATCTTAAATGCATATCACTAAGTGAAAGAAGCCAATCTGAAAAGGCTACCTACTGTATGATTCCAACTATAGGACATTCTGGAAAAGGCAAAATCGTGGCGACAGTAAAAGGATCAGTGGTTGCCATGAATTAGAGGGGCAAGAGGGATAAATAGGTAGAGTACAGAAGATTTTTAGGGAAGGGAAAATATTCTGTACGATGCTATAATCATGGATGTATGTCATACATTTGTCAAAACCCATAGAACCTACAACACCAATAGTGAATGAACCCTAATGTAAACCATGGACTTTTGGTGAGAATACCGTATAGGTCCATCAGTTGTAACAAATGCACCCCTCTGGGTTGGGATGTTGATCACGGGGGAGGCTGTTCATGTGGCGGGGGGCAGGGGTATATAGAAGCGCCATACTTTCTGCTTTTAGGTTTTACTGTGAGCCTAAAACTGCTGTATAAAATAAAGTTTCTTAATAAATAATAAATATCAATTATCTTTTATAATGTTAATAAGCAGTTAGTAGCATATCCCAGATCTTAAGCTCTAGGTCTTGCTGCTTTGCAAAATTTTTCCATAAGTATTTTAATTTCTACCCATTAGCCATGAGGGAATGTGCATGGGGCACAAAATGTGAAAACAGCCTTGTGAATAGCATGAATAATTACAAGAAAATCAACCCTAAGAGGTGTTTCTGAGACAGACGACAAACATATTTTGGAGCATTTTAGTGTTACATTAAGTGGAACAATGAAATAGTATATGGCTGGGAAACACAAATGGCCTTAATGGAGAAGAAGGTTTATGATATGTTTCATTTCTCTCCATCACCGTGGTCTCTACCACTGCCACCATCCCTATCATTTATGGAGTCTTCTCAGTCTATGCCAGACCCTGCACTAGTGCTTTATACAGACCCTCCCAGTCAGTTCTCACACAGTGTATGAAGTAGGCTCTGTTAGCCTTGTTTTGGTGGTGGGGAAACAGACACAGAGAAGTGCTTTACTCCTAGACACCTGCCAGTCTTCATTAGGAATCGGTGGGTACCATTCAGTTTGATATTTTAGAACAGATGTTTGAGTATGCGCGTGCACGGGAAAATAATGCCTATCTTTTTCTTAAAATGTATCTGAAACACACTAGGTTAGGGAAAGCCTTTGTATATGGCAGCCGTCTGGACTAGTTATCTGGGCTGTTCACACTATTTACTACAAAAATAAATGTCACTCTCAGGTTGGGCCATCTAAGCTGGGGGTCTGTCTGCAAGCATAACTCAGAGTCCTTAACTGGGGACTATTGGCAGGGCTTGAGGGTGGGAGTGAAATTCTCCTAAACAATTTGGAAAGAAAGCAAATAAGG
Source organism: Camelus bactrianus (assembly GCF_048773025.1). Taxonomy (NCBI): domain Eukaryota; kingdom Metazoa; phylum Chordata; class Mammalia; order Artiodactyla; family Camelidae; genus Camelus; species Camelus bactrianus. The sequence continues at coordinate 11,174,046 of NC_133561.1, forward strand.
TTGGCTACTGAGAGATTAAAATGTGACCATGTGACTAAGCACTGTGAGTGTCTACCAAGGAGATGCCTGTAAATATGCCAGCTGAGGGGACACCCGAGAGTCCAGATGAGCTGATACAACTATTATCTCCAAAATACAAGACTAGGGTGTGATTTTTGATGTAGTATGCACAAGCCTGATCAATTGTGTTTTATCTTTTCTGAGAAAATGCCTTTTGGGCAAAAGGGGACAGTTAAGTAAGAGGGGGCTAATGGTCCAGAAACTGAACATCTATATCCAAGACCTGGATCCTAGAACACTGAGAGCATCACTCACTGTACATCCAGCTGTCTGTAGCCACCGTTTATCCAGCGCTTACTCTATGACCAGCAGTTTACATACATTTCCCAAATAATCTGAAAAGGATGACCTTTAAAGCAAGTTATTATCTCTACTTGGCAGGTGGGGAGAGAAAAAGGGCTTGTGGAGATTATACAGCTAAGTGGATGGGCCAGGATTCAAACTCTAAGCCCACACTCTTTTTGTCTGTTTGTTTGTTTTGTTTTGGGGGGGCTGTTTTTTGGTTTTTTTGGGGGGAGGATTTATGTTATTTATCTATTTAATGGAGGTCCTGGTGATTGAACCCAGGACCTCATGCGTGCTCGGCATGCACTCTACCTCTGAGTTGTACCCTCCCCCCTTAAGCCCACACTCTTAAGCACACTCCTTATTTATACATCAGTCCTTTGCTAGCTGTGGTACCATGAGTCTAACCCTCAGACGTGAACACTGTCTTGATATAGGGTCAAAATCACATTTCTGAATTTAAGGAGCGTATTCTGGACCTGGCGATTGCTCCCTCGGAGGTCTCTTGACAGGCAACTGGCTGACCTTGTCTACAGAGGCCTTTATCTCTCTGTGTACTTTTATTCAAACTAAGCAGAAACTTCATAATGACTGTGAAAGGATTATTTGAGAATGACTGAATTTATACCACGGATGGGAATGATTTCGTATTAGTGCAAAGATAGTACAAGCAATTACAAATGACAGAGTGGGGATATGAACTTCCACACTTTTTTTTCCTAGTTATTAAACTTTGAAACTCTTTTCCATGGTTAGCTTTAGGAAATGCCCTATATTCTTCTTCTTTCATCCTTTTTTTCTGTGTGTCCAATTGTCATGTCAGGATGGAGTGAAATCATTTCCTTGTGTAAGGGCTTTTAATAACAATTGCAAAGAATGCCCAAGTGCTCAAATCTAAGCTCTCGTTCTCCAAAATTCACACTTCACATAAGGTCTTTATCGACCTCATTGCTTAAACTAGAGCTACTTTCCAGACCTTTCAAAGTCAGCATTTAAGAGGATTTCTTTCCTTAAATAGGCTCTGCAGACTGACTGCCACCTGTTTGTTACCAGGAAGCAGTTTTGATTTGTGAAACGTTTCAGTTCTGTCATCTCTATCTCTGTCTGTCCTAACCATGTGCTATGTTTTATGGGGACACAGTTTATGATCTGCTGGGAAGAATGGCTTCCAGATTGAGATTAAAAAAAAAAAAAAAAAAGACTTTCTCCCCTCTCCTTCCATCTTGAGGAAATATACATACCTCCTTCTATCTGATATAAACAGCACCCTTTTCAGCTGTGGCCACCTGGAAGTTCTCTGCTTAACTATTTCAGACTCACTGGAATACACGCTACAGGTACATTCATGTACCTTTAGTTCTAAAAGCATAATCCGATTCCCTATGAAACTCTGTCTGGGCAGCTTGACTGGTTGATGGAGCCAAAGGTTCAGCGGTGATACCCACATGGTCAGTCCTTCCTGCGGGGTTCCCTGGTCACAGAGCGAATGTCCAGTCTCCATAGCATCTGGAAAATGTATTTATCAGAGGAGAAGGCAGGAAAGAGTACCAGCCATCAGCACCCTTGCTAAAACAGCTCAGGGCTCATGCTTACTGCTGACTGATCATTATGAGGATGGTGAGACATTCATACGCTCAGTCTCACACACTTGGTTTTAGTTGGGAAATTTACATACTATCCAGGCAGCATGGCCCCTTGTGGGCAGGAGGTGTTTTGTTTGTTTGTTTGTTTTTTCTGTATCATCAGAGCTGAATGTGGGGCCAGAGGCAGGGCGGTTGTGTAATAAACATTTCTTCAGTGAATTAGAGTTACAAAAGTAAACCCAGATATAAAATAAAAGATAGCAAGTCCCACTGCCCGACTTTTCATGTAAATAGAAGAAGAGGAAAAGGATGCATTGTGACTTTTAAACAGATTATTGACTTTTGCTGGGGCATGCAGCTCACATAGTGATTAGGAGTTGGAATCGTAATTGTTCTTGTCACCCACACGCTCGGCTACAGTCGATATCTTTTTATCATATACATTTTTAATCATGTATTAATAAACAAGAAGTTTGTATCTTATTGACGATTGGATTATATTATTGACTTACTCCACAATTCTACACATGGCTTCTGAAAATATAAACAAGGTCAACATGCAAGGATCACGTAAAGCATATCAAAGACACACTTTAGGCTTTCCTCCAACTCTCTGTATGACTCCTGCGGAGAATGACTCCAAGGAGAGCAAAGGAATTTTGAAGTTGTTTATCAACTGGATGAATGATTCTGTCTAGACCAAAGAGAATAAGAGAAGTAAAAATTAAATCCCTTTATTGTACTGGAATACCGAAAGTGTTTTTGCTTTTCATAGATTTTGGGTGTGAGTGATGTCTGGCAATAAAATTTAACCTAGGCTGCTTTTGAGAATTCTCACTGAAGTTATAAGAAAAATGGGCTCCTGGCTGTTGGCAAACAGAAAATGTTACTCCAGAAGAGAGGTTTTACTTCGCCACCTGCCAGAAGGATTAGGGATTTCTCTTCCTAAGGATGAGCTCTTCATATGAGAATCCTTCATATGAGAATCCTGTAAACCTCCTCATGTATCGGCACCCACGGTGTTTGCTCCGGCCTTAGGTTGTCCAGACACTTCAGCGGGTTGGCTAGACACCACTGGGAGTAGCAACCATGTGAAAATGAGACAAGTTGTTGGTTAAAAATGTTTTAATATGATTCAGCTCAATTTGACAAACTCTCATGTACAGCATACATTTTAACCATTCTTCTTCGCTCCTCATGGAAACCTCTGGTGTAAACCTAATGGTGGTTCTTCTGTCATCAAAAGTCACTGGGAGACTGAAAGAAACATCTTTTTGAACCTCAAATGCCTTCTTTCCACACTTGGCCTGTGAACACTGTCTCCTCTTTTCTCGCAGACCCTATTCCCACTCCTTCCACTTGCTCAGGGCTCTTTGAAGACCACTGACTCTTCTTTTTCTCAAAGTTCTCTTTAATTCCCTGCCACTCCTCAAATTTATGTCTAGCTTTCCTTCTGGAGCCTGGTTAATTGTTCGAAAGCCAATTTCTTGCTATTGAAAATATGCTATGATCATAGATGTTACCATTGGGGGCAAGCTAGGTGATGAGTATGCAAGAGCTCTCTGTATTGTTTTGCAACTTCTTTTGAGTCTAGAGTTGTTTCTAAATTTAAAAATGTATATAAGATTTTCAAAAATCAGGCCACAATATCAATAGTTCATATGTACATGTTAATACGATTATTTCTGCACTTTCTGGATATAACCCCCTAACCCCCAATTACATTTTTGGTAAAGAGGGATGTTAGTGAGGTAAGATTATTTTCTTTATTACAGGAGTTATCTTCTATGTTGGAGATGGGGGAGAACCTTTGGCAATAGGTGAGCATGAGAGGGCAGGAGGAGAAACAGACTGCAAGCAAAAGAATAAGAAAATGATTTCTTTTGAGCTAGACTGGAAAGAGATAATCAAAAGCACAAATATGGTCACATAAAATCAAGTCCTGTCTTTTCACAATGAAATGTATTCAAATAGAATTAATACTCCTTTGGAGCTCTTCATTTGCATCAGTTAAATATGATAATAATACCTTATGTATATAGTGATTTACACTTTTCAAAATTCACATTTATTATCTCTTTGATCTTCATAAAATTCTGTGACACAGGCAAAGGAGCAATTATTATTCCCATTTAAATGTGGCTGCAGATCAGAAAAGATGTATATACTTTCTTAGGAGAAACCAAGCCTGCAATTCGTATTTTCCAGTTCCTAGTCAAGTGATCTTCCTAACTCATGAAATATTATTAGGATATCTAGTTTGGACTGTATTTTTTCTCTGCTTGCAGAGCAAGAACCATGAAATTTGTTTGCTTTAATCTTTGCTTGGGGGAAAAAAATTGCAGTTGGCCCCCTCCTCATCCGCAAGGAGTTGACTTCAGTGCTCACCAGGGGTAACAAAATCCATGGATGCTCAGTTCTATACATGCAGATTCACCCAAACAAGGATCATGTAGTAAACTATGTATTTATTGAAAAAAAAAATGAATGTGTAAGTGGACCTGTGCAGTTCAAACCCATGTTGTTCGAGGGTCAACGTCCCTTAAATAATAATAATATTCTGAAAAATCACAGTTTGTGAATGTTACTTAATGAACTTTTTTCCTTCATAGATTACTCTTTCTGTAAGTGAAACTCACTGAGTCTCTCCACTCTCTATCTTTCTGGTAACATTTGACTGTCTTCAATATATCAAAATTACAAATTCAAAACTCCAGTTTTCCTTGAGCTTATAAGATCAGCTTACACATACTGTTATTTTTAAATCTGCAGACTTTAATTAATTACTTAGAAGTTTTTCAAAAATGTTCATTCCCTTCTACAGACTTAATTGAATGCCTTCAAGCACTTAAATAGATTATGAGTGTATTTATCTTAGTTTTATTTTAAAATAATTCACTTGACGGAGGGTATAGCTCAGTGGTAGAGTAACTGCTTAGCATGCATGAGATCCTGGGTTCAATCCTCAGTACCTCCATTATAAATAAATAAACCCAAACTCTCATGTACTATCTGTCTGTATTCATACCCTCCCTTCAACCCTAATGTCAAATATTCACTGATTTGTTCTCTGTTAAAAATTTTTAAAAAAATTTGAATAATTAAAGTATTTAAAATTAAAAATAAATAGAATAATTTGCTTACTTGTATCTGAATTAACAAATAAAATTTCCCCCCAAATTAAATAACTTTTATATATTTAAGAGATACACATATATGTATGGTGAGCCCAACATTTTCTTAGATATTCCCAAATAGTACATTAATAAGTTTTCCTTTTGTATTCACAAGTCTAAATCAATTACTCAGTTTCACATTTTAAAAGAGTTAGAAGGCTATCCTTCTGTAAGCAGAGATTATATCATAAAAATACACTAAATAGCAAATATATACTTATCTCTTTTAACATGAAATTACATTGCAATGGCTTTTTAATTTTTTTGTTTTTACTAAACATACAGTAAAAAGTGACCCTTTTCTGGTAATTTTATGAATTTTAACACATAAAGAGATTTGTGTAACCACCAATACAATCAGGACATAGGGCAGCACAAGTTCCCTTTACTTCCCTGAAAGTTCTCTTTGACTCTCTGTATGATTACATCCTGCCATTCCTCAAAGGTGTTGTCCTTGGGTTTCTTTCTGTGGCCTGCTTAGATATGCCAACGTCAATTTCCTGATGTTAATAACGTGCTGTAGTTATGTCAGAGGTTACCTGGGGAAAACTGGAGGAAGGGTACATGGGACCGCTCTGTATTGTTTTTGCAGTTTATTTGGGGTCTATAATTATTTCAAAATAAACAATTTAAAAAATCTAATCTGTGCATCCTAGAGGCCCAGGCGCATACTTATCTCTACCTAGTTACCTAACACAAGCGTTTCTGCACTTTCTGTCTGGATGTGATCCTGTAACTCACGATCCATTTTGTGGGGGAATGAGTTTACTTTTTGTGTTACAGAACATTTCCATCCAGCCCCCCAGACTCTCATGTACTATCTGTCTGTAATCATACCCTAATGTCAAACAGTCACTGATTTGTTCTCTGTCATTACAGCTGCATCTTATCAAGAATGTCACAGAAATCATACACTATTACGAATTTTTTTTTGAGACTAGCTTCTTTTTGTCAACCTAATGCCTCTGAGAGTCGTCCGAGTATTTGCATGTATCAGTAGTTTGTTTTATTGCTAAAAGAGTATTCCGTTGTATGGATATATGACAATTTGTTTATCCATTCACTTGTTGAAGGATGCTTTGGTTGTTTCCCACTACTTTTTGTAGCTATGAATAGAGTTTCTATAAACAGTCACGTGGAGATTTTTTTGTGCACGTGTTTTCAGTTCTCTAGGGTAATCACAGGAGTGGGATTACTGGGCAAATACGTGGTGTAACTACATAAGAAACTGCCAAACTCCCTTCCAGCGTGGCCGCACCCTTTCACCATCAGTGTGTGAGGGCTCTAGTTGCTCCACATCCTCACCTGCAAGTGATGTCATCAATGCTTTCATCTTATCCATCCTAATAGGGGTGCAATGGTATCTCATTGTGGATTTGCATTTCCCTAACGGTTAATGATGTTGACCATCTTTTCATGCACTGATTTGCTTCCATATATCCTCTCTGATGAAAGGTCTGTCCGAGTCTTTTGTCCATGTGTTAACTGGGTTGTTTTTGTTTGTATTATTCAGTCTTGAGTGATTTTTTTTTTCATATATTCTAGAAACAAGTCCTTTGCTAGATGCAAATATTTTCTTCTCGTATGTAACTTGTCTTCCAAGTCTCCTAATGTGTCTTTAGCAGAACAATTTTTTTTTTATTTTGATCAAGGTCAGTTTATAATTTTTCTTCTTTTTTGATGTGTTTTAGTGTCATGAATAAGAATTTTTTGCCTAAATGCAGGTCACCAAGATTTTCTCCTAGAAGATTTACATTTGTACACATTAGAGTTACAAACTATTCTGTATAAATAATAAGCTACAAGGATATATTGCACAACACAGGGAATATAGCCAATATTTTACAAAAACTATAAATGGAGTATAACCTTTAAAAATTGTGAGTCACTATGTTGTACACCTGTAACTTATATAATATTGTACATCAACTATCTCAATTTTAAAAAGTAAAAAAAAAAATACATTTTGATCTATGATCTATTTTGAGTTAATTTCTGGGTCAGTTATGAGATTTAGGTTGAGGTTTATTTTTTTGACTGTACATATCCAGTTGTTCTAATGCCATTTGTTGAAAGGCCCGTGTTTTCTCCACTGAATTGGCTTTGCGTCTTTGTAAAATCAATTGACCATATTTTTGTGGGTCTGTTTCTGGATTCTCTATTCTCTTCCATTAATCGATGTATCTGTCTCTCTGTCAGTATCCTTCTGTCCTGATAACTGTAGCTATATAGTGAGTCTAAAACTCGGCGGTGTGATTCTTTTAACTTTGTTCTTATTTTTCAAAATTCCTTTTTCTGGTCTACATCCTTTCCTTTCCAAATAATTTTAGAAACAAGTGGTCTCTATCTACAAAAAATCTTGCTGGTATTTTGATACGAATGATTTTAAATCTATAGATCAGTTTGGAGGGAATCAACATCTTCCTTATGTTGAGGATTCAAATCCATGAACATGATATGTCTTTCTGTTTATTTAGGTTTTCTTTGATTTCTTTTATCAGCTTCTTGTAGTTCTTAGCATAGTGGTCCTATATGTTTCACTAGACTTACACCTGAGCATTTTTGGAGCTATTTTAAATGTTGTTATTGTTTTCATTTTCAGTTTCCAGTTGTTCATCACTAGGGTATGGAAGTATGATTAATTTTGTTAACTTTGTATCCTGCAACTTTGCTTATTAGTTCTAGATTTTTAAAAATAGGTCCCTTAGGATTCGCTACGTAGATAATCATGTTGTCTACAAATAATTTTATTTCCTTTTTTCCAGTTTGTATGTCTTTTATTTCTTTTTCTTGCATTATTGTGTAGATAGGGACTTCCAGTAGTTCCAATCAAGTTTTAATGTTCTTTTTTTTTTGGTCCCATGTAATATACACTTTCTGATCTCATAGGTTACAAAGCTCTTTTTACAGATTTTATCATATGGGATTTTATTTCTTTTCCTTTAATAGTAGTTTTCTTTTTTGGTTTCCAACCAATGAGGCACCAGAGGAGACCAGCTAAAACAGTTGGCATGGTTAAATTAACTGAATTACTTTGCAAGCAATGCAGAGTGTGGGGGAACCCTATCAGGAGATGGTCAGAGCCCCAGAGCAGCAGGCATTAGAGAGCACAGGGGAAGTCCATGTGGCTGTCCAACAGCTAGGCAATGAGGGTGGACTTCAGAGATCAGATTCTAGCATGTAACCTGTCAAAAAGTCGAAAGCTCCCTTCCTTAAGATGCAGATAAAGGTAGGTTACTGAGACAGAAAACTGGGTACCGTGGAATAAGTAGGAACATCTTTCTTCAGGACTGGAGTGCCGGTGATCAGAATGATTCTGGTGGCTATACGGGATTCCAAGGTGTTAGATGGAGCTCTTGCTGGGAGTCAAACTGACCTTCAAATAAAGAAGTAGGTGCTGGGTTGGGGAAGTGACCTCTGTTATGGGGAGAAGAGGATTACATAGACTGTGAATCTCACAGATTTTGATAGAACAAAACACGAATGAAAATTTTTAGTTGTCTTCATTTTTTCTGATTCCCCCTGTCGGAGGAGTCATTTCCTTTTTATTGCAAAATTGTTAATATTTGAAATAAGTTTTATTAGTTTCAAATCCATAGATTTATGGAATTTACTGATCAAACAGAGTAAAAATTTTAGAATTGAAGAGCTTCTGCATTGTTGCTTCCAGATAAAGGTCCTCCTTCATTATTAGCATTTCTACAAATACCCTTTTCCTAAGGAAGGACACTGTTGAATCACCTAGGAGGTCTTTTGGAAACATACAGAGAGCTAATCTGTGGTAAAAGTTTTTTTTTTGTGTGTGTCTGATTTTATGCTTAGCTACAGCCAAAGCATCATTTTGGACAGATTCTTGGACAGAATATTCTCTAACAAGAACTCTCAGATCATGAGAAAACAATTACTTCCTGTCATTTATCACTTCCTATTAGGTTACAACTCAGTCTTGATTACCTCCTTATTTTGGGTATGGGTGTAGACCTACCAGGATATAAAGGAATGTGATAAAATGGATGGAACAGGTATCCCATCCCAGTGCTTCTGAACTCCTGCCCCAGTTCCCTTTCACCGTGTCACTCACCTGGTGGTGTGGAAATGAAACACTTGATCGTTTACCACGGCTTAGCTCTCTCTGTGATTCTAAAATATCTACTGGATGATTAAACATTTTCCTTCCTCTAGAGAAAGTAATTGTGGAAATGCTAAAAATCCCTTTCTGAATTCAAGTCACTCACACAACTGGTTTGGCTCTTACAGCCTCCTAAAGGTCACCCATGTGGTTATTTGCATTCATTGTGCCATCAACAAATATAAATTAAGCCACCTGCAAGAAAAGGAACTTTAAATTTAGGCAGTGGGCATAGACGGGGCCCAAAGGATCCATTTCCACTAAATGAGGCTATAAAAACTAAACATGACCTAAGCATTCTTCTGCCCTCCAAAACAAGGCTCAAGATGACAGTTAAGCCAAGAAAACATACTACCTAGAAGAAAGCAAAGGACGGGACAAGCACTCATCCCGCCATCTCTCGGTACAACACAGCACAGGAAAAACACAGGTTTGCGAAGAACCACTGGTTTGATGCATTAGCTTTTCTTATATTTCTCAGGTAGTATTAATATCAGAGATTTACACACACACACACGCCATTTTCACAGGAAAATATCATCTCAGAGATGTGTTGGCAGTAAGCACAACCCCAAAACCCCAAAGACACAAAATAAGAGCACCCAAAGGGTTGTTACTTAGACTGCAGCACACATTTGTCCTCAGTGCAGAATCTCAGTGTGTAAATGTGTGAAGCAGGGCCTCCCCTAATCTGGTAAATTCATATGAAATAGCCAGAGGAGCTTCTATAGGATGAGCTGATAACGCATAGAGTTTGAATCAGCTGAAAAATCCATGTAATGACAGCGGAAAAAAAAACTAAGGCAAAACTAGATATCCTGTACTGTGTCATTTATTGCCTCTTTTTTTTTTTTTTTTTGAGGAATGTTAGGGGCTCTTTGTTACAATTGCTTTCCCTTGGAATTTTTGAAGAGCTTTGTGGTTTCCTTTATGTTAATTAACCATGCAAAGGAAAGTGCCCTGGATATTATCCTGTCATTGATAAGTTAGATCAATGCAAGACCAAACTAAAACTCTGTACACTAACGTTTCCCAAAGGAATATTATGAGAAGACCTTTTAATGCTCATCCGTGTGTGAGAAATAGTGTTTCATCATAGTTAAATAGGTTGCTTTACTCTAAGGCTTTGCAGTGCCTACGGTAGGCTAAGGTACATTAAGAATATTTGTGGTATAGGTGCAGTGAAATACTACTGAGCCATAAAAAGGAATGAAATAATGCCATTTGCAGCAACACAGATGGGCCCAGAGTTTATCATACTAAGTGAAGTAAGTCAGACAGAGAAAGACAAATATCATATATCACTTGTATGTGGACTCTAAAAAAAATGGCACAAATGATCTTATTTACAAAACAGAAACAGACTCACAGATACAGAAAACAAATTTATGATTACCAAAGGGAAAAGAAAGGGAGAGGGATAAATTAGGAGTTTGGGATTAGTGGATACAAACTACTATATACAAATTAGATAAACAACAAGGTCCTACTGTACAGCACAGGGAACTATATTCAATAGCTTTTAATAACCTGTAATGAAAAAGGGTATGAAAAATAATATATATGCAAAATGAAATCACTATGCTGTACACCAGAAACTAATACGTTGTAAATCAACGATACTTCAACAAAATAAAGAAATAAAAATAAAGTTAAAAAAAGGAATATCCTAGAGAGAGGCACAGTAATCAGTGTTTTCCAAACTTGCTTGACCATAGAATCCATTCCTTGTGAAATGTCCCACTTGGCAAGTGTTTCCCAGAACACACTTAAACAAAACACTGCTCCCCATGATTTCAACAGAAACATCATTAAAGCCATATCTGTTGCTCCCTCTTGCTAGCTAGCTCCAGCTGATTGGTGGCAGGAACCACACTGAATGTAACTTTCTTCCTTTTGTTTTCTACACAATGAAAGGACCTGGTATACCAGTTGCTCTGTTTGGTTTGATTTTATAAAGGGTATAAATCACCCTGCCCAAGTCTACACACCCATCAGGGAATACAGTCTGTGGGATTCGAGGAATGGTTGATTATAAAAAAAAGAAACTGCTGTGCTAATTAGTCCTCGCATGGAAGTTTGATGTGACAAAGTCCTGAAAATTTGTACTGTACTATATCTTAGCTTTTTTTTTTTGCTTACTATCAGTGAATTCATATATGAAGTTTTAGCCTGTGTGTGTACATGTATGAGTAAACCCTTGGTGATACAACCATTTGAGATAGACTGATTATAGAAGATATTCTGTACTGAAGAAATTCTGTTATTTCGCTACACAAATATAAAATTTCACTATATATATATATATATATATATATATGTATATATATATATACACACACATCTACACACACACACACACATATATGAAGTATTCTGAGATAAATTCTTTCTCTACTCCCCCTCCCTCCACAAATAATCAGATGGTTATTTCATAACAGTAATTCAATCAACCTGCAAATTCAGATCAAAACATTGCTTGTTAAAAGTTTTTTTTTTTTTAAGTAAATTCAGTTGTTTGGCAGTCTGCAGACAGTGCTGCAGACCTCAAATTTCACTTTTCAACCAGATAGCTATCTGTGGCATTGACAGAGCCTGTGTCAGCATTCTTAGAAAACACCTAAGGAATGGAGGCTGTAGAGATGTGCTGTCCTGTAGGAAAGCCCTAACAAAGTAGCAGAAGCAGAAGTCATTCTATCAAGTAGACAGCTGATTCAGTTAAGTGGAGTTTAACTAATTTCTTTCCTATTCAGTTGGGGAGTTGTTTGGTACCTTCCAGCTTCAGTCTTAGTCCTGGTGTTTTGAGGAAGTACAAACAAATGCTTAAGAACACACAGAAAGGACAAGTCTAAACAGTACTAATTAATGGTGCTCACAGATGCTGGGTTGAAGGGGGACATTTCTCGGGGAAGGAGGCATGGTAGGGAAGTTTCCACCTCCCTCCTTATCTCCCTTCCTCTTTCTTTCCCTCATACAAAGTACCTTTTGATTAGACTTTAGGAGAAAAGTGAGGAAAAGGCTTAGCAGAAGGTTGAGGAAGAGGCATGTTTTATTCACTCACAAAATGAGGAAGCCTGCCAAGTGAAGAACAAAGGAATGCAAACGATGAGTCAGTGAGTTTGGTGAGAGTAGAGAGCAAGTCCCAGAAAAGGACTACTGTTTGGTAGTTTGAGGATGGGAAGCCTTATAATATATATTGATATGTTTATATTTAATTCGATGGATGATGGGAGAAGTCACTTGAAGTTTGAGTATAAAGTACATTCTATATAACTATCCATATTAATGTATTGACCTTGACTAGATAGACATACACATTGCGTGTGTGTGTGTATATATATATATATATATATATAAAGATATGTTGCATAGATGTACTGTAGATAGATTTATAGACAGATTTAGATAGATATGTACAACATATATAAATGCATCTCTCCATATATCTATACAATACATATAGATGCATACGTGTAATCAGATAGACATACACATTAAATGTAGATATATCAAGATAGATATATATGTATATATATAGATGTATTGGGGATATATTTAGATACACACATAATATATAAATGTGTCTCTCCATCTATCTATACAGTGGCTTAAGAAATGGCATAGTTGGCATCAGTGGTGTCCCTGCTACAGTAAGGACATGTACCACCTTAAGAGGTCAAGGACAATGTATCTTTCGGGGTAGTTGAAACAGCTCTTTTGCTAGAGAAAGTTATTAAACAGAAAGTTGGCACTCAGCTCAACTAGGGCACTGTACCTAGTGTAGGCTATTTCGGAATCTTTTAATTTTAGTTTTTATAGAAGTGTAGTTGATTTACGATGTTAGTGTAGAGCAAAGCAATTCACGTATATATACATGTGTACTTTTTTTTAATTTTCAAATTCTTTTCCATTATATGTTATTATAAGAAATTGAACATATTTCCCTGTGCTCTTCAGTAGGTCCTTGTTTATCTATTTTATGTATGGTAATGTGTATCTGTTAATCTCAAATTCCTAATTTATCCCTCCCCGACCCTTTCCCCTTTGGTAACCAGAGTTTGTTTTCTATGTCTGTGAATCTGTTTTGGTTTGTAAATAGTATCTGGGAGTTTTTTTAAAAGGCACATATATAAACTACAATATGACCTCTCAATATCCTTCAGGTAAGTGTCTTTGAGAGAAATATGATACATTTTGGAAAATTCTACAGACAGTCTTGATACATATGTGCTTCTGAAATGCAACGTAGAAGCAAAAGCTAACAGGTCTGTTCCAGTCCATGGCTAGCACTATTCCTGCCTTTCATGGATAGAAGCATGTCTGGCCACTGAGGATGGGCCAGCCTCCGGTCACATGTCACCCAAGTGCCGGTCACATGAAGTGAAGTGGCTCAGATACCACGCCACTGAATATGATCTACCGTCTCTCAGCATTGAATATTTTTGTTGTAACCTCAATAGTTATGTCCTGAAAGAAATCCAAGGGACAGAATCAACTCTAGTACTCCATTTGTGGAAAGGAATCATCACAGAAACTAAGGGAGAAAAATACTCTTGAATTCACTGGGCAGACTTTCCGGAGTGTAGGCAGGTACAGGGAAAAGCATCAGCTACAAATTATTAGGAGCTGTTGAGTTAAATTACTGGACAAAGATCAAAATTAACTTCTTTTTGGAAATTCTAAAATAACTTGACCTTACCCTAGTGGCAATTTAAAAAATCCTCTTTAAAAAAATCTCAGATACGAGCATGCCAGTGTTTATAAAAAGCAAATGCTTGATTTCATTTGGTGCTGGTTTCCTATGAAAATAGCCATTATCACTGGTTCCCACTGACCCTACCACCATCACGCACATGTGCATGCATACACACACACACACACACACACACACACACACACACACACATCTACAGAGTTTTGCCTCTCAAAGCCCCGGATGTTTAAGCAGCTGTCCTTATTTTGAAAATGTTACAGTACATGTGTGCAAATTTCTCCACAACTGTAACCAATACTTATTCATATAATTCATTCATACAAATTTTCCAAGTTCACAGGAAATCAGGCTTCAGTGACAGACCTCAAGTAAGATATCAAGTGGGTCCCATCCCTGAGGACTAGAGGCAGCAGACGCAGGAGGAAACTGGGGTGTAAGATTCTCCATGTCTCAAAGTGCTATCTAAACCAACGCCCCAGAGCACGGCGGACCTCTTGTTAAAGGCAGATTCCAAATTCCCGAGATCCACATTTAATAAGCTCCCCAGTTGATTCCTGTACACACGAAGTTCAAAAGCGCAATGTGAAATGTGGACGGACTTATCCCTCCACCACAACAGGAAACAGAAGAGAGGGTGATGTCAGGGCTCAATAAATGCTGACTGAACCGAATTGATGACCTCTTGGGACCCTTTTGTGTCTATCTATGAAACTGATGACTTTGAGAAGCAAGTCTATTGTTTTCTTATTCTGCAAAATAACATTCCCACACTGGAACACAACTTCAAGCTTTTCATGTCAGGCTGGCAACATCCAAGTTTAATGCTTTCACTGTCGCATAAATGACTAGCCTTAAAAGCATAAAAAATGCTGCTTCATTAGCACTGTCGCCTCATCTTCCTACATCCTTCATCTCAGTTCTAACCTGCACGAGAATACTTATATCACCCCCCTCCTATGTCCCAGCTAGAGCCACTCATGGGACAGGGTCAGCCCTGGTGTATCTTTTCCCCACTTGGACCCTTGACCCTTCAGGCCTGTCCCCAGACGTCATGCAACTGTAAGTGAGGAAGAAAATATGTTTCTCACAAAGCAGATGCAGAACAGGCTGCCAGTACCTTGCCTCATGTTGCCTTGGCCGACCTGAGTTTCCCTGCAGGTGCAGGAGACAGTTCCCAGCACACAGTCAGCTTCCCACCTGCCCTGTGTCTCTCTTCTCTGCCAGAGGCCTCCTCGGGCTCCGTGGAGTTTGCCACCTTGGAAGCAGGAGCAACCCAGAAGTGTGCATCTGAGGTTCATGCTCCTGGGGGCAACTCTCAATCAGCGGGAAGGGGGTCCAGGTATTAATGGCTGCCATCCTTCCCCTGATTCTCGGGTGTGCTCAGGGTTCCTCCATGGGTCCCAGTGGTACTGAACCTCAGTTGTCCCTGGAAATAACTTGTTTTTTAATGTTCATGCTATTGATATACCTCCCTTTTCTTGTTCACACGTGATTTCTGGCATCACCTTCCAAATAAACTGCCTGCATCCCATCTTATATCAAGGTCGGCTTTGGGGGCCTCAACCTAAGATGAATCCATGTTCATTAATCAAATCTCATCTTTGCTTATCAAAAGGGCCACAAACCAGTTTCTAATAGAATATTTGCCTTGCCAAATAATTTTAGCAAAATGTAAGTGGTTTTATAAATTATATGACTGTAAAATCTAGACTTCTTTCAAAATGTTGTTGTATTTACCCCCACTGGGCCCTGCTGGTGCTCAGGAGGTGGGGACTAGTCCCTTTAGACTGCCCTGCGCTCTGCAGCTTGCCCCAGGCTGGACCACTTACTCCAGGAAGGCAGATGTACGTATATTTACTCCACTCTCCATCCTCTGGTACATAACCTGCCAGGCTCCTGTAGGCACTGGGGCAATGATGGGCACTGGGCTAATGGGCTTGGTCTCTCATCAATATGGGGGAGTAAATGCACTGAGGCAGCTTGCGAGTGTTACTCGTGAGGCTGAGCAGCTGTCCCACCTCCAGCATGGATGTGAAGAATGCTCTGAAGCTCCTTTCCGACCTCATTCCTGGAGC
The DNA here is from genome assembly GCF_048773025.1 of Camelus bactrianus. Classification (NCBI taxonomy): domain Eukaryota; kingdom Metazoa; phylum Chordata; class Mammalia; order Artiodactyla; family Camelidae; genus Camelus; species Camelus bactrianus. The sequence continues at coordinate 11,190,068 of NC_133561.1, forward strand.
CAGGGCTGTGTGATCAGTGGCAGAGCCCACTCTCTGCAAGTCCCTGGAAAGGAGCACGGGAAAGGGAAGGCCTGTGAGAGGCCATGGCCACTTCTGGCCATGTCCAGGCCAGGGCTGTCGTGGGCGGAGTCCTGTAGGAGGAGCGTGAGGAATAGGCAGACATCCTCTAGACTTGCAAAAAACAACTCAAGTGTTCTCTGGTCTAGGGTCTCTCCATTTTTTGCGTGTTTTCTCTCTTAGAGAAGGCATTGAATCAGGCACAAGGAACCATGAAAATCAGGCTGACTCTTAGAATGAGGTCCACTGACAAGCTTCCACAATAGCTGTGTGTGTAGGGAGTGGGGGACTCAGTCAGCCTCTCTGTTTCTTGGCATTTTGATTTGACCAAGAGGGATAATCACCATGTTGAGTGACCTCTCAGGTGCCCTGAGCATTAATGAGACAGTGTGAGAAGATTATCAAGTGCTTAATGTTAGTCCTAGTTCTGCTTATTTTAATGGTCTCATTTCTCTTAAAGGGAAAAATTTTTAAATGAAAAGACACAGGACTACAACAGATGGAGGGGGGAAAAACAGCTACCAAAACAACTTTAGCAAAGGAAATAGCAAATTTACACAGCCACAGAGGGGACACTATTATGCCCCCTTCTGAAGTACCATCTTCCATCTTCTCTATCATTTCACCCAGCCCTTTTCTGGGAGTATGAATATAGCTTAATTTTGGAACTGTATATCCATTCCAAATTCCCTTCTCATAAATGATTTTAGTTAGTGAAACAGATATAAAATGTCTTTGGCTAATAAAAAAGAATAAAATAATGCCATTTGCAGCAACATGGATAGACCTAGAGATCGTCATTCTAAGTGAAGTAAGCCAGAAAGAGAAAGAAAAAGAACCGTAGGCTATCACTCATATGTGGAATCTGAAAAAAAGGAAAAAGAAGACACTAATGAACTTAACTACAAAACATAAACAGACTCACAGACATAGTAAACAAATCGTGGTTACTAGGGGAAAGAGGGTGGGAAGGGATAAATTGGGAGTTGGAGATTTGCAAATATTAACTACTATATATAAAATAGATAAACAACAAGTTTCTTCTGTGTAGCACAGGGAACTATATTCAGTATCTTGTAGTAACCTATAATGAAGAAGAATATGAAAACGAATATATATATATGTAGATGTATATGTATGACTGAAACAGTATGCTGTACACCAGAAATTGACACTTAATAACTGACTATACTTCAATTAAAAGAAAAGGCTGGCTATTTATACATAGTAGGTGCTAAAAGATATGCTTAGAAGGAAGAAAGGGTGGAAGGAAAGAAGGAAAATTTTTCATTCGTTCTGATTTTAACATGATATTATAGTAGGGGTAGAGAGGTCAGAAACGATGAAAGGGAATTAGAAATATTTCCTTAAATGCTGTGACACTCAAAATCATTTATCTCCTTTTATCAACCAACAAGTGTTATTAACCCGCTCTGTGCCCAAGACTGAGAGAATCAAAGGCATGTAAACCACTGCCCCTTATGTAAAACAGTTTAAAACCTAGTTGCAGAATCACAGCAAACAAATCTATCTATGAAATAATTACAAATGATGAGGGTCAGACTCTGGGTTATGACGGTAACCGACATTCAGAGAAGAGGTCACTAGGGACTGATACAGTCAGAGAAGCTGTATGAAGGAGATGCTACTGGAAATCAGGCCCTAAGATGAACTTGCTCTATCCCCATCTATTCCTCACATTAACCCTGTAAGGTCAATCTCTTTTCATAAATGAGGAAACAGCTCAGGCAGATTAAGTCACTTACCAAGGTCACACAACTGAGGTCTATCTGACCGCAAAGGTCTCTCCTTCACACAGTACTGTCTTTTCTGTAATGTCTGAGTTGCTGCAATAGTGGGGAAAAAGCCAGAGCTGGCCTCTTCTGGTCTAGCCCCTGCCACCTAAATCTCACCCCCTACCCTTCCTCCCTGTGCCCTTGGCTTCAGCCATGCCTTATGTTTTAAGAACGATCCTAGCAGGAAATACATGGCACATATAAAAGAATTGAACTAAAAATAACTTACTGAGGAATTATTTTCTGAAGAGTGGACAATTAGAAGAACAAACAAAGGCTGGGGAGGCAGCCAGCGGTAGTGGGAAGCCCTTTCTACTCCAGGACTGAAGAGGCGAGAGAAGTAGATGGAAACACTGAAGCCTGGAGAATCTGGAAGCACCGAGAGGGTCAGGGAACAGGAGCCGTGAATTTACATCTGCACTGTCCAAACCACAGAGAGAACAAACATCCTACCCGCTCTCTCTATCTGTCCTTGCTCTGCCAACTGGCGTCCTCTATTGGTCAAACCTCCAGAAGACAGAGGTCAAGGGCGTCTATAGTCTACAGAGGTCAGCCTTGCAGACACAGAGAAAGGAATGGCAGAGACCAGATCTTAGGAACAAAATGAGATACAAGAGCTCCCTGCCTTTGCAAACACTGCTGCCACCCAGAAGGTCCTCCACTGCCTGCCTAACTCCTCTTCATCCTTCAGGACCTAGTTCAAGGGTCACCAATGTCAGGGAGCCATTTATCACTCACAGCCTGCCTCTGTGTCTCTTCCTTCTTGCCTGCGTCTTGTTCTTGGAATGGACCCCAAGCAAGCCAGGGGGATTGGAGCTGAGGAAAGTCACAGCCCTAATCCAGCCAAATGCACACAAGGGGGCTGATTAAACTGAGTGCTCAATGATAAGCACGTATTGCTTAAGTGTTTAATCTTGATTTAATTTTAAATGTAGAGAAGGTTGCGAAAATAATGCAAGGAAATCCCATGTTCCCTTTTTGTCCAGATTCACCAGTTAACATTTTGCCTCATTTGTATCATCATTCTCTCTCTATATATATATATGTATACCCATATATACATATGTAACAATACAAACATACATATATACTATATAATACATGTATCTATACACATATATAATATATACATATACATAATATGTAAAACAAAATGTTACATATATGTATATATGTACATACATAAATATACAAAATACATATACATATATGTAAAATTTTCCCTGTATATTTTAAAAGTTGGAACGATTACATTCCTTTACTCCTAAATACTTTAGTGTTTATTTCTTAAGAACAAGGACATTCTCTATATATTTAGAATACAATCATCAAAATTTAACATTGATACTATTATCTAGTCCACAGTCTATTTTCAAATTTTGTTACTTGTGTCGGTAGCATTCTTAATAGCTTGCCCCTCACCCCTTCCCCCAGTTCTGAATCCAGTACAGGATCATGGGCTGCAATTGGCTGTTGTGTATCTTTAGTCTCCTTTAATCTGGAACACTCCCTCTGCCTTTCGGTGTCTTGACCTTGACATTTTTGAAGAGCGTGGGACACTAATTTTGTAGAATGTCCTGTAATATGGCTTTATCTGATGTCTCCGTGTGATTAGATTTAGCTTCTTCATTTTTGGCAGGAATACCACAGAAGTGAGGTTGTGTCCTTCTCAGTGCCTCACCGAGTGATGTCAGTCTGCCCTGATATTGGTGATGTCAACTCTGATTATCGGTGAAGATGTGTCTGCCAGGAGTCTCTATTATTAAACGTTACTATCTTAAATTCATAAGTAATTTGTGGACTATTCTTTGAGACTATGTAAATAACCTGTTCCTCATCAAGTTCCAACCATTTTTAAAAAGGAAAAGAGAACAACTCACTGGGTATAGTGGGCAAAAAGGGGAAGTAACACTGAGATCCAGGCATCCCTCATCTCCTGCCCCTGGTACCAAGGCAGACCATTTCACTGTCCAGGGTTTTCCCTTGGGAATCACAGCGTGTCTCTGCTGGGCCCCAACTAAGCCTTCTCGTAGGAGAAAATGAAGGGATTGATTTGAGTTTCAATAAGAAGAACAAACCAACCTCAGCAGCACCTCCTTGGGATCAGGGCTCAGTCCTTTTATAATTCTCCCATCTCCTCCTATCATCAGAAAGAGGGGTCCCTTCCTACCTTTTCCCACTTAACTAAGTTTACATCAGAACTGGGCAGGCTTTCCACTGGCTTATTTACTTCTAAGGTCTGAGCGGTTGAAGCATAGCCTAATGATTATTGACCCAAGTCATTTTTCTTGCTTAGGAAACGATTTAATAGTATTAGGCTCTGAAGTCTGGTAAAATTGGAAACCAAAATAATCTTGTCCTCAGACCTTGAAGACTAACACAAGGTTAATGTCTCTGCCTTAAAAAAAAAAAAAAAAAGTATTTACTAGGTTTTAAACTGGTACTTCTTTCCTTTCCTTATCTCCCATAATAAGATAATCACAACGAGAACTTTAAATCACCTGTAAAATATTGCATCCCAGATAATAGTTTTATTGCCTGTCCCATACGAGAATGGGGTCTCCCTGAGGCCAGGACTGTGCACTATTCATTTACCCATGCATCTCCCTCTGCTAGTGTTTTGCACAGTGCATCATGGGCATTCAGGTTTAGTTGAATAATTGAATGAATTAAAAGCCCCCAGTAGTATACATTATTCTTCACTGTGGTCTGTTTCTTTCAAAAAAAAAAAAAATTCAATCTAGAGGCAAAATGAATGTACCCAGAATCTGTTATTGTGGCTGAAATGTTATAAAGCAGCAAATGTTATAAAATTTTATTGAAAAATATTTTTAAAAATCTAAATAAATATACCAAGCTTACTTTTACAGAAATAATCTCTTTATATTGTTTAGTACTTTTTATTCTAAAAGAGTTTGACTCACAAGAAGTTATCAGAATGGTACAGGGAGTCCTGAGTACCCTTCACCCTGCTCCCCTCGCTGATAATATCCAACTTTTTAGGGCGCATTTGTTCAAATCCAGAAATGGACTTCGCTGCAATGCTAATAACTCAACTACTGCCCTATTCTTTTTTGGGATTCCCCAGTGTTTACAAGCACTCTTTTTGTTTGTTTATAGTTCTTAGAAATCTTCTCCCATGTCTAGTTTTGCGTAACCATCATTACAATCTGAACACAGAACCGTTCCGTGACCACAGAGAAGCGTCCTCACGTTGTCACTGTATAGTCACACCTCACCCCGCCTCCCCACCATGACTGACCTCTGGACACCTTTGATCTGTTCTCTGTGCTTTGGTCACTTCAAGAATACTACATAAACTGGATGACGTGCTATGTTACATTTTAGGACTGGCTTTTTTTTCCCACTCAGCATAATTCCCTGGGTCCCCTCCGTACCTTTATCTCCATAGCTTCTCCAGGTGATTTCCTCTAGTTCCATGGCTTTAAATATAAGCTCTATGACGAAGACGTCCAAATCTTTATTTCCAGATTCCTAGAAATCCAGTCTTGGAAATTCACATGCCTACTCTGTGGTTTCATGGATGTTTAATACAGTTCTCAAAACTAACCTGGCTAAAACAGTTTCCGCCTCAAACCTACAGATTAGAGAAACTCCAAGCCTTTTCACTTCCATACCCACTATTTGCCAAATTGCTCAGGACCAATATTGAAGAACTCTGATTCTTCTGTTTCTTTTACTTCTCTCATTAAATTCATTAGGAATTCTGTTGATTCCACCTATAAGCATATCCTGAGTTTGAAGGCATTTATTCTCTTGGGGAGAGAGTATGGAGCGGAGGTTAAGAGCCTGGATCTTGGGTCAGACCCCACCTCTGCTTCTTGCCTGTGCTGAACACTTAGTTTACTTGCTTGGGTTCTCTCTCCCCGAGTTCTCTCCTTGACAAAATGAGGACAAATACAGCACCTCCCTTATGGAGTCGTATGAGAATTCATCAAGTTAAGTATGAGTCCTTTTAACAATCCCATAGTAAACACTTGGATGCTGAAAAATATTAGCTGCTGTTCATTCGTTCAGTGATGCTATAGAGCCGCTCTTCTGCGATGGGTGCTGGTGACACAGCAGTAAAGGGGCTGAGATCCTGGCCTCAGGGAGCTTGCATTGTAATGGGCTGGGGAGGTGGGGATCGAAGTGAGCAAACAGACAACACAGCTGTGGTTGCTACCGAAGTGAGCGGCTCTGATCTTCCTGTGAGAGAACCAGCCATGGGGAGCCCAGGTGGCTGAAGCCCCCTCCATCATACCTTCTAATACCCTCTTGAAACCTCCTCCCCCAGGCTGACCCTAAACAATGGCTAAGCAGAGGTGTCAGATCTTAGCCTCCTCTAACCGCCGTCTTTCCTCCAGGGCCTCCCATCAGCTTGGCCAAGACTTTCTCAGAACAGCACTGCAGCCTGAGGCCCTCCCCGCCCTCTCTGCCTACCCACCCCTCCTCCCCTGGCCCCTCTCCTTTCACAGGTGTCAGACCTGCATCGCAGCCTGAAGGCTCTGCCACCTGTTCCTCCTCCCGCTCCCCTTTATCCTTCCAAGGAATTTCCTCCAATTAATCTCTTGCCCATCAAAATACATCTTGGCATCCACAGGATGCAATCTGAGGATGCAAACTCAGTCAGTGGGAAGAAGAAAAATGAAACGGGGTCAGGGAGCTAGAAGGTGATTCTGAGATTTATAAAATATTTCTTGAATGATGGGGAGAATCTATTCATTTGTGAGGGAGAGAGGCCTTTAAATATTTGGAGACAGTGTACTCCAGGTAGAGGCAGTAACAAGCGCAGAGATGCTGAGATGGGAGCGTGACGGATGCATTTAAGGGCCAGGAGGAAGCCAGGATGTCTGGAATGACTCAAGCGAGGGGTGAGTAAGAGGAGATAAGATCAGATAAACAGTGGAGAACCAGATCACGCAGGGCCTTGTGATCCCAGATAGAGACTGGATTTTTTTCTTTCACTGAGATGGGCTGCCACTGGAGTGTTTTCAAGCAGAGGATTAACATGATCTGACAGGTTTTTTTTTTTTTTTTTTTTTTTTAAAGGCAGGATTACTCTGTTACCAGGAAAAGGGAAATAAGTATTACTTCGGTTCTTAGTCACCCAAAAAAGAATTTTTAACGAGCGACAAAGCGTGATATAAGCAAGATTTTTGTTAGTAAAGCAAAAAGGTAGTAAAAGATAGAACACTCCTGAGAAGTGGGAGCGGGCCAATCCAAGAGGAAAAAAGGCACAGCTCCCTTGTTTTTCCATGTTATATCCTGGCTTAGGGGTGTTTTATGTGATTGACTGATTAATGGCTCAGGTTCTGAGTGATCAGGCTGATTGACAGCTCGGGTTCCTCGTGCTCAGGTTGACTGACAGCTCAGGTTCCCTGTGCTCTGGCACGCCCATCCCCTTTTGGGCGGGTCTTGGGTGTGAAGCACACAGAGAAACCTAGGGAGGGCGCTCACACTGTTATGTTAATTACATTATTATGAGCATTGGCGCAAGTTACTCCGGGCCCTTCTCTCACGTGCAGCTGCAGCGTTTTGATTTTAGCTGGCTTCTTTTGCTGGTCCTCATTTAGAGAAGGTAGAAGTTTCTGGAGTCCCTTATCCTGAGTGCAGACATACTGTTATTTTCTGGGTTGTTCCTTTCCCCTTCCTCTCCCCCTGCCCAGTGCTCATTTCTATCTAACTGCTTAACAACTCTATCTGCTACTTGGAAACCAGAGTTACATTTGGTGTGGTAGACAGAATTCTAGATGGGTCCAGAAAACCCTCCTCGCCTCTGTGCATATCCTGTGTAATTCCCACCCCTCGAAGGGTGGGTGGAGTCTGTGAACATGATGGAGTATCAAGCCTGTGATTTTGTTACTAATCAACTAACTTTGAGCCGATCCCTAGGGAGATTCTGCCGCCCAGGCCGGACCTCCCTGGGTAAGCCCTAACAAGAAAAGCAGCAGCAGCTGGCGCACTCCTGCTGGCTTAGAAGGAAGCAAAGAGCACGCTGTGGCATGTCGATAAGGAGCTGCAGGCAGCATCTAAGGACCTGAGAGTGGTCCCTGGCCAACAGCTAACCAGAAATGAGGACCTCAGTCATACAACCACCCGGAACTGTATGCGGCCAACCTGCGAGCTTGAAAGAGCCTCAGAGGAGACCGCTGGCACCTCGATTCAGCCTGATGAAACGCTGAGCAGAAGACCCAGCTGACCCGTAGCCACACTCCAGGCCCACAGACTGTGAGACAATCATTTGTTGTTTTAATAATAACAAAGTAATTTTGTGTTCTTTTAAGCTTGCATTTGTAGCCATTTGTTACTCTGTGTTAGAAAACTAGCACAGTTGGCGATGGTGGAAGCAGTCAGACATACCTGTTAGGAGGCTGTAGCAGTGACCCGCATGGCAGATGATGTCCGCTTGGATCAGGGTCTCTCCTGGATCAATGTTTTATATTATTGCGATGGTCAAGCCAGCAGGATTTGTTGGTAGACTGGATGTGGACTGTGAGAGGACGTTGTCAAGGATGACCCCAAGGTGTTTGGCCTGAGCAGCTGGAACTTGGGGATGGTCAGAGATGGGGAAGGCTTCAGGAAGAGCAGGGTTGAGCTTTTTCTGGCAGGTGGAATCAATAGAGATCCTGGGTTGTGTTCAGCTGGGAATGCCAAGTAGATGTCAAGATGGAGACGTCCCGAAGGCACAGTTGGATGTCTGAGGCAGGAATCATGGACGAGGCCCCAGCTGCACAGGTAGATTTGGTATCAGCAGCAAATATACAAACTCTAAAACCATGAAACTGGACATCACAGCGGTTGTTATTAATATTTTCGGACTTGCCCAAGCCCACTTTACCTCTCACTTTGACTTCATTAACTTTCCGACCGGTCTCCCTGTTCTCACTGCCCTTTAACCATCCACCTTCCGCACGGCTGCTGGAGTGATTTTAAGACACGCACGTGTAAATCAGATCAGGTCCCTTCTCTGAGAATACACTCTGGAGGACTCCTGTCACACTGAATTCGTTAGCTTTTGTTGTACTGCAAACCACCCCCAGGTTTAGTAGTTTTGCACTAAAGCAACACATATTTTTAAAAAGGTTTTGATTCTGTGAGTCTGCTGAATGATCATTCCAGTATAGAATGCTCAGCTGGGGTGGGGGCTCACTCATAGGTCCTGGGGTTCGCTAGGTGGTCTAAGGTAGAGGATTTAGCTGGGGTGGCTCCTCTCCCCTCCATGTGGTCTCTCTCCCTTTAGCAGGGTAGCCTGGATGTCTGCCCATGGGGGACTCAGAGTTCCAAAGAGCAGCGAGGCGGAGCAAGTCCCAATTCACCAGCATCTTTCTAGCCTTTGCTTGGGTCATGTTTGCTAATGTCCCATTGGCCAAAGCAAGTCACATGACCTGCTGAGATTCTGAGGGAAGAGAAATAGGCTCCACCTGTTAAGAATCACTGCAAAGGCAAGTTGCAAAGAGGGCTGTGTGGAAAGGAGATGGGGAGATTTATAGTAACACCTGAGACCATTCTGAGTCCTTACTCTGGCTCTTACAGTTCTGCATGATCAGACTCCTGTCTCTCTTCAACATGAACTCATTCTGCGCTCTCTCTCTCTCTTTTTCATAGATACCAGTTTTTTTAGAGCACTTTAGCTTCAGACAAAACTGAGCAGAAAGTACGGAGATTTCCCATACACTCTGCCCGCAAACATTCATAGTCTCCCCTGTTATCAACGTCCCCTGCCATCTGCTCTCCTTTTCACGCCAGCTCTTGATCCAAAATGCTCCTCTTCTGTAATTTAACTTAACAAGCTCGTTCTTGGTTCAGAGAATCCGCTGCTCCCTCTGTCTGGAATATTCTTGCCCCTGATCTGGGCGTGGCAGGCTCCTCCTTTCCACTGAGACCTCAGCTTAAATGTGTTCTGAGAAAGGCTTTCCCCCGCCTCCTGATCACTCTTACTCTGGCTGATTTCTCTTCACGTCATTTATTACCATCTGATCTTTTTCTAGTTCGTTTACTTGTTCATGCACATGCCTTCACTCCAAAGAACAGAAGCTCTGTGAGAGCAGAGACTTCATTTTGTTCACTCCAAGAACAGCATTTTGCTTAGAGTGGATATTTACACAACAGTTGTTCAATAAAATTCTTAAATGCCAAGTGGAGAATGTTCTCCTACTGTGGAAAATGGATCCTGGTTCAGCTAAAGTTTATATAAAATTAAACCTGTATAACTTGAATTAGTAAAGCCATAGAGGATTTAAAAAAAATTAAGAGACAATCTTTTCTTCTAGATGCTTAGATAAAATTTATTGTCTTTTTAAGGAATCTATGATGTCAAAATTTTTTTAAAGGATTTCCTTCTCAGTGATGTGAATAAGATGTAGCAAATGGTACCTAGATTCCTGGGTTAGGTTCCTGCCAGATGTTCATCCTGAAGGTCCCTGTTCTGATTAGTAACAAGTAATCAAATATCTTGTAATAAATAGGGAAGTCCTTAATGCTCACTTTCTGTATTTTCTGACATGTTTGCCAAAAAGCCACTCATCGATACATTTTATTTCTCAACTGATTCCCAGTTATGGACTGAATGTGTCTCCTCTCCCACTGCCCCAGTTTCATACACTGAAGCTCTAACCCTCAGTCTAATGGTACTAGGAGGTGGAGCCTTTGGAAGGTAATTAGGTTTATATGAGGTCACGAGGGTGGAGCTCCCATGATGGGGTCGGTGCCCTCATAAGGAGAGGGAGAGACCCCAGAGCTGCAACTCTTCACCATGTGAGGACACAATGAAAAGGTTGCTATTCGCAAGCCAGGACAAGGGTTCTCACCAGAACTCGACCATGCTGACATCCCTGTCTCGGACTTCTAGCCTCCAGAACTGTGAGAAAGAAATTTCTGTCATTTAAATGTCCAGTCTCCAATATTGTCTTATGGCAGCCCAAACCAACCAAGGCACATCTCTTTTTCCTTCTTCCCCTCATTGTCTTTCTCCCCCTCACTGAGCCCATCTTTCCTGGATCAACCAGTTTGAGTGGCCCTACTTTCCAGGATGTTTGTAGCTCATTTCATTTGTGCTTTCTGATTAAGTCCTTGCATCAGATTCATTTGTCTGCTCCCATGCCTTTCACGTTTCTTAAACGAAACAACTCTTGTCTCCTCTATTCTACTCCAGCCTTCATCAGCTTCCTCTCACACACCCCAGGGAAATTCCATCCGCTTGGCGATAGGCAGAGAACTTCTTAGGGACTGCACTGGAGAGCTTAAATCTGGTCCCTGAAAGTCAGCGTGCAAACAGAGATGAGTGCAGTTGGGATGGGGTGGGATGGGGTGGGGCTGGGGTGGCAGGCGAATTGTATTCCTGAGATTCTAAAGTACTGAAATTGGCCATTGCCCAAGGTGCTCTGCAGAGACGAGTCCGTGTGTTGCCTCACTATTCTTGTTTTCCTCAAGGGCAACAGGACGCCCTCATTTCCCAGCTGCCTTTGCATCTGAGTGGGACCATGTGACTAGTATGACTAGTTCTGTTCAATGATATGTTAGCACATGTAATCCACACCACTTATAGGCCTGGGACCAAGGTTGGGGGTGGGAGACTCCTACTTAACCCTCAGCTTCAATGTTGCTTCCTCAAGGAAGCCTTCCTGGATCTTCCTATCAAAACGAAGTTTCCTGTTTTGTTCTCATAATATTTGTCTTCACAGCACCTGGCACAATTTACATCTTTAGTTGTTGGCTTACCACTCTCCCAGTAGAATCTAAGCTCCACAAGACAGCTTTCGTCTCTTTTCTAGAATCTCCATGTATTTATTCAATGAACAAAGGACTTTCCCCCTGTCCAACATGTTCCAAACAGCTCCAACCCCCCTATCCTTCCGTAAAGTAATTAAGCGACCATGTAGAGACTCTTTTGGGGCAGCTTTTCTTGGAAAGGCTCAGCTTTGAGCCAGCTCGGAATGATATCATCAAGAACTGGTTGTCAGCTAGCGAAGTCGTGTAAGTATGGCTATGAATGGGCAGCTGATTTGGAGAACGGAGACAAAAAAAGGAAAAGCAGAGGGTCATAAAACTCGACTTGATTTTCTTCCCCAAGCCCCTGCGGCTTCCCAGCTCCCAGCATGTGATGTGAGTTGCTCTTTAATACAGAACTGTCTTCAGTGTCCCTGGGATCCTGATACCCTCACCCCTTGCCTCCCACCATGCTGCACCTGCCTGGCCAGCCACAGGCTCTAGCTACCTGCTCCAAGGACAGGACACGACTCCTTGAGCACTATGTTCATAAGACCTGCAATCACACAGTGAAAGAGGATGTGAAGATGGTGCCTTCCAGGTCTTACTCAATTGATGCTTCTTGTTGGAGACACAGAAATAAATGATTGCTTTGAATAAAACTATCTGAGAAATTTTAGCAAGATAGGCCAAAGACTGTTTGGCTTAAAGAACTATTAAATCACAACAAAAGGATTGAGAAGGCTCCCCCCACAACCCCGCTCCATCCTGAAAGTCTTTCGTGTGACCTCCATCTCTGCACTGCACCTGATTTTAAAACTAGTGCATGTATGACACATAATACAACATTTATAAATCAAGGAAGCCCACCTCTTTTAAGTAATATTCTTTAAATCTCCATTTCTGACAGTCCTACTATTTGCACGGTAACTGTAATAGGCATATTTTTCAGAAAATAGTGAATAAAAACTGACAAGCTATCTGGGGAATCTGAATGTATAATTGATAGGGGCATAAATTAATATGATTAGGCCTTTATTGGGTGCAGTGGCTGCCAAACCTACAAAAGGGGCCTGGAATGAAACATGGCTGTGGGCGCGGGGCTGATGGACATCAGTATGTAATGTGGATTATCTCAGACTTTCTCATGTGGTCTGCTTATGACAGCACTGAGCCTAATTGAAATTTTTATCTTTTTGTTGCATACAGACAGTTTTGGCTGGTCACTTCCTTTGGAAAGAGGAGAAAACCAGATGATGAAAAAAAAAAGAAATCAAGGTTTTCAGTGAAGGTCTTAATCAAATCACTTTATAAAGGCTTTAGAAATTAGTGCTTTGCAAAGCCACTTCGAGAACCTGACTTCTGGAAATTCCTTTGCACTCTGATTTTTTGAATATTAAGCAGTCATGTCCAAGCTGGAATAACAAAGACACAGAAGGATCTGTCACTTCTGGGGGACATTGATGGGGCCTTCATAAAATCATGGTTAATAGTTTAGTTTTTTTTTTGACACTATATAAAAATATTTCTTAATGACTGTGATAAAATGCATCTTTGCAGAATAACATCTGTATGTCCATAGGTAACAAAATTAAATTTCCCATCCATTCTAGAAGACAAACTTACATGCTTAAGTTAAACAGTTATCCTCCCCTTTACCAGTATTTTTGTTTATATACAGTTTTCCAGCGTGTTTTAGGTTGCAATATTATGATCAAAAATAAGAGGTCGAAGTTGTGATATTTATAGAACGGAATGTTAAGTTTCAGAGACCGAAGCGCTTACATCTGTAATTTTCCAGAACTTCATCATTTTACAGCATATAAAACACTAGTCACATTTTACATCTGCCCTCGGCAGTAATAAGTTTAAGATGTGAAACAAGCTCAATATGATTTTGGGGGACATTTGTGTACTGCAGCCAGAAAGGTCATATGTTTTATGTACTTTGTGATAAAAGTCAGTGTTGATATCTAGGGACTGGACAATGAAAACTAATGGGGCATTGGAACTTTCTTGGTGACCTCATGAAGCAATTTACGATCCTTTTATCACCCCTAATACGATGTTGTCATAAAAATGATCTTTTAATTAAATGTAACAGGAAAACTCTGCACCCTCGTTGGGGTGTTTCTGGTCCTGGTGAGTTAACATTTTTAATGGCATACCTCCAGCAGTCAGCAATGTTGGATTTATAAAACACCGTTCCTCTCGAGTACTTTCCAAGCTATGGTCTCTGTGGCTGTATCCACCCAAGGGTCTGAAGTGCAGAAGGAAGGCAATTGGAAAAGTTTCTTGTATGGAAGGGCTATGGAATATCCTGGAAAGGCAACCAGGCTAAGAAGAGACACACACTGTCACTTACTAAGTGCCTACTATGTGCTAAGCTTTCTGCCAAGAACGTTGCCATACCTTCTGTTTCATTTAGTTTAGCCTTTATTCTCTGGAGAACTGGGTTCTATGTCAGACTCTGTCCCTACTTGGCTGTGGGGTCCTGGGCACATAACTCTGATCTCAGTTTCCTCTTCTGTAAATGGGGAGGGGGAGAGCAAAGGACTGGGCAAGATGGTCTCTAATTTCAGCTTTAAATTTCTGTACAAGAAATAAAAGAATGAGGATACACAGAAGAGAGAAAGAGAATCAGAGGAAGGGACATTGTTGAAGGTTACCATGAACCATCCATTGACTTGGGTTTTGGAGACAAAGATGACCAAAATACAGTCTTGTGGGAGAATGCCATGTCGGCATAAGAAAAAAGTGCGCTGGTAGCGGCAAGGACAGAGGGCTATGAAAACAGGAGGAGGAATGTCTGGAATGAAAAGTTTAGGAGGAGATGATGACTAGCAAAGCTTTAGTAATGATGAATGTGACCCAGGTGAAGAAAGGTAGGACCAGTGTCCCAGGGAGAGGGAAGACTTAGCAGGATGAAATGCAAGGACCTGCAGGGGGTTTGCTGTCATCGGGGTGTGAGACACAAAGTTGACAGTAACGAGGAGCAAAAATTGAAGACATAAAGGGGAGCCGGTTCCTGAAAATTCTTGCAAGTTGGGCCAAGGAGCGTGGACTTTCTACCATAGGAAATAAGAAACCATTGACAAGGGGAACTGAGGTTTAGAAAAGCGAGTCTGGTTACAGTAAGAGGGGAGATCTGAATAGAACAAAATAGAAGCAGGGAAGTTAGTTAAGAAGCTACTGCAGCATTTGTTGAAAAATGATCTGTCCTTAAACCAGGTGAAATGGCATGGGTGCTGAAAAGAGGAGGCAGTCATGTGAGATGTTTGGAAGCTGAAATCAGCAGGGCGTGGGCTTGACTGGATGTGGGATCTGTCTAAGAAGAAGGGATGGCCTGGACCAAGGTGCCAGCCAGTTCCATCAACTCAGTGAAACTAAAAGTCAGTTAATTTCATGGGGAGGAAATCAATTAGATACTTTCTTTGTCACTATGGTCTCGAGACAACAATAAAGTTGTTGCGCTGAAATCGGTTTTCATCGAGTGCTTGGCATGGGAACTCCTTTCACTTATCTTTCCAGAGCCAGTAAGGGATAAAGAAAGTTATTCTTACTTCCTCTGTGTAGCTGGAGCAACAGAAGCCCTTGCATATGGGGTGGTACACATCACGGTCTGGGTGCAGAGGACGAAGCCAGGGCTCGCTGCTCCAGGTCCGCTCACTGACTCCTTGTACAGCCTGCTTCCTCTGTGTCAGAGGGACTTGAGCAGTTCTTTTGCATTAGTATTGATTGCTACTAGCATTCAGAATTTTTTAAATACTTAAATTATTTGCTCTGATGACATAAAGATATAGTAGGTAGTTTTCCTTACGGAAATAATTGTCCGTATATTTAAAATCTGTTGAAGTTCCTAAATACTCATCCGAATAGTAAATGACAAGTATTATCTACAATACCATTTAAAAAGAGACCATTTACAATATTAACACTCTTACTTGAAAGGTAACCCAACGTTAACTTTTAACTTGAAAAGCTGGCCCAGCCGACTCCATGATGGCACTCATTTCCATGAGCTCTGTTCCATCCCCAGGAGGATTCTTGACAGTGTAACTGATTCTTGATTTTCCATGGTGATTGGATCATTGGAAAAAACAAATAATGCCAAGTCCCATTTACGTAATATTTTCAATCTCCTCATGTACCACCCCCCCCTTTTTTTTAAAACAAGGGCTTCAATTAAGCAGCAAGATTCACTTGCTTGAGTTTTATCTTTTTCCCACTTCAAGACCTGTTGGGAATTTCAGCCTGGGACACTGGCAAATGTGAAACTCAAAGGCCTGGCATATTGGCAAACAAAATGATATTTAGGAAAGACCGTACATTGCATAAGTCACTGACAAACCTGTTAACATTGCACTATATTTTTAAAATCATCTTCTAAGCTATGGAATCCTAGCAACTCAAATCAACATTCTCTATTGGCCCTAGGTTAATAAAGGAATTGCTGAGAGACTGAGGTCCACGCCCCCAGAATTAAAATCAGTTAGGAAACGCCAGCCTATGGTTGTAGCCACGGTGTTGGAATGTGACTGTTAAAAAAACAGTGCATCTGGTGCCTTGATATGTCAGTTTTGTTGAGCACAACTCTATTACTTTTGTCTCAGAAGGAGGGCAACTGATGAGTTTGAGAGGGCGAAGCGTCCTCGCACTGGCATTCTCTCTCGTCCTAGTGGTTCAGGCCGCTTTCATGTCTTGATTGGACTCTTTAAACACCTTCCCAGCTGATCTGTTTACTTCTGGAATACCTTTAGAAAACACCTTGCCTTCTGTGCTGCTGGAATTATGAGCCTTAACTTGTCTTTCCATTTCGATATTCCCCCTATAGTATGTATGATAAAATCCAAATTCCTTTGCTGGCACGTAACTCTTTTCTGGTTCAGCCTCCGGCTTTGTGCCTAGCCTCACGTCTGACCACTTTCCTTCACCAGCACTGAGGCCCCGCCAAGTTCAACCAACTGTAGGTCTTCAAAAATACCACTTTCTCTTACGCCTCTCCCAAGTGTCAGAATGGCAGCCTTAGCAATCCACCAAAAAGCAGCTACAGGCTAGCGCCTGGGCCAGTGATGTTGCATGGTTCCTGAAGAAAGGAACGACGTGGGGGCCAGACGATATGGGCTGGCATCCAGGCTCCACTATTGACTGGCTACATGGCCTTGAAGGAATTACTCAAGTCTCTAACCAGAATCCCTACCCCAAAAACGGGATAATGATGATATCTATGTCACAGGGATGTTGAAAGAATTAAAGCACAAACATGCAAAGTTTATGCCTGGCACTTAGTAAGGACTCAAAATATTAGATGTTACAATACCACTGGTGGTAATTTTTAATCATCCTTCTTGCCTCCTCTGAGCCCAAATGAATAGTCTATCAGCCGTCTTTCTAGACACATTCTTGCTGTAATTGTTTGAATACCTGTGGCTTCTACAGGATCTACGTATCGCACATGGAAGGTTCAGGACCTGTCTCTGAATGAATTAATAAGGAAATGGAAACCTTCACTCTACTGCTCCTGTACATGTAGAATAAGATACTTTTTTTTCCCATACCCATTTCAACTCAGGAAGGATCCTGTATGACAGTTTACAGCACAATATCAATCTCGCTTTTATTGGAAAATGGGCTTTAATTCTTTTTTCAAGAATATAGGAAGGACGGCTAACGAGCCCGTGTTTCGCTGATTTGACTCGCCTACACTGCATTCTATACAGTAATTATCTGAGGGCACATTTTAGCACGTCACCTGGTGTCTCGGGGGTAGAAGTGATGGTGGTGTTTTGTTTTTATTTAGTCGTATTGTCTAGTCTTCTCTCCTGTTACTATGACTATATTCTACTTATCAGCACTGTTCACTTTAGCTGTTCTTGTCTCTCCCTGTCTTGTATTTCAACCAAGTGAGAGGGAGTCTGATAGGAGAAAAAGGTGGAAGTGAGCCTTAGAAAACACACCGAGCAGCCACTGTTTGAAAAGTGCCTCATCTGCCACCTTGGGGCAAAATTTGACATGTATTTTTTTGGATTAATTTAATTTCCTTAATATATAATTGTACAAGTAATACAAAAAATTATTTTCATTGCATAAAAGCAACCACACAGAATGCTCTAGAAGGAATACTGTGTAACTGCTAAAGCTGGGGCTTAAGAAATCTGCAGCTTTTGCTTTCTCAAGCTTGAAATGCTCACTCTTGTAAAACCCAGACCATGAGAAGTACAAGCCATATGGAGGAGAAACCAAATCCTCTGGCCGATAACCCCAGATGAGCTACCAGACTGGCAGAGCTAGCCATGCAACTCAGCCGCCTTGAATGGTCCAGCCTCATCAGGCCTCCAGATGAACCATCCCACTGAGCCCAGGCAACCCACAGACTCACGAGAGGTAGCAAATGGTGGTTATTTCAAGCCACTAAATTTTAGGTTTATTTACTTATTTTTAATTTTTTTTTTTTTTTTGTCAGGGAGATGTAGTTAAGTTTACTTATTTGTTTTTTCAACAGTGGTACTGGGGATTGAACCCAGGACCTTGTGCATGCTAAGCACACACTCTACCACTGAACTATACCCTCCTGCCTCAAGCCACTAAATTTTAGAGTGATTTTAAATGTGATCATGAATAGGTTAAAAATAATATCTTAGAATAATTTTATTGTCATTTTTATTATGAATGGATTAGAAAACTGCTCCCAGAAAGCTTGCGATATTGATTCAGTGTTACAAGATGAGTCAGTGGTCATTTTTAGAATTAGGGTGAGTGAGGGTTTGACTCCAGTTAAATATTCAACATATCAACTGCCTATAATTTTGAGTAACGTTTTCTACATTTTAGTTTTTGTTCTGTCATATGAAGTCTCCTATATTCTGTGTTTTGTAAGAGTTGGCGCTCTTTTGGTTGCATGTGACAAAAACTCAACTCAGACTATCTTTTATGTAAGAGATGCTTGTTGG
This sequence comes from Camelus bactrianus, assembly GCF_048773025.1. Lineage (NCBI taxonomy): Eukaryota > Metazoa > Chordata > Mammalia > Artiodactyla > Camelidae > Camelus > Camelus bactrianus. The sequence goes on from NC_133561.1 coordinate 11,208,579, forward strand.
CTCTAGTAACTGAAAAGTCCATGAGTGGTAGGATTCAATGCCCAAAAAGTACTATCAGGGCTCTGTTTGTTTTCATTTCTTGGTTTAGTTTTTAGCTCTTGGCTACACTCCCAGGCAGCCTCTTTCTATGATATAGAAAGAAAGCTCCCAAGAGCTTTAGTTTTACATGGCCTTTTCACCTTACAATCTGCTGATGTCCTGTTGAGGTCACATGACCATCCATGAAGCAAATACTGTGGCCAGGGGGATGAAAGACTCTTGCTGGACCTGGGTTACGAGCCCACGCCAGAACCTGAAGCAGGGGAAGGGCAGTATCCACCCCACATAATTTACGTGGAGTCAGTTGGATAATTACAATATTGGGGAGGCACAGGGCCCAAGGAGAAAGGTACCAAGTAGGCGAACAGGACATGTCCGTTGTGTGTATCTGTATCTATTCCATCCCCATTCCACTAAGTGTGATTAAGCCTCATACTTAGTTGAGGTTCCTTACACTCGTGTGGATAAGATTTCCCAATTAAAGCTTTAGAAGGCAATTATATTAGCAATTCAGGTTTAAGATGGTCTTTGGGTGAGACAAGGACAGGAAAACGATACAAGCTAGTGAATAGCTGGGATACCTGGGGTTCTCAAAGATGCATTCTGTATTCAGTGGGGCAGGTTTCACTGCACAACTTACATAACCACATTCAGCAGCCCTGATTATCCCTCTTCAGTATCCTGAGAGGTTGCATAATCTGAGGACTGAAATTGCAACCTTTATGTAAAATTAAATTCATTCATTATAAGCGTCAGTCCCATGAGATTTGACAAATGCATATAATCATGCCACAGCCATCGTAACCAAAGTATAGAGCATTTCCATCATCCCCCAAAGTTCTCTCATTCTTGATCTCAGTCAACACTCTTCCCACTCCCCATCTCTGGATTCCAGCTACTTCCCACCTACTTTCTTTCTTTTTTATTTTTTTTCACCTGCTTTCCATAACTATAGTTTCACCTATCAGAGAATTTCCTGTAAGTGAAAACATGTGGTCTTTAATAAATGGTTTCTTTCACTTAGCACAATACTTTTGAGATTCAAACATATTGTTACCTGTATTTGCAGTTTGTCCTTCCTATTGCTAATGAGGATTCTGCTGTATGGCTGTACCATTTTGTGTATGTGTTCGCCAGCTGATCGTTGATCGGATTATTTTCAGCCTTTGGCTATCATGAAAAATGCTGCTATGAATATTCATGTACAACTCTTGGCATAAGACATAAATTTTCAGTCCTCTCAAGTAAATACTTAGAAGTGGAATTGATGAGTTGTAAGACAAATACATGTTCAATTTTATAAGAAACTGCCAGACTCCTTTGCAAAGTGGCTCTACCATTTTGCATTCCCACTGGTAACACGTGAGAGTTCTACTTGCTCCACATTTTTGTCAACACTTGGTATTATCAACTTTTAAATTTTAGCCATTTAGTGGGTGTGTATTGGTATTTTATTGTGGTTTTAGTTTTCATTTCCCTAGTTAGTGCTAAGGAGATGAGTCTTCATGACTACTAATGTGAGCGTACTTTAGTGGCTTATTGCCTAGAGATCTTTGCTGAAGTGTCTGCTCAAATCTTTTGTCCCTTTTTAAATCAGGTTGTCTGCCTTCCTATTTTTGAGTTGGAAGTGCTTTTCATAAAGTCCTGAACCATTCTTTTAACTGATGGGACAAAGGTCTTTCAGTAGATCTGTGCCATCTAGATTCAAGATAAAGTAACAGAAAGCGAATTAATCACATGTCCCTAGTTCTCCATTGGAGGCAAAACATACTCTCCTGCCTTCATAGTTCCACATGGAGGCAGCTCCCCTAGAAATGTCTTTCTGCCTCTTGTCCCACCCCTTCACCCAGAGGGTGGGATGAGAAAACTATCAGGTTGGAGCGTTTGCGAGAAGTTATGAGCATGCTCAGTTAAGCCTCGTAGTGCTCTGGGGTTTGTCGTGTGCTCTCTCTGCGGCCCCCCACCCCACTGTAACAGAGTCGTACCCTGTGGTTTTCCAGATGCTGCCTGTGACTGGGAGGCTTCGTTCAGTTCAGAAGGTTCTAATAAGCTTATTTGGTCCTCACACTAAGTTTTACCAAAAGTCAGCTTTTTCAGTAAAGTCATCATGAGAATGACTATCCCATTATCTTTGTCATATATTGTTACCTGAAAAAGGAATGACTATCCTTTCATAGTCACAGGTCCTAACTACACTCAAGAGAAGGCGATTATACAGAGCAGGAGGACCAGGGAAAGGGAACCTTGGGACCATCTCAGAGCTCTGCCTACCTCAGTACCTGACACCAGGGGGACATGGAACTATCTCTATCTGGGACAGGAAGGCACATGTAAAGGATCTGTTCCTTTGGCAATTTTAAGTTCATAAGAGCAGATGGCAAATAACTTTAAGGACCTTAAGGTAAATTAGACCCTACTTCTCATACTGATTCTGGAAATAACCAGAAACTTAAGTATCAAAACACTAACAGAAGATTTCTTTTAGAGCTTAATTTTCCAATTCAATCAGTATATCTTATTTACATCCATAAAGCTACTGGCTACCTCCAAATTTTTTTTTTTGCCCTGTTTCCCAGTATTTCTCACATCTGTTTGCCCCTTTGCCCTACCATTCCTGTATGTGTATATTTCTATTCCTCATTCCTATTTCATAAAAATCTTGTCACATTTTCCTTGGAATTCTGAAATCTATTTTTATTCCAAACAATTCAAGATGGATGATTTCTGAGAGTCTACATATTCAGCCCAGAAATTGGCAGGTCTCTAGGAAACAGATTACAAAACACTGCTAAAGTCCAAATCAAAACCCCAGTTTCTTCCAGAATGATGACTCACAATCTGGCCGAATGTAGGCGCCTGCCGACCAGAGTTTCTCAGGTGCTGGCTCCCATGCAGGTTACCTTCAGGTGTCTGTCAGTTTTATTAAAAGGAGTCGCAGTCATGTCTGTGGAAGTGACCATACATCCCAGTTTTCTCCAAAAAGTCTCAGTTTATGCCTGTTGTCTTGGTATAATTATTTACTACGCACTCTTTCACTCTCAAAAGTGTTTCAGTTTGGACAATAAGTTGTATGATCATTCTATGATGCATTGCAGAATACTTTCCAAATTGCAGTACAATTTACACACATACATACACAGACACATGAAAACTGGAACTGGGGGTATTTGTTAGTCAATTTAAACCCAGTTTGTGTTGTAAAAATTCAAATTATTTGGCAACAATTAAATAATCATTCCATGCTTGCTGTTGTCACTATGCATTCAGTGGGTTTTACGTTTATGCTTAACAATACAGTTTTTTTTTTAATTGAAGTACAGTCAGTTACAGTGTGTCAATTTCTGGTGTACAGCACAATGTCCCAGTCATGCATATACATACATATATTCGAACAATACAGTTTTTTAAATCAAAAAATATGCAAGCTTACTAACAAGTATTTCTGTGAATTCAAATTAAGATCATCAAGTCATATATTTTGAAACCAGAGAATGTATCAATAATATATATCAGTGGAGCCCCATTCTCCAGTTCCATTATGTTCTGCAAGACCACGGTCTGAGATACTAAAGATAATTAAGGATCAAAGTAAGATTCAGAGAGAGAAGGAGAGAGAGAGATTGAGGGCACTGATGAAGTAAGTCCATATGCCTATCTGGGTCAAAGGACATGTGCATCCCGAGGTCAAAGAATACTACAGGTTGGGATACAGGTAAATAAGAGCTGATACCTTTAAAACATCTGCATGGGTAGGTCACTCAAGCAGCCAAAGTCAAAAATCAGGTAAAGAACCAGGGACCAAGAATGTAGAACTATCATGAAAATCAAGTAAAATCTAGTAATTCTTTTGCTCGTTTGACTGATCATTTCCCTCCCACTCTGGGAGAAGACTATTCCTGATTGTTACAGGACTGAATACTTAACCAGAAGAAGTAAGTGAAGACAGATGACATGGTTTGTAGAATCAGGGATTTTTACCAGAGTCAGCATCTGGGAATAATTTTATTTATTGAATATACTTTTAACAATTATTTGAGTGACCATTTTGTTCCAGGCATTGTGTTAAGCGTTGGGTGTAAAATGGAGAAGAAAAAAGAAAAAAAAGGACTACAATAGTGACGACAAAATGTACCTTTGCTGCTCTTAAGGGGCTTATAGCCTAGTCCTTTAATTGTAGGTTTCATTCTGTTTCTATATTCATTCCAGAGGTTACTATGTTAATGGGATGGACATGATATCCTTCTTGTGGTTTCCACGTCCACTTTGTTGTTTGTCAAAAATTTCTGGAGCAGCAGATACGTATTGGACATTGTCTTTGATGATAGGGCCCATGCTTGTGTATCTTTCATTGTAAGCTAAAGCTCTAAAATATTCTTTTAAGCACATTCTGAATACAATCACCATGTTACATTATTGGGTGAAAATGTTAATTTTCAAGAGCTCCTCTTTTTTTTTTTTTTTTTTCTAAAAAGCCCCAGACAATTACACATTCATTGCTTTCCCTAAGTGCTGTCAGTTACATAGGCTCCACATAGTATTTCAACATGAGGTTAATTGCAGCTAAAGAAAAGTTTATGATTAGTCCAGACAGGTATTTTTCTTCATTGCCTAATACCATAAATCCATTAAATTCCTATCCATCTTGTCATCCTCTCCTTGAAGACTTGGTTATATGACCCGCAATACTAGTTCAGTTTCGTGATTATAATTGTGATTGGCAGAGAGCTTTCAGAGTTGCAATAAATTTTGCCACAAGGAGAGAGGGATTTTGTACCAACCCAATTCCATTGTGAAATCAGAATTTTTAACTATCTTATTACTGGTGAGCAGTCTCGTTTGGAAGAAAGAACCATAGCAGTCTTCTGGCTTTAATAATTGCAGTCATTTGCTTTGGAGGATAAAGTTTGAAGTAGCTTACAGATACGTGACTTTTCTTTGCATTATTTGTGACCCAAGCAGCGTGCCACTACCTTTAACCCATATTCTGGAATTATTCTGTATCCTTGGATTGTTTCTTGGATTGTTTTCACAGCCCACAGACCATCCTGGGATGTGGGAGAAATGGTTGAGCTCTTGATAATGGAAGTGGACAACCCATTTTCCTTTGCTCTATTTTTGTCTTTCTGGAAGAAAAAGGCAAATTCCAGGGACTTCCCAGCGTATATGCATACATGTGTGCACACGTGTGTGTGTGTATATAAACAAGTAGCCCATGTGCCCATGATACATGTATTCCTCCTTGAAATTTCAGTTGTTGACATGCTGGAAAAATTGGGTACATAAATTATTTCTGCCCGCAGGCACTTTAGCTTGAAGGGCCAACACTTATTCAGCTGGCCAGCATAGGTCTCCCTGTCCTTGGCAGCATCACAGGGCTAATATTTTTTAACATGGTTGAGCAGCTCTTGGAAATTTCTCCAATGTATTAAGCATGAACAAGCCTTTCTTCAACATCAGGCTTGCACGTCTTCCCTCCACATGTATTTCTCTACAACAAACATATTTATTGGGGCCATTATGAGAAAAATCTCCCTCTCCATAAGTGTTTGTCTTCCCCTTTTTCCCTTTTATAGGATCGTGAAGAAATGATGGAGGTCTTGTTGGATGGTTGTGTGTATGTGTGTTTGAAGGGGAACTCCCTTTCGCTAAACTACCTCCATGAAGTCTAAAAAGCAAAGAGAGTAGGTTTGGGTAGTTTGCTTTGTAGTGAGAAATGGGCTAAGTGACAAAATAGGTGATAAACAGGACTCACGACATCAATGCAAAATGGAGTCTTCCCTGTACCAGCTTTTGTAATTGATTGCATTTACCAAACTGATGGATGTCGCTAACGTGTATCCCAGATCTAGTGTTTTGACTGATCACCTTCCAACCAAATAGCCATCTACGAGCAGTTTAAATTGTGAGATTCAGATAAACAAATGCTCAGATCTTAGGCCATTTTTCAAGATTTTTATGACGGTAGACACAGCCGATGGAAAGGCAATCACATTTTCCAGCGATCATCAAGAGCAGTTGTCTCCGTGGTAGAGGACAGCATTGCCAAGACAGCCTGGCGTGTCTGTTGTCACCACTTCTCGAGTCATAATTAAAATAAAATGCAGGGAACATTTGAATCCTGTTTGTGCAAATGGCTATCATTTAAGATTCTGTGGAATCTGGGCTGACAGCTGGATAATATAAAGATGTGCTTTCTACTGAGCCCTTGTGGAGAGAGGTATAGCTTATAACCATTCCAGCCAACCCCTGCTTTCATTTTTCAAGCCTGGACTCTGTTCCTCCTCTAGAGCACTGGTTTGTTGGTAGCCAGAGGCATAAGGCAGGGACTAGGCACCCCTATATAAAGTTCTATATCAAGACTTCACACAATTCGCAGTTAGTCTGTTGGGGAGCTGGGCGAGTGGGCTCAGAGAACAAAAATCCATCATTAGGGTTGTGACTTACCAGGTGAATTTGGGGCACACTTCCCCTCAAATACTCATGTTTATGGTCACATTCCATCCAGTTCAGTGAGGAAGCAGGCAATCTGAGTGTGTGTCTTGGGGGCTGTTTCTCAGAAAGCCAGTGACCCGACTAACCCTCATATTGGCAGCCTCCGTGAAGGCCATGGAGACCGCATGACCTACTTCTGTCTTCAAAGCAAGGCTCAGGGACGAAGGGAACGAAGATCAATCCTGGACTCTGGCTGCTGCTGCCGCCGCCTCACGGGCAGCTCTATTTCTAGGGAAATTTAGAAGGTTCTATTTTTAATCTTCTCACCTTTAATGTATAACTACACTGTTGCATTTGAAGGCATGAGATCAGATTCTGAGCTCTAAAGAGAGCCTCTCTATTTCGATATACTTTTAAACAGGCCGAACTCGGGTACCCACCATTTTCTAGCGCTAACCATCACCACAAGAGTTATTTGGGTGGAAGATGTATTTATGAATGTATTTATGAATTTATTTTGCTTATCTTTTAATATTTTAACTTTTTAATAATTGAGATAAAATTTTTATATGTAAAGTGCATAGATCATGAGTGTACGATACTGTTCGATGACGTGACAAATGTATGCACTTGTATAACCAATAGCCAAATCAAATACAGAGCATTTGCATCAACCCCGAAGACCCTTTTGTGCCTTCTTCCAATTTCTTCCCCACCATTAGCCTCCACTCTTAGTTTCTATCACTGAAGATTATTTTGCCTCTTCTTGTGCTTCATATAATCACATAGCGTATACTCTTACGTGTGGTATTTTTTGCTCAGCGTAGTGTTTGAGGGGTTTATTTATGTTGTTGAGTGTATCAGTAGTTCATACTTCCCTATGACTAAGTAGGATTGTGTTATGTAAATATAATACAATTTATCTATTCATTCTCCTATAATAGGACAGTTGGCTTGTTCACAGCATTTGTCTATTGTAAAGAAGGCTGCTACATATTTTCTTGTAGAAGTCATTTTGTGGACATATGTTTTCATTTACCTCTAGTGTATATCCAGAAGTAGCGATTCTGGGTGAAAGTGTAGGCTAACCTTTATGTTTACAAGAAACTATCAAACAGTTTTCTGAAGTAGTTGTACCATTGGTTTTGGCTGTTCCACACTCCTTGCCAGCATTTGGTGTTTTCAGTCTTCTAGCTGTTTTTCTGGTATGAGGTCATAAGCCATTGTGATTTAGTTTTGAATTTCTCTAATGACTTACGATGCTGATCAAATTTTCATATGCTAATTAGCCATTAATATAACTTGTTTAATGGTCTGACTTTTACTGAAGTATACTTGGTTTACAATATTAATATAACCTTTTTGGTAAAGTGTCTGTTTAAGATTTTGGCATATATTTTTATCAATTACTTGTCTATTTGTAATTGATTTGTGGGATTTCTATCTTCTAGATATGCTTTTTGTCATATGTATAATGAAAATGTTTTCTTCTACACTGTGACTTGCTTTTTAATCTTTCTGATACGTCTTTTGCTGAACAAAAGTTTTAATTTTGATGAAGAACATTATGACGCTTTTTCGTAGTTAGTACTTTTTGTGTTCTCACTGAGAACTATTTGCCTATTCCAACGTCAAAATCTTATTCTGTTTTCCTCTAGGAGCTTTATAATTATAGCTTTTACTTTTAGGAGTACAATTATCTCAAATTAATTTCTATGTATACTGTGAGGGAGGGATTTAGGTTCATTTATTTCTTCACTTTTTCCCCCAATTGTCTCAGTACCATGTGCTGATAAAAATTGTCCTCTCCATGTTGAATAGCCTTAACACATTGGTTGAAAATCAGTTAAAACTTGATATGTGGGTAGATATGTTCAGGCTGTATTATGTTCCAGTGATTTGTCTTTCTTTACACTAATATTTTACTATCTTACTTATTGTTACTTTATAGTAAATTTTGAAATCAGATAGTGTGAGACTTCCAAATTTGTTCTTTTTCAAAATTATTTTGACAATTCCAAGTCCTTTGCCTTCTCATTACACTTTTAGAATCAACTTGTCAGTTTCTACTAAAAAATGCCTAATGGGATTTTGATTGATATTGCATGCAGTCCATAGATCAATTTGCAAATAATTGATTCTTAATAATATTGATTCTTCCAAACTATGAACAAAGTGTGTCTCTCTTTTTGTTAAGGCCTTCCTTAATTTTTCTCAGTTATGTTTGTAGCTTCAACTGGAAAGGTACTACACATATCTTTAAAAAAAAATTTCTAAATACTTTACATTTTCTAATGTTATTATAGATGGAAACTTAAAATTTCATTTTCCAATGATTTGCTGTTTGTGTATAGAAGTGCCATTGCTTTTTGCATATTGACTCTGGATGCTACAACCTTGTTGAATGAGTTATTAGTTTAATAAGATGTGGCATTTGGGGCAGATTCTTAGGACTTTCTATATATATGATTATGTTGTCTGCAAAGAAAGACTTTTATTTCTTCAGTTTTAGTCTATGTACCTTTTTCTTTTTCTCTTGCTTTATTGCACTGGCTAAAACCTTCAATACAATGATGAAAAGCTGTGGTGACATTCTTCACTTGTTTCTGTTTTTAAGAGGAGACGGTTTAATGCTTCACCATTACATATTGTTAGTAAAAGGTTTTTCATAGTTCCCCCATATCAGACTGAGAAAATTCCCTTCTATTTTTTGATTCGTTAGGATTTTTGGTTTGTTTTAAATCAAGAATATGTTTAATTTTGTCAAATGCTTTCTGTGTCTGTTGAGATGATCATAGAGATTACATATTATCCCCCTTTTTCCCCCATTGATGGGCTGAATTACACTGGTTAATTTTTATGTATTAAACAACTTTTATATTTCTGGAATAAATTCCAGCTGGTTATTATGTATAATTTTTTCCATGTAATTCTGGGTTCAGCTTACTAATAATTTGCTAAGGAATTTTGTGTTTATGTTCATGAGAAATACTGACTTATAATTTCTTTTCTTCTAATGTCTTTGCCAAATTGAATCTCAGGTTCATACTGACCTGGTAAAATGTGGTGGGAAGTGTTCCCTTCTCTGTTTTCTCAAAACATTCATCTAAAAATATATTATTTCTTTCTTAAATCTTAGATAGAATTCACAAGTAAAACAATTTGGGCTTAGGGTTTTCTCTGTGGAAAGAGTCTTTGTCACCCATTCAATTTCTTTCATTGATATTGGTCTGTTCAGAATTTGGATAAGTTGTGTTTTTTTCAAGGAGCTTTCCCATTTTATCTGAGTTGTAAAATTTATTGACATTAAATTATTTATAATATTCCCTTATTATTTTAATATCTGTAAGAGCTGTGCATATTGTTTCTTTTTAATTTCTTTTGTTTCTAATATTAGAATTTGTGTTTTCTCTTTTATTCTCGATCAGTCTTGCTAAAGGTTTATCAAATTAATTACCTTTTTAACAAACCTATTGTTTAGTATTTCATCTCTTTCCACTATTATGGTTATTATTTAACTCCCTTTACTTTGGCTTTAATTTGTCCTTTTTTCCCCCATCTTTGTAACGTGGAAACTTAGTTTATTAATTATAAATTTTTCTTCTTTTATATGAGAAGCATGTAAAGCTATACATTTTCTTCTATTCATTCTTTTAGCTGAAACTTCTATTTTTTTATTTTTAAAAATTGTGGTAAAATGCACATAACATAAAATTTATCATCTTTGCCATTCTTAAGTGTGCAGTTCAGTAGTGTTAAGTACATTCACATTTTTGTGCAACCAATCACCAAAACTCTTTTTATCTTGCAAAACTGAAACTTCCTGCTCACTAGACAGCTCTCCCTTCTCCACTCTCCTCAGCTTCTTTCTGTCTCTATAAATTTAGCTACTCTAGGTACCTCACATTAGTGGAATTATATAGTGTTTATCTTTTTATGACTGACTTATTTCACTTAGCATGACGTTCTCAAGCTTCATCCATGTTGTAACATATGTCAAAATTTCTTTCCTTTTTAAGGCTGAATAATATTCTGTTGTGTGTGTATACCATGTATGAATGCTGGCCTGACTGATGATCCTATAGGAACCTGAATATTTGATGATTTATTTTCAATCTCTTTTTTCTGTCTTCTACAGTTTACGTCATTTTTATTGTTCTGCCTTCAACTTTATAATGCTTTATTTTGGAATTATCAATTTGTTCTTTAATCTACACAGTAAAGTTTTCTTTAATTTTATTACTCTTTTCAATTCTAGAATTTCCCTTTGGTTCTTTCTACAATTTCCATTTTCCTGGGCTCCTCATCTGTTATTCATTATGACCATCTTTTCTTTTACGCCTTTGATCATATTTATAACATTTCCTGGGTACCTTTTCTGCTAATGCTAATATCTGCTTAATCTTAGTGGGTTTTTTTTCCCTTAAATATGGGTCACATTTTCCTGCTTCTTTGCAGACCTAGTTATTATTGTATGCTGGACAGCGTAAATATGTGTGGATTATGTCATCTTTCTGTTAAATGATTATATGCTGTTCTGGGAGATCCTCTAGGTCCTGTCATAGTGAGTTTTATTTTTTATTAGAGCAGGTGTTGTTCATTTTTGAACATAGTCCTGTGATGAGGCTCTTATTATCAGGCATGATCCTTACATCTAAACTGTGGTCTTTTGGAGTTTCAACTGAATATCCAGCGAGCTCAGTGAGGTCTTTTCACTCAAGCTTGACTAGAAGTTAATATTTCCCAGAACAGCCTCAAGTATTACTCTTCATCTCTCAGCTCCATAGAGAAAGGTCCCCTCTAGGACTCCCAGAACATGAGCATCCGAGCACTCAGCCAAGGACCTGCAGAGAATCCCTCCCTAGACTTCTGGGTTTCCCTTTATATGTAGCTCCCTTTTCTCTGGTACTCTGTCCTGCAAGGTCCAGTTCTATCAGAAGCCAGGAATTCTAACCTCTGCCTCCTCATCTCAGCTCATGCTCTGCTCTCCTTGGGTTCTAACTGTCATCACCATGGCAGAAGAATGATGCAGGCAGACATCCAGAACAGTCATGCAGCTTACCGTGTGTGCTTTCATTTCCTCAAAGATCACAGATCTTCTCTGCTTGTTGCTTAATGCTTGCATCATATATTGATTTTGCTTCATGTATTGTGTCAATTTTAATAATTATTTTTTAGCAGAAAGGAAAGACTGAAACTACTTCGCATGTTATAGCTGGAAGCAGAAGTCCAGTTTTATTTTTAAAATAGCTGTAATGCAATGAGCTAGTTTTTCTGGGGATTATGGAAGACCTGCAAATATATTCTTAGGGAAAAACACCTTTTCCCTGGCATCCAGTCCTCCACAGACTTTGAAAGGCTTAGTCTGTTAGAGAACAGTAACCAAAGTGTATAGTACTTGATTCTATGACCTCACCCAAGGGAAAAAGAAAGGACTTGTTTAAATAGATATAAATCAAGGACTGATTCCTGAGTTTTAAATATGGGCTTTCATATAATGTGTTTCCCCAAAATTCATATGATGAAGTCCTAACCCCTAGTACCTTCGAATATATATTTGGAGACTGGTCCTTCCAAGGGATAATTAAGGTTAAGTGGAGTCACATGGGTAGATCTTAATCCAGTATGACTGGTGTCCTGTCCTGTCAGCAGAGGGAAAGACACTGTCTGTGATGTTCATGCACAGAGAAAAGGCCATGTGAGGACATAGCAGGAAGACAGTCATCTGCAAGCCGAGGACAACGGCCTCTGGAGAATCCAAACCTGCCAAAGACTTCATGATAGACTTCCAACCTCCAGAACTATAAGAAAATAAACTTCTGTTCGTTAACTCAATAGTCTGTGGCATTTTGCTATGGCAGCCCTAGCAAAGTGAGACACACTTGTATTGTTAGTACAAAGATTTCCATGGCTATGCTGTTTAAAGATAACTCAAAATTGATTATAATTTAATGCAGAGCCATTGAGAATTGGTTATATAAAATTCAGTATATATATATATATCTCCATACAATGGAATATTATACAGTCAGAAACTATAAAATATGCTTATATACATGAAAAACATTTATAATATAACAGATGAGAAATTTGATATAAGTTTTATAAGAAGAATTTATATATATCCTTTTGGCTCAAAGCTTGTGGCAAACTAAGTTCATATTTCTATTAATAGTTACATTAAAGTTAATAGTTAAATGATTACCATAGTAAGGGAGAGAAAGAGAAAGAGAGATTATTGGAAAGGGACATGAAATATCCTTTGGGGATATTGGAAATGTCCTTTATCTTGATTTGAATGGTGATTACGTGGTATATATGGATATAAATATTCAGTGAATTGTACACTAAGATTAGTGTACTTTACCCACTTTTTTTGTATTTAAACTTTACCAATAAAATGATCAAAAATTGATATGACTTTGACAATAATCTCAACATTAAAAAATGTCCTATTCTTCTCCCTGGTCACTAAGGCTGGGATAATCCCATCCATGCAGAATTTTTCATATAATTCAGTCCCAATAGTTCACCTTTGTGCTGAGACTTCAAAACCTACCTCAAGCTTAGAGAAGAGCTATCCCATCCTCAGAAGCTGGTTGGCTTGGCAGCGGGTTAGTAGATCACAGCAAAGCCATAGACAGAACACCTAGTGAAGAGAAATCCAGAGAGACTTACTGGTCACCACCATTCTTTCTAATATCCCTTCTAAAAATACTCATCACAATGCTTATAATAAAACCCATCCCTCCGTCATGACTAGCAAACCGAATGAGCTGTGACCCACCCTCCCTCTCTACCTTCACCTTCACCTCCGCCACCCGCCACCCTTCCTCTTGTTCTGCCTGCTCAGCCGCACAGCCCTCATTTCTGCATCTTGGACTTTTCAGTTCTGTTCCAATCTCAGGGTCTTTGCACTTAATTGCTCTCTCCTGCTTAGAACATTTTCCCTGGATCCCATTACGGCTGCCTTCTTTTTGATGTCATCTAACTAAAATGTCAACGCTTACTTCCTCAGAGAGGACTCCCCTGGCAAACCTAGCTAAAGCCACCTTCTCCACTCCCACATAATTCTCTTTCTATTAATACCCTCTTGTGTCTTCCAAATACAGTTGGGCATATAAAATTATTTTTAGTTTTTTTTTTTAGCATTTTTGGGAAAGGTCTGTCTCTCTGCTGGAATATAAGCTTCCTAAGGGCAGAAGCCCTCTGGTTCAATGCCACATCCCCAGTTACTAGTGTTTAGAACCCGGAATTGCGTAATAAATGTTTTCACTGATTCTATGGACTGATTTGTCGTTAATAATGATCATCACCACGACTGAGTGCATTACAACTAAAATCATATGATATACTTACTGAGAACGGGTGGCTTCTCACTGTGCCAGGTCATTCCCATCCACTTTTGTTACAATATCTTAGCTGTCTAGCACTAGCATCTCATTTTGCATGTGTGTGTGGGAAGCGAGGAGAGAACAGGAGCAAGAAAAGGTCATTCACTTGAACATTCCCTTCAGAGCTATAATGACCCCGGTGTACCAGAGTTTCCAGTGTTATAGCTCTTTATTGTGTACTCATACTCACAGCTTTTAATTCAAAAGCATATCCACAGTGGTCAAGCTGCTGGATTAAGAAATTATACCAGCCATCATGGGCTAAACTCAGAAATTACCCTTCCCCAAGACAACTTAGGTCTTGAAATTAAATCAGATTGTCTCCTTTTACTAGCTTTTTTAGTCATCCTTTCTGCCCAGTGGTCTCAATAGAGACTGTCAACGATCAGTTTGGTGGTTTTTTTTTTTTTTTTTTTTACAGTGTATAACAAAGAAATTCTCTCTTTAAATAAGAACATGTCATCATTTCAGGATGATACCACAATGTAAATTGTTAATACATTTCCTTTGATAAAGGGTTAGGTAGAAAGCAAAGAATTGAGGGCAGAGGAGGGAAGAACATTTTTGGATTATCATATTTCAGCCAGGTCTAATAGAAAAAGTTTTTCTTTTTCTCCTGATGTGAGGACAAAGGGTCAAATTAATGAAGCTCTGAATCAAATGACAGCCTTTTCAGATATGTCTCCACATTCCACTAGTGAAGTGAGGAAATCCTGAAGTGAATCCGGTTTCTTCTCAAAGTGTAGCTGACAATCCTTTAATGTTAAAAAGTTAAAAAACAAAAACAAAAACAAAAAAAAACTACTTTCAGGTATGCTAACCAGGACATACCTGGTGACTTCCTGGGATGCTAGTTGAATTATTTGGAATGCCACCATTTCTGTGGTTTTCTTTTCAGTTTCCATTCTTTATAGTACATTTTCACAGCTCAATTACCAGACCAATTATACTTTCCTCTTTTATTTGTTCTTTTTTATTGCCACCCGGGACAGGAAAAAAGAAGAACATTGGTGACAGTCATCTCGTTTATGGAAGGCTTTCAACATTACTGATTAGAATGCTCTTCAGCAAGTCGACTTGCCAATGACATACTATAAAAACAGCTTTTCAGATTAGAATCTTCACACAGTGGAGATATTTCTCACTAATGGAAATATACTAATGTGAGCTGACTCTCTGAGTGAGGGACAAGAGGTCTTCTTCAGGAGCGAGTCTCAGACCCATTGTTTCTTTCCTCAAGTTTTTATCATTGACTTGGAATGGAGTGTGCTCCAGGATATTGTGGAAAAGCAATTAAAATTTAAAATTACATAGGTTCTTAACACATAGTTAAAAGTAACAGTTTAAAAATCATGTTTTTTAATACTATTCTAATGTCTGAATTAAATTATAAAAATCAGAGGGTTTTATGCTATTTTAATGTCCAAATTAGATTAATTAGGTTAATCATATTGAATTTCTTGTGAAGGAGACCCAAAATGTTAAAAATATATATATAAACATACATATACATAAATATAATATGTGTATGTGTGTGTATGTATGTGTGTATATCTATCTTTCTATCTATCTATCTGTCTGTCTGTCTAGATATTCTAGTCAATTTGATGATCATGGGCAAGTATAGTACAAATGAACTGAGAGCTCAGAAGCCTAAAATTGAGACCAAGTGCAGCCTTGCACACAGACAGGACAATATCCACACAGGGCTGGAAGGAGAAGGACCACAGTCACTACCAAGCAAATAGTGAGGTTATGACTTTTTACCATGTGATAAATAGAATAAGTCTGTTTAAAATGTTATATTTTTATAGTTAGAGACACTGCGTGTTTGACTGAGATGCCATTTGTAATGAAAGGTGTGTCTGGTAGTTGCCAGACTTTTTATAACCTTTTCCTAAAGTGTGAACTATTTGATTCCTTCACCTGCAAGTTTAGTCCTGTCTCAGGCTCTTGGGACAATCCTAATGTCTCAATGTACCGTCTCTAAAAATGGAAAAGGCCAGCTAGGGTTCCAGATCTTGTGCTGGAATCAGGGGTCAGCCCATCATGACTGGACTTGGCAAGACTATTCAAGGTGGTAAAGAAATAAAAGAGATCAGTGAAGGAGCTCCAGCCTTGGATAGGGGATGGAAATGCAGAGAGAGAGGAGCAATATCAAAAGTAAGGTATAGATTCAAGAGACAGGCACGGGTGGGGCTTGTATGTCAAGAAGAGTTGAAGAGGTCTGACTGTTGCCTCATCACTTTTATGGGTACCTGGCAGAAAGGTATGCTTGCCAGGCTTAAAGATCAAGGAAGACAGTATCTGAGATTCACTATCATCAATCTGGCTGCCGACTCTGGCTCTGACCTCTTATGCTCCTAATTAGATAATTGGGCACCTGGTTCTTCCTAATTTCAGTCCTACCCCTCAGTTTCAGTTTGGTGTCTGGGAACTTGCTACCAGAGATTTCCCTGCTACCATCTTCCTTCCTACCTTCCTTAGTTCTGCCTGATCTTTCCATTGCTATCTTTTTTTTTTTTAATTGAATTACAGTCAGTTATAATGTGTCAGTTTCTGGTGTACAGTGCAATGTCCCAGTCATACATATACATACATATATTCATTTTCATATTCTTTTTCATTAAAGATTATTACAAGATATTGAATATAGTTCCCTGTGCTATACAGAGGAAACTTGTTTTTTTAAATCTATTTTTATATATAGTGGATAACATTTGCAAATCTCAAACTCCCAAATTTATCCCTTCCCACTCCCTTTCCCCTGGTAATCATAAGATTATTTACTATGTCTGTGAGTCTGTTTCTGTTTTGTAGAAGAGTTCATTAGTGTCCTCTTTTTTCCTTCTTTTTTAGGTTCCACATATGAGTGATATCCTGTGGTATTTTTCTTTCTCTTTCTGGCTTACTTTAGTTAGAATGATGATCTCTAGGTCCATCCATGTTGCTGCAAATGGCATTATTTTATTCTTTTTATGGCTGAGTAGTATTCCACTGTATAAATATACCACAACTTCTTAATCCAGTCATCTGTTTTTGAACATTTAGGTTGCTTCCATGTCTTGGCTATTGTATATAGTGTTTCTATGAACATTGGGGTGCAGGTATCTTCTTGAAATAAGGTTCCATCCAGATATATGCCCAGGAGTGGGATTGCTGGATCATATGATAAGTCTATTTTTAGTTTTTTGAGGACTCTCCTCCATTGCTATCTTTGATCTGTCTGACCTTCCCTAGGTTAGATGCTTCCTGGACCAGAACTTGTCATCTGTCTCCACCTACCCTTTAGACATAGTGACCTCCCTGCTGAAGAGGAAACTTTAAATGCTTTCTCAGAGGCATATGTATTGGGGCAGAGTAGGTGTTCACCTACTGATATGGAATCTGGGTAGCAGGGCATTTCCAGTGTCTCCCTGAAATTCTTCTGACCTAATTCACAAATTGATGTCTAGGAATTCAGAAGCCAGGCATTTATTTATTAAAATATAAATCCCCATGGGAGCATTAATTTATATTAGGCCATCCTTTGCACCTTTGTGAGATCTGAGAGAAAAATTTTCATGGGGGGGTGGAGAGAGAGAGAGAGGAAGAAAGCATTATTGGTTACCTAATGTCAATTTCATGGTGGGAATAATAAAAAGCCCAGAAGATGATTTCACTATTTTGGCTCTGAGTGCTCTAACTGATTTGGATAGCAAACTGTCCACAGACAGCCAAGAAACCAGACAGAAAATCAAGCTCTATATTCTGTATGCATAGTTTCATCCAATGCTGTGGATAGTAAAATAAATCCCTTATTCTCCATCAGTCAGTTGTTCTGAAATCATCGTTCCCAGGTCTTTCCCAGCCCACCATCCACCGCTGTTATCCCACACCCCATCCTAATCACCCACCCACACTTTTGTTTATCAAACACCCATCGGGGTGTTGACTGCTGTTGCGTTGTAGCCACCCAAGCTATGCTTCGGTGTTTCATTTTGGATTTCCATGTTTGCTTTCACCACAATCCTGGATGACCTAGCTGGCAGAGAGACTAAGACAGAATGGATTTTAAGATGGTGGACTGGAACATGAAGACAAATTGTAACAGGGAAAGTCAGAGAGTTTACGTACCTTTGCCAGATAAACATTTTGAGCAGCCATACCTGGAGAAATTAGAGGTGAATTTCATGGATGCAGAGTATTGTAAAGTGATTTTAGATTCTATTTCTAGGTTTTACAGCACTACCTATTTCTAATGATTATAATCGTGTAAGAATGAAACACTTGTGGTCCTCCAAATGTGTTGTATTTTCTCTCACCTCTTTTGCATGTACTATTGTCTGTATCTCCATTTTCTCTAACACTTTAGGCTTCTTCTATTTCTTCCCACCTTACCTGACAATTGCCTTAATACTTAATATTAAAATATAGTTGTCACCCCCAATAAAGAATCTTCATTGAACTCCTAAGATTGGGTTAGGAATCCCTCCTACGTCCCCATAACACTCTACTCTTGCCCCTGAGACAGCTTGTACATGTTGTAATGCTACGACCTTTTTACTTGCCCAACTCTCCAATGAGACGAGACATTTTTTATGACTGTTTTTCTGTCTGATTTACCAAAAGATTCCCTTCTCCCTACTACCATGCTTGCAACATGCTTGGGGCTCAGAATGATTTGAATCTCCTCTACCATGTCTGACATCTGTAACCCAGTTTCTTCTCTACTATTATTTTCTGTGCCAGTCTTCGAAGTTGAGGGAGCAGTATTTATAAAATTTTCTCCTATTTCAGCATAGATGTTTCTTGTGGTCTTCATTTCAAGGGTATCTAGGAAGTTAAAGCACGTCAACAGAAACAACATTCTTATTGGAACAGTGAACTTGGAACCTGGGAGTCAACTTGAGGAGGTGGCTAGCACTACTGTTGTCACCTCCAGAGGAACAGAGCAAACACAGGTCTTTCCGAGGGTCCCTATCCAAAGAGTCCAGTCTGGTGGAGGGGTTAGCATCAGGAGTCTCTGAACAATGCAACTCCATATTTGTGATTGGAAGACATTTTATTAAATGGGAATAGATCTCAAAGAAGCAGTAAGGTCTACTTTCTGAGAGAGAAGGATGAAGCAGAAACTGGGCAGGAGACCAGGTCTCCAGGTTGATGTGTTGAGTATTAAGAAACTGGAACACAACCCCAAAACGGATAAAGAAATGCTACTAAGTGGCCCAGGACCCCACAGTGAGAGATGGGGATGGGAGCTGCAGCTTGTTGGCACGTGAACACCCAGGGCTTCACCCTGGGCATGTAAGACACCATTCAAAAGGCAGTGATCAAATGCTAGTCTCCATAGTACACCCAGGAAAGGCTCAAAACTCGTTCATATTGCAGCAACTATTGTAACAAGGCCTTTGGCAATAACCATAAACTCCAAGATTGCACCAAAATGGATTTTGAATTCAAATTACATACTTTGCAGAAAGTGATTCTCTTACCAGGGTGCATACCAAGGAACTCAGGGGAGAGTTTCTGAACAGCATAGGATACTGAATTAGAACAAAGTCATTTTCTTAGCCATCTAAAAATCAGGCCAGTTATGAAGCATCAACTCTTGGGTGGCCCGTGATCCAAATGCTCCACAGGTATGAAACGACACACTAAAATGTCCATAAAAACCTTGGCCAAGACACCTGGGCCACGTTCATAAAACTGTTAAACCTATTTATTTTACAGACTACTTTTTAAAAATTGCAATTGAAAAGAGATAAATGCCTTTTTAAAATTGAAGTATAGCTAATTTACAATTTTGTCTTAGTGTCGAAGACCCAGTGGAATATGGGTTATCAAGGCACATCTATATCATTGCACCTTTATATTGTTTGATAATTTTCTCTTTATGTGTCTGTCTCCCTGATTATCTCTTGTGATCCTTAGATCATGAAGTCCTTCAGGAACTTTGTGTTTTCAGTTCATGGTACAGTGGCCCACACTCAGTCAGTGTGATACAGACCAATAGCACTCCTCCAAAAGCTTTCTCTTTCTTTGGCCACGTAAGTAGATTTCAGTTATCTGTGAATAATTTGGCAGCAATATGAGTCATGCAAGGATACGACTTAACTTAGTGCTTTGGTCTCAAGACAAGAAAATCGAGCCTCATCCATTGAATTACAAAAATACGACATAAACCCAAACTGGCAAATTCCCAATGACTCAGATCAGTATGGTGGCACTATAAAACCAGGCTAGTCATGATCACTTTACGAATATATTCAAAGACTCATTTGTTTTTTCTTTCAGAAACTTAACATGAATGTTGAAATAAAAATTCTCAGTCACCTGGTTTTTTGAGATGATTTTCCTGATAGGAAATGATGTCTTTAAAAGGGTTATAATGTAAAATATGAGGATTTTAACAATGCAGTCTTATGAGTAAAAATGTGCTTTTCTCATATGAAAGACTACAGTAGGGTGTGTTACTTCCAGACAAACAAGTTTTCTAGTCCTTTCCCCTTTTTTAACTTCTGCTCCTGTTTCTTTATGCACATTATTTCTCCTTCCAGAAATACATTCTAGTTCATATTCTTTCTTTTAAAAATTCTACTCCATATTCATTTCTGTTAGTAAAAATATTCTGGTCCAAGTAGTGCATATTTGTCAGCATAAATCACATTTGATCTTTCCATTTGTTATGAGGGTCTTCTAGACTTTGAGTATATATAATGGTTCTTTAATGAAATCAGCTTGTTTGCAAATTGGACTAGTTTGCAAACCACCAGAAAACTTCCCAAGTAGGAAAAAAAATCTGATTCAGAGATTGAAATAAACGATGACATTAATGTAAAAGTCTATTTTTCTTCAGTCAAAACAATTAACTTAATTAACAAACACTTACTGAGTTGACATAGTGAGTTCAAAAATAATGACAATAATAAAAAAGCTTTTATTTAGTTTCAAATCAATGATATCAATTTAATTGGTTCTAAACTCATTATTTCTGAGTTCAATACTTTTTAAAAATTAACTTCATCATTTTTAAGTCATAAATAAATCTGTGTTTTTGAGCAATAAATAAAGCTTCTGAACTCTGATAGGTCATGTCTCTTAGTTTGCAAATGAGTCATTTTCTTTTGATTATAGCTTACAGGTTAAATTACATTGCAACAAATCAAATTACAGTGAAATCTCCCTTTACAGCCAGAGACTTTTAATTCTTATTTTCCCCTATTTCAAATAATATTTGATGCAACAAAATCCTAATACAAGGGAAGTTTGACTGATCCATTAAGAATTTTGAAAAAGTGACTTACCTGCATTTATTAAGTTTTTCTGAAAGCTAAAATAAGAATAATTCTTGAGATAAAGGAATAGTGCATATATAGAAAAGAATAAAGTAAAGCCAAATATTTTAAAAGTGTAAAATAATTGAGCTTGTGATTTAGATGGATTAAATGTAGGTAAAGATCAAACACTTATTTAATCTTTTTATTTTTATTCAGATGTGTGCGTGTGTGTGTGTGTGTGTGTATGCGTGTGAATAAATAGGAATGCCAGAAATGTTTTGGATGGACTACTGTTCATGAGATCTACAACTGTCTTGAACAATCAGTCTTATTCTGGAACCCTAACCCTCATGGAAAGTTTCCTATTTTTAGTGAGAAGAGTCTTGAATGGTTAGAAATTTCTATGCCTCTTCTTATAAGAGAATGACCCACCTTACAGCAGTTAATAATATCCACACCTTGGGATCACCCAAGTTTTTTGTTTGTTTGTTTGTTTTTTTACAGTAAGTCACTTGATTTGACATTCCCATGTATGAACTATATTTTTATATGTTTATTATATGATGATTTAATAAGATGAATAATTATTAACAATAATGCAAGTGAATTTTTTCAGTAGACCTGGTTACATTACCTATGTTTGTTTGAAAGCACCGAGTTAAAATCCTAGTGTTAGTCTGTAATTCAATAGATGAAAATACCGTACTGGTCCTTAGCAGAGTGAATTTACCATTTCTTATGTAGCTGTGGGGCCACTAGCACATCATGGTGAGGCAGGCTGGAGAAATATATATTCCATAGTTACTTTGTACCCAAGGAAGAAGGGAGCAGAGTGTTGGCTGGAGACACATAAGAAAATGTGAGGAGACAGAGAATTTTGGAGAATCTCTGATGGAAATAAGAGAAAAGCCTGCTCAGGTGCCTCCAATTTTTTTTTTATATGTTTTGAGCCCACCTAATATTGGAAAACCATAAATTTAGATGCAGTATTGAAATTCCATAAATATGTAAGCACCTAATATATGCTTGTGAGTTCTAGGCACTGGGGATTCAGTGAAGTTTGTCTTCTGGAGAGAGAATGTTTATTTGATTTTCTGTGGTGCAAGAATAAAGAAGGCTGCTTGCTTAGTTGCTTTGAATTTGGGGAGTTTGAAGAACAAGTATGGAAAAAGCGTAGGGGTTTAGTTAATTTTATCGCAAGAAATATTTGTTGAGCACCTGTAAGATCCCAGCTACTCTGACAGGTGTTGGAAAATCAAAGATTGAAAAATAGAGTCTCCCAAGAGAGCTTGTAGTTTCCTGGGAAGGACGGAAATGTTAGCAGATCTTGTCACTAGCATGTGGTCAGTATCGCCGTGGCCGTGAGAGCAGTGTGTGCAGGGGCAGAGGTCCTCAGCTTAGTCTGGGATCTGGGAAGGGCCTGCGGGGAAGTGTCAAGGGATGAATTCTAGGTAAGGGGATGGCTGAGTCAAGTTTCAGAAGGCACGGCAAGGCTCAAAGACAGAAAACATCCTCGTGTAGGTCTGCAGAGAACTGTAAGCCAGTTAATACCCTTCCTGCATAGAGGATGAAGTTGGCAGTGCCTGGCGATGAGGCTGGAGGAGCAGCGAGGAGACCACGGAGGTTCTTGGCGGTAGGCGCCAGTAAGAAGGTGGACCTGATGATCCATTGTGGGGTTCGAGCTGGGGAGCAAAGACTGTGATGCTAGGAAGGCTCTGATAGATTGGAAAACAATTAGGGAATCAAAGGATCGGCCTCTCTATGGGACAGAAGAGAAGGAACAGTGAGGGATCCCCAAGGAAAAAGTGTAATAGCCTGAGTTTATGAAGTCTGCCCTGGAGTCGCTCCAGGTGAAGAGAAGGAGGTGAGGCTCGCGAAGCCCCGGAAGTCTGAGAACTCGCCTGGCCCGCTCCCTCCGACGTGGAAGTGAGTAAGAATGATGCCAGGAAGTGGAATAAAGAGGAGTCCTGTAAGGTGGATTCCAGACTAGTATATGAGGTAGGGACGTGGAAATCAGTTGATTACAGTTAAAAAAGGGGAAGAGGCCTGGCTTAGCTAGGTGCCACAGGCCTTAAAAGCATAGGAGTGTGTGGGAGGGTTTTTGTGCAGAGGATAGGACCCCCAGGCACCAAGGCCCTTGGAACTGCTGGGTACCTCCTAGTCACCTGAGAAAGATACACTCCCGAAGCTCCAAGAGAAACCTAGTCTCAGTGGGATGTCAGCTGCATCTGCACATTCGCCAGAAGCGTAAATGGATTCCTTATGCTTGCAGAGTACATGAATGTTTGATCCAGGACCAGAATGAAAAGATTCTTGCCTTTAATCTGTTACACTAGACTTCCCTACTTTAAAAAAAAAAATCAGGTTTCTCATCCAGACAATGTTTTTCAATAACACATTATTCCTTTTAATACAAAAGTACTGGGGAAAATTATTTTCTGAGAATTATAATTATGCAACTTAATGAAGCCTGGCTGACAAATGGAAGTGCTCTCCTGTCCCTTGCGCTTTCCCTCGGCTTCTCACACTAACGTCACAATGCTGAGAGAGCTCCTGGCCCTCCATGTGACTCCTGAGCTCGCCAGTTCATTCTGCGTCTCTTTTTCGGATGCAGGCTGATTTTTCTCCCTTAAATTTGGTGAAGGTTATCGTACCACCTTTATCTGATGGAAATTTTGCTCAGGGTAGAACAGACCTCCATGTCCAGAGCAAATTCTCCAGTGCTGAGCACCTAGAGCAGAAGCAGTCAAACCTTTCATCGGCTGCAAGCTTCTAAACATTGACTACTTACCTTCGTTTAAGTAATAATTGATTTTTTAAAATTTTAATTTGAATACTTTGCTATCCTGTAACTACATGTTCTCTTTTCTCAGTCTTCCCAAGCTGAGCCTGGTTCCATAGTGTGGACGGTTTCTGAGAACCATCTTGACTTTGATCTCTCAAGGAGCTTTCCCGGAACCCCAACTACTCCAACCCAATAGTGGATTGGAAGGGACTCAACCACTTCTGTATCAGTTTTCCCTGTTACGTTGTTTCTATGAGAGGCACTGCATTGCCTCAACATTTCATGTAACAGTCATCATTAGATAATGCCTCTATCAGCTCTGAGCCATCACTCTTCTGACATCTTGGCTTTGCCTTATGTGAGCTCCGTATAACACTGGCATCTCTCCTGCTGGTCAACCTGATAGTTCTACATGCCTGTGTTTGTGCAAAGTGTTATTGCCAACATTATCATATTTCATCCTCAAAACATCCCTCTGAGGCAGAATCAGTGCTTTTCTCACTGGTTCACAGATGAGGAAACAGTTCCACCCCGAGATGAGATCATTTTGGCCAGGCCTACAGACAGCATGGGCAGAATTGGGCTAAAAATTTAGTTTTCAAGGAGTCGGAAAGGCAAGGGAGCTCCCCTGTTTAATACAACAGAAATAAAAATGTAGTTCCCATAATTTTCATACAAAATTTGGTTGATTTTAAAACTAATTTTGGTCTGTTATCTTGTTGAGTCTCTTAGGACCAATAAAAAACTAAAATGTCAATTTTTTATTTTTTCAAAAACTCTTTGGCAACAATACTGAATCCAGGAGAGAAGATGAATCTTCCTAGGCTTAGCTTTACACTTAGCAAAATGAAACGTGTTTAATTTTATTTCTCAAAGGAAAGGAAGGCAATACAAGAAGACTTTGCAATCTCCGTGTGTCAGGGTGTGGTGACTTTTCCTGATAGTTAACGTCTATCAAGAGATCATGAAAATTCAGCAACCCTTATGTTCCATGTTTAAAAGCTAATTTTTCCATTTAGCTCCAAGAGATATCACATATTTGTAAGAATACTCTTTTTTTCTCATAAACTGATAAATCCCTTTCTCAGAGATGCCCGAGAGGATATTCATGTAGAAATGTGTCTCTATTAACAAATGGAACAGCCACATTCTTGTCTTCATGAACATTCATACACTTCCCAATCGATTATTCAATGGAGTTAGCACAGTTAAATTAGCAAAGTTAAGGAAGAACTGATTCTTAAAACTTTCTCTTTACCCCTAGCCATAGACAAAAGAAGGCTACCCTGATGCGCATTCTGTTTCTCTTGTTCTGTTTTCTTTTTTTTTTTTTTTTTAAGCTTTCCCTTAAATTGTCATTTACTGTCTGCTGTGGCGAATCTGTTATTCCTTGTTAAGAATCAACTTGATTGAACTGGAAATCTCATCCTCTTACTGTTTATTAATATAGTTTTAGGAGAATCCTCCCATCTTGGTTGATAGCTGCTCAGTTGGGTTTAAATGTGATGCACTTGTTGGCTGTTTAGTCCCACGGGGACTGTGCTGAGACAGACCTAGCCAGGCTTCCTTTGAACACAGAAATGAAAATCAATAAACAATTTGAACTTCTTCGAGGAGAATTTTTCTTCTCTAATGAATATACAAGCTTGGTTACAGCTTAATTCAAAGATTGAATTTAGTGAGTGTTTTTGAATGCACTACAAGCATGACAAACACAGGCCCCACACAACATGCCCCACAGGGAGGCTTAATGTTGAAAAAAAAAATCATACTCTCTCCTTCCAAGTCCACATAAAAATGAGACAGCTCAACTGTACTCATATTTACTTGCATCCCTCTTGAGAAACGGCCCAGGGAATGCCCAGTCATACTATTTGTGCTGTCTACACACGAAGAATTTTGAAGACAAATATGCAAACAAACAAAAGTGAGCTGAATTAAATCAGACCAATGCTTTATCAGTTAGGGGTTTTTTTGTTTGTTTGCTTGTTTTGTTTTTTTATTTAAAGTGGCAGCAAACTCAGCTCTGGCTTTGGTTAAAGCCTTGATCCAGGGGCTCATCTGGTGCTACTAAGATTCACTCCTTTGCTCTTCTCTGTTCTTCCTTCTGTGTGGTGACTTCATCCTTACTCTCCACCTCAGAGCAGGGCGCGCCCATGGGACAGCAAAATGGCTTCCAAGGAAAGGCGTTAAGCGTTTGTTACACAGTAATTAAGCAAGAGCCCAGGTCTTATCTCTCGCTGACCAGAGTAGGGTCCCATGCCCACTTCCATCTCCGCGGCCCTAGGGATAGGGTGTTCCAATTGACTTAAAGCCATCAGAGTTCACCCCTTGAATTAAGGGTAGTAGCAGTTCCAGGCAAGTGTTGAAGTGTTTGCCAGCAGTGGTTACTCAGAAAGACTTTGAGATAATATTTCACCAAAAGAGCGGCAAAAGTGTACTATAGGACCAAAACCACAGGTAGAGGCAGGTAAAAACAGATTTGAGGAATGGTTGAATAAATTAATAAATTAATGACACTATTAGAACCATCTTTGAAGATGTGGTGCTAAGCTGAGCCGTGCCCACAATTCATCACCAGTGGAGAGACCCTGAACCAGGACCACTAGGCTAACCTCTTCCTAAATTCATTACCTTCAGAATATGTGTGAGATAATAAATATGTGTTATTTTAAGCCATCTGGGGGCTTAATTGGGGGTTATGTTTGGGTATAACTGGTTACACAGCAATAACTAATTCAGTACCCAGTCTTATTTCCCTTCACTCTTCAAGATGCAAATTCTTCTGCAGTGTACCAACCAATGAATTAGTTAAGCAATTGACCAACTGAGCATGTATTTACTACTTACTCCTTCCATGCCCAGCGTCATCTCCTAGTTAACCTCAGTGCCTTCCTTATCTCATCGTGTCTTCTTTACATTTCTGGTGACTTTCTAGTCAATAGCGTACAGTTCAGCACATAATTTTGCTTCTGTTGACTTATAGATGTTATATTTGGCCAACTTCCCAAAAGGCAGAGATCTTTATATTTTAAAATATTTCTGAATGCATTTCTGGACTCCATAATTGAGTCTTTTTTTGTGTGTATACATATATATATATATTTTGTGAAGTATAGTCAGTGTACAATGTTGTGTCAATTTCTGGTGTACAGCACAATGCTTCAGTCATACATGAACATACATATATTCGTTTTCATGTTCTTTTTCACTGTAAGTTACAAGATATTGAATATAGTTCCCTGCACTTTACAGCATGAACTTGTTGTTTATCTATTTTATATGCATTAGTTAGTATCTGCAAATCTTGAACTTCCAATTTATCCCTTCCCCACCTAGTAACCATAAGTTTGTTTTCTATATCTGTGTGTCTGTTTCTGTTCTGTAAATAAGTTTATCTTTTTTTTTTTTTTTTTTTTTAGATTCCACATATAAGTGATATCATATGGTGTTTTTCTTTCTCATTCTGGCTTACTTCATTTGGAATGACAATCTCCAGGTCCAGCCATGTTGCTGCAAGTGGCATTATTTTATTCTTTTTTATGGCTGAGTAGTATTCCATTGTGAATAGGTATATATGTGTGTGTGTGTGTGTATATATCATCATCTTTATATAGTCATTTGTTGATGGATATTTAGGTTGTTTTCATGTCTTGGCTATTGTAAATAGTGCTGCTGTGAACTTTGGGGTGCATGTATCTTTTTGAATTAAGGTTCCCTCTGGATATATGCCCAGAAGTGGGATTGTTGGATCCTATGGTAGGTCTATTTTCAGTCTTTTGAGGAATCTCGATAACTGAGTCTTAATAAATTGAAGTAGCAGATTCATTCTTTCAAGTTGCTTGACTCCCAGGAAAACTAAATAAAGTGGCTCTGTTTGTTTCAGAACAAGTGCTGTGTTGCAGTTTTAGGTAGAGAACAGTCTATTCTGCTCATACCTATCACTTCCCACTTTACCCCTGTGGAGATCAGGGCTTAGCAAACAGTTTCTGTAAAGGGCCAGAGAGTAGCTATTTCAGGCTTTGCAGCATTTATGCAACTACTCAACTTTATTGTTACAGTGTGAAAGCAGTGATAGACAATAAGTAAATGAATGGACATGACTATGTCCCAATAAAACTTTATTAGCAAAAACAGGTGCTAGAATAGCTTTGGTCTGTGGGTTGTAGTTTGTGGACTCACAGCCTAGGGTGGTATTTCCCAACATTGCTACATCATAAGAATCACCCAAATACCCTGTTTTACAATAAACACATCTACCTGCAAATATGTTTGAACTAAGCACCTCTGGTGTTCCTTATAAGCTGACAAACTTGGAAGCCCTGGAGAAAACAGTCAAGCTTATGTTTCCTTTGTACCAGGGGATGCTTTCTCTGATGTGAGATGAGAATGTGAGGCTGTAATCAAAAATCACATTTCTTCATGTAGGATTTCTTTGATTTTGCAGGGCCACAATCCTCATCTAAGGACTGGCTATTATGTTTCTTATAAATACACAGCTAACTTTCTTATGGTAGGAAAGACAACAGCAGGTAAAATGATCACTTCCCTGTTTCATTAAGGAAAAATTAATGTCCCAAGAAAATTTCCGGACTTTCCACTTGGTTTAAAGGATGCAGTCTCCTTAATTGCTCTTCTGCACAATGTGTAATTTTCTTAAAAATAGAGTGGCTTTGTGGGAGTAAGATTTTTGAGATAACAGACATCAGATACATAATATGAAGCTAGGTGATGGACAGAAACACACATCTAACCAAAGTTCAAGTGAAGAGGTGGCTCATATCTACAGTACTATGCTCAGATTTCAAAGGTGTGGTCCATCTGTTAAAAATAAAATTATAATTGCAATTTTTGAATGGGACCCTGTCTTAGTCCAAATGTGCATTCTGGGACCCTGTCTTAGTCCAAATTTGTGAGATATATAATATCCTAAGATTGCCTTTCCTTTTCTTTTTTATTCAGCACTTTTGTTTGATAATTTCAATAAATATAATCAAAGAGAAAAATGAACGCTATTCATTGAGCCCATTTCTCCTACATTTATCTTTGGGTGTAACATAGCTTTACAACCAATATCATAGATGAAGCAAAATTTGTAGAGTGTGCAGTTTGTCAACCTCGACAATGTTGACATTTTGGACTGGCACCTTTTTGTTGTGGGAGACTGTCCTGTGCATTGTATATAGGCTGCTTATCAGCATTTATTGCCTCTAGATTCCAGTAGCACTCTCCAGTTGTAACAGTAAAAAATGTCTGCAGACACTGCCAAATGTCCCCTGGGGGTCAGGAATCATCCCTGTTGAGAACCATTGATATCAAGAGGGTGTGTCTACCCTAAGCCAAGTAGAGGGACAATTTTCCAGACACCTCATATTAAGTCCCTGCCCTCAAATTTTCCTGAAATACTTAGATAAGGCAAAGAAAGGCTCATTCAGGCTATAATTATTCAGGTAATTGACTCAATTCTCCTCTTGCTTTCCATGTGTGAACACCAGGAGCAATACTTAGCTCTCCTGGGAACTGCACAGGGAATCAATTCTTCAGGAACACCTGGGGACCATCATTTGTAGGATTCCTCAGTAATCATTTTCTAACACCCAGATGTTAGAAAAACCATTTGCACACACTGACCCAGGCTTACTTCATTTTAACAAATCTGCACCCAGAGAATGCCAGGGAGTATAAGAACTAGGCAGCATACACCATCTGGTGTTTTTAAAAATATATACCGTAAGTGCAGTTAAGAACTTACTTTTAGGCTATTTATGAATGGGCTTATTTTGAATGAAACAGGAGAAACCCCACCCCAAAATAAATGAACTAGCTCAAAATTTTATTTTAAATTGAATTTTCTAACATGATTTCATAATAATGGGATTTTAGAATACGACCCAAGACATTGCTTGAGTTGCATTGTGTCTCCTCCCCAAAGTCATATGTTGGAGTCTAACCCCCAGTATTTCAGACAGTAATCACATTTGAAGATAAGGTCTTTAAGGAGGTAATTAAGTTAAATGAGGGCATTAGGGTGGGTCTTAACTCAATACAGTTGGTGTCCTTATAAGAAGAGGAGATTTGGACAGACATGTGCACACACAGACGAAAAGCCATGTGAGGACACAGGCAGGAGGCGGCCGTCTGCAAGCCAAGGAGAGAGGCCTCAGAAAAAAGCAAACCTGCTGACCCCTTGGTCTTGGACTTCTAGCCTCCAGAATTCTAAGAAAATACATTTCTGTTTTTTGAGCTGCTCAGTCTCTGGTATTTTGTTATAGCAGCCCTAGCAAGCAATATGGTGGATTCCCCAACCCATTTGTTCCCTAAAATGGGAATAAAGGTCATTGGTATAGGAAAGTGATTGGGAAATGACCAAGTCCCTCAAAGTGCCTCTCCCAACTCCCCACCCAAGTCTAGATAGTAAGTCAGAAGCAAATCACATTCCTGAAGCAACGACAGAGATTAGTAATGTCATTAAAAACCAGAAGTAATGTCATTAAAAACCAGATACAGTCATGGTGGTGTCTCATCTGTCTATTTTGTTCACCTGTTTGGTCTCAGAAAAACCCCATGGAACTTAGCAGGTATTAATGAACTTCTGTAAACTTAGCTAGTTGATAGACTCAGTTGCAGCTCTTGTCTGGATATAGTATCAACACTGAAGAAGATCAACCCAGCCTCTAGCCCTTGGTACTTAGGTATTGATCTGACAAATTCTTCTCGAAACTCTGTAACAGAGAGGATTAAAAGCAGTTTGCGTTTATGTGGCAAGGATAGGAGTATACCTTTTTTCTCTTGTTCCTGATCTCTGTTAAGTCTCCCACTTTTTGACATGATATAATCCATGGGGACCTCAGTCATCTTTATATTGCATAAAATATCACAGAAGTCCTCTCTATTGATGCTATCATGCTAACTGGCCTTGAGAAAGCAGAAAATGGCATGTATGCTGTAGTCTTGGTGAGGCATCTGTGTGCCACAGAGCATGAGAAAACCATGAAGGTCCATGGACTTACCACACTGGTGAAGATTTTAGGAGTTTAGTGGCCTTGGGCATGTGGGGATATCCTCTCTGAGATAAAGAACAGATCGTTGTACCTTGTTCCTTCTATGATTAAGAAAGAAGCTCAATGCCGGTTGGATCCCTTTGAATCCAAAGCAAACTTATACTGTCTTTAAGAATACTTCTATGATCCATTTATGATGTGTTTTGGCTGTGAATGAAGTTCAGAGCAAGAGGGAGTTCTGTGTGGTCCAGGCTGTAGTAAAAGTTTCTTTGATGCTTGGGTTGTATCAGCAAATCCTCTGGTGCTCCAACTGTCTGTGATGGATAAGATTGGCAAGCTCCTATGGGAGAGTTTAGAACCTTGAAGTGCTGGGATAAGGCTACACTGTATGTGATAAAGTACCATTCTGTGTTGGTAACAGTTCCTGATTTACCACTTGGCCATAGGAGATACTGAGCATATGACCATTGGGCTCAAATGCCTCTTCAAACTGAGCTACCCATTATGAACTCAGCATTACTGGATTCACCTCATTATACATTTGGCCAAACACAGCAGCTATTCATTATGGTATAGAAGTGAGATGGATTCAAGGCCAGCTCAAGCAGGTCCTGAAAGCACAGATAAATTACATGGAGAGACAGTGCAGACTCCCTTATCACCCACCTGTGCTGTTCAGCAATGGCACTGCCTTCAACCCACACCATGGCTCATTGGGGTTGCGTGTGTGTGTGCTGGGGATGGGAGGGCGATTTCCCTATGACCAGCCAACGGAAGAGAAGAGGACATAGGCGTGGTTTCTGGATGGATTGTTACAGTGTTGGCTCTAGTTGGAAAAGGGCTGCTGCTGCATTACAGCCCCACCTAAGAGAGCCCTGGAGGACAGCGATAAGGGAAATCCTCCCAATGAGTAGAGCTTTGAGACGTACACTTAGTTGTGCACTTTGTGTGAAGGCCTGAAGTCCGAAATACAGGTATGTGTTGATTTCTAGGCAGAAGCAAATGGTTTGCTTGGTTGGTCAGGGGCCTGAAAAAAGTAACACTGAAAATTAGTCACAAGGAGGTCTAAGGAAGAGCTATGTGACTGGACATAGGAAGGTGGTCCCCAAAGGAGAAGATGTCTGTGTCTCAGGTTGATGAGCAGTAGAGATGCTCATTGTCCTGCCAGGTGGACAAAATCATCCTTCCTAGGGATGTCAGCCAGCCTTTCTTCGTGGTCACCTCAGTGCGATGGGCCTATGAACAGAATGGCCATGGTGGAAGGATGGAGACCATCCTGGGCTCACCTTTAGCCACTGACATTGCTGAACACCCAGCCTGCAGGAAGCAGACATCAAGGCTGAGCCCCTGGTATGGCCCCACTGACTAACCAGCCACCTGGTAGTAGGTCAAGGTAGCTCTGCCCTTCTGCCTTGAAAAAGCAGATGAATTGTTATTCAAATTGATACATAGTCTGAATATGTGTTTCCCTTTCCTGCCCTCAATGTCTCTGCCAGACAGACACATGTAGGA
Source organism: Camelus bactrianus (assembly GCF_048773025.1). Taxonomy (NCBI): domain Eukaryota; kingdom Metazoa; phylum Chordata; class Mammalia; order Artiodactyla; family Camelidae; genus Camelus; species Camelus bactrianus. The sequence continues at coordinate 11,241,001 of NC_133561.1, forward strand.
TCTGAGGGCTTACAGAATGCCTTAGCTAGCTGCATGATCTCCCATACACCATAGCCTCAGACTGAAGGACTGCTTTTGTTACAAACATGTAATGTGAGCTGGATTCACATGGTTTTCCATGTACTCCATTATCCAAAAGGAGTCAGCTGTTAAAGGCTTAGCTACGGTATAGCTGAGAGATATCTTTGTGCGTCTAAGGAGTGTCTTCCGGCATATAGTATACTATATGAAACACAGGATGATATATGGAATTGTATTTCTATTAATTAGAACACGTGAGTTTGGGAACCAAAGAATGAAAGTTGTCATGAACCCTCTCACTGTCACCCCCAGGGACTCCCTTGTGGATTTGGACTTCACAAACCTGTGGCCTAAGGCTCCACCAGATAGATAGCTGGTTGTTAGAGGTGGAACGCTGCCTCCAGAGTTCAGTAACAGTAAGAATTCCCTTGAACTGGAAGCTTTGAGTAGCACTTGGCCAACCTGGGCTTCTCATGCCAGCACACCTACCAGAGTTGCTGGAATAATTACAGCTGATTATCACGGAGCGGATAGCAGGAGTGGATCCTGATCACCACGAGAAGTTAGGCTTGCTGCCACACCACATATTTGGACGGGGAGGAGTAGGTTTGGATTCCAGGGGGGTTACTTTTTAAAGTAAAGGGCCAGTAATAGTGTTAATGAACAGTGACTGCAATTGCAACCCCCAAAAGAAGGACAACTAATGTCTTTGACTCCTCGGGGATCAAGGGCCAGGTCACTCCATCAGGTCTCAAGTCTTTTAAGAGTTTGAGATGGGTTCTCACCTTGAAGGGGACTAAGAAATGGGGCGTGTGACTCTCTGAGGAAGAAATAAGGGCATCTTATTCTCACACACACACACCGGAGGCCCCTTACTATAATATGGGAACTGGATACGAACTGGATATAAACTGGGAGGGTGCAAGTGTGTCTGAGGGACTGAGCACATCTTATTGGCTTCCTCAGATTCTCTCAGCCTTACCTGCCTCTTGGAACAGCTGCTGGTTCTGCCTGAGCCACCACTTTGACCTAAATCTGTGTTTCCACCACCTGAACCCTCTCAGCCCCCCACTCAGAGCTTTTGACTTTTCCTTCCCCTTCCAGAGGGGATGAAATTCCACCCCACTAAATGGGTAGTTTCCAAGGGGACCCAGTTATCTGCCCAGAAGCCCAGAAGTAGGAGGTAGCAGTCTCCTTATGGGGTAAAATTCGACCAACATGAGGAGATGAGAAGGAACCAAACAGATAAGGAATTTATTGGTACCTATGGGAGTACACCTGTGCAGCCTCGTCGGTGATGTAACGTAACGTAATGGAGCTGGCTCTTACAGTTCTGTACGCGACTCTTCCCAACTCCACACTCCGTGATGTCAACACTGGTAGCTTGAACTCAGCCACGGTGGGAGTATTTACACCAGGGAAACTGGCAAATGCTAGAAATCAGGGTTTTTCCTCCCTGGAGAGCTGGTTGTTAAGTATTTACTCTGCACACCACTGAGCCTAATGAACATTCCCACCACTGTGTCTCTGTGGGCCTTCATGAAGCAATGATCAGAACTGTAATGCATCCACTAGTGTCACTACTCACCTTTCCCTGCTTCATCGTCCATTTACTTTACTCTCATTACCCATCGTGTATTCCCAAATAAATCATCAACATCTAATCTCTATTTCAGGCGCTATTTACTAGGAAGCCCAGACTAAGACGGGAGTTAAATGGAGCTGAGTGGAAGGATTTCAGATCTTTGTTAACAGGATGTTGTGGAGCCCATGTACATACTGTGGGAACTTTCTCCAGCAACTATAGGCCAACCTGGGAGCAAGAGTGAGGAAGATGATTGGTGGGACTTATTCAGGTGTGGATAAGAGAGAGATAGTCCATTTATGAATGAGATTCTGGGCTTCTGTATTTCTCCAGTTGAGGTGGTTGGCCTGGATTTAGGAATGCCTACAGAGTGAAATATAGGAAGAAACAAAGGCCTGGGAGATCAGAACCACCACATACCAGAGGTACTGATGAGGACAAAAAGCATATTTAGTAAACAATGAAGAGTGAGAAGCTTCTAGGAAAATAAAGTTTTCTGAATTTTTCTCCCAACATATCAGAAGATATATATATATATTTAATCCCACATATATTAACCCATCATTTTCTTTTACACATTTCTGGTCCTGCCACTGGGGTCTTCTTGCTGTTCCTTAAATAAGCCAGCCTCATTCTGCGTCAAGTGCCTGGTAGACTGTATGTGCCCAGATGTTCATTGGGCTTTTCCAGTTATATTAGGTGGCAGCTCAAATATCACCTTTTCAGGGAGGTTGTCTGAGGTTGCCCTATTCAGAAAAGCCCAATTCTCTCTATTCACTTACCCAGCTTTATTTCTCATCATAGACTTTATCACAATCTGGCATTATTTTAGATACTTGTTTCACTTCTGTCTTCCCAGCTAGAATATAGACCCCAGGGGGGGTCTATATTCAGTTTTGAAACTCCAACATTTACAATAGAGCCAAGCACATAATAGATTCTTTACGAATATTTGTAGAGTAAATGAATAATTGATTGTCAGTAACTGTTAATTAAGTCAATTATGTATAAGTAAATAATTAAACATTTTAAAATTAATAATAATTAATCAAAGACCTCATAGTGCCTGTCTCTTTGCTAGGTCAGGAGACCAGGAGGTGTAAGATTCCAACTTTGAGCAGCTTTCAGTTTCATTGAGGTGACAAGGCAGGTGCACAGCCAACACTGAACACACTGCAGTTTAGCATGTAATGTATGTCCAATTGCTGAAGAGCATCCCACTTGACAGATGCTATAAGAGTTCAGAGGACAGACCACAGTTGTGCTGAAGCAACCAGAGACTTTTGAAAGAAGTAGATTTTCATGACACTCATGAGCACTGGTTTGATGTGAAAGTCAAGGAGAGAAAGAGTATAGTTTGGTATCCCTGCCATGACCTTACCAGTGCTGAATTTGTTGGTATCCAAGCATGCAGCCCATTAAAACCCCCAAATAGCCATTTGTCCAGTTACTTTGTCTACATGACACACAGACATGTGAACAATTCATCTAGGAAATAAGGTATGAGTTTAATACTTAAGCAGTTCTCCGTTGTACTTTGAGCTCTGTTGCAATGAGATGAATAAATATTGATTGGCTTAAGTGAAATAAAGAACACTCAATTCAAATGCTGAACTATGCCTGTATACCACTTTAGGAAAGGAAAAAACAAGATGGATTCTATTTGTCAGGGACTGACTGATGTCCAGTCCAATGTCCTCATTTGGTGTCAGCCTCTGATAAAAATGAACCCAGTTGATTCATTTGAGTATTTTTTCACTGTGACTATTTGACAAAAACCCATGTAAATTGCCCTCATCAATTGTACTCTTTTATCCTGGTTTCAGCGCCTACTTGTGCTCTCTTATCGTCTCAATGGTGATACAAATGTTCCTTGCTTTAACTTTCCTACCCCGAAAACTTTGACAACCTGCTCCTGAGAGTTTAAGCAGGATGTGGTTCATAGATGACCTCCTGCAGACAATCCTTTTATCTCTTGAGCTGATTCACTGATTTATGTAAGGCCGGGAGTTTTTCTCCACCTTGCAAGATCAGTCCTCATCAGAAGCTTCTGAAGGAACATTGTTGTTCTTAGTAACATTAGGACAGAAGAAACTAGAAAGGCCCTTTATTTCTAAAACTATTTTTTCTTAGCCCATAAACAGCTGAGATACTAGCAACTCCACACAGGGTATTAGAGCAACATCAGTTCACACATTAAGAGATTTATGCTGGTTTGTTTCCTTTTCTTACAGAAAAGGAAGAGAAATTCAGCTCCTACTAATATTTACCAAGGCTACTCTGAAATTTATTTAGAGGTGAGGCATTCCAAGAGAAAATGCAAAATTCTCTTTTTGGTTTAGGAGAATGCCTTAAAGGTATTCAACAAACAATTTCCAGAAGTTTGAGGATGAGAAGCATAATTCTAAGAGAAATAAAGAGCCAAATAAAACTAGAAGGTCAAGTCATGGTAAACTTAAGTTAATCATGGAAGAGAAGCCAATAAGATTATTACTATTAAGGGTTTCAAGGAATTTGTACTCAGAACTAAAGGAAGAAGAACACTCAGAAGAACAGAGCGTTGAAAAAATATCTGGACGAATAAGTTAACCAGAAATCTTAGAGAATTTTGTTACTCACTGGGTAACATATAAAAACTGTGAAAACAGATTTATGGCATTAAGATGTGTAGATCTATATCCCTGAATGATGTAATCCCACTGCTATATTTACTGAAAAGTATTCCTACTTGAGGACATAAGGATTAATGTTGCTTTCTTGGTAATACACCAAGAAACAGTCTGATGTCTTTTAAAACAAAGCAATATAACACTCTGAATGTACAAGCAACATTGCTCCAGGAAACACATTTGTCTGTCACAGCCAAATAGTAATCCTAATTTAAAGAACATCTCCAGTTTGTTGAGCCCATTGGGGAATGAGAATCCTCTGAGAAAGCCTGAAACTAAATTGTGCCAATTTAATAGGCAGCTTTTTATTTAGGGTGAAATGTAAGTGCCTGGAATACTTGACCAAAAGATTCAAGAGTTCTCTCAAAATTGAGTCTATTATCCAAGATGATCCTTTAAATGATGACAGAAGAAGAAATAGCCATCTATATATTACTTGCCCTGCTCTCAGACAAGTTTCTTGTATCTTTGTATCTTAAAGTCATCTAAAGATATACTCAATATAAGGAACAGAATTGCACAGTCAAAAAAGGAACAGCATTAGATTCATTCATTCATTCCTGAAATGTTGGAAATGCTTGACCGATAGTCCTTTCATAGGGTCCTTTAATAGAGAATTGCATTCCACAAGGCAAAACCAAGAAAATTGGAAACAATCAGTATGTTCTGGAATATCTTGATTTCATGGTCATGGCAACCGTGGGGCTCACTAAGCAGGCCTTGGTCAGTAGCTGTGTCAAGGCATGTGTCATTATCCAGACCGCCCTCCCCACCTCTCAGATAGCAGCATCCGTCTCTGTTCTTCTCTATTCTTCTTTCACTGGCATCAGGGAAGGAAATGCCTTCTTTCAAAGCTGGTAGGCTGCACCTGCCCAGTTTAGAGAGACAAGCTTTGCAGCAGCCTGCCTTGGACTATTCTGCACTTCGTGCTCCTGGGATAACACTTTTACTGTCCTCTAAAATTTGACAACTTGTGTTCTAAGTATTCTATAGGGCTTTCTGGTGGTGGCTGGCATCCCCTTTAGTCTTAGGACTTCGGTAATAGGAGTAGTGCTCTTTCTTTCCCCCTTATTTGGCGTCTGTGATTTCTATGTCTGTATACTTGTCTTATCTGGGCACTGGGAGGATGTGTGTGTCTGTGTGCTGACATGTTGAGAGTACCCACATCTACCTGGTGTCTTTTCCAGTGTTTGGGAGCTAGTTCATTTTTCACATGATGCCAAGTGCTCACAAGCAGCAGAGGCTAAGAGTGGGATCTCAGTTCTTAATCTTGTCTGAATTGGAAGCTAAGATCACAATTGTAGGTTCGTTTCTTCCAGATCTTCTGATAAATCATCTGTAGCACAGCATGGAGTGTGCATTGTTATGGTCGTTAGGAGGTGGGATGAATTGGGGGAAAATTATATAACACGAACAGGGACAGAAACTATATAAATCGTTATGAAAATTTCTTCCTGGGAGCTGGACTTGTGATTTTTTATTGCCTGCTCCCGAGATGCCAGTAGGCATCAGGAGATCAATAAAATTTCCTAAGATTCACTGAGCTAAACTGGTCTCTCTCTTCACTACATTACCCTGGATCCCAGGGAGACCGTGGTGCTGAGCAGGGGTTCTGTAGCTCTAACTGCCATTTCCTTAAAATAGCAAGTGATCTGTGAACATCCTGATACAGAGGGAAGAGATGGGCAGCAGAATTTTAAAATAGGGTTTACTTATTTAATACCTACTGACTTAGTTTCCTGTGGCCGCCATAACAAATTATCATAAACTTGGTGGCCTAAAGCAACAGAAAGGTGTTCTCCCCCGGATCTGGAGTCCAGAAGTCTGACATCAAGGTGTTAAAAGGGCTACCATCTTCTGGAGGTTCTAGGTGAGAACTTGTCCTGTTCCTCCAGCTTCTGGTGTCCGAAGGCATTCCTTGTGGCTGATCACTCTTACCTCCTCCTCTGTTATCTACATCTTCCCCTCTTCTGTCTCAGAAGGACACCTGTCATTGGATTTAGACCCCACCCAGGTAACCCGGGATGATCACAGCTCACCATCCTGAACTTGATTACATCTGCAAAGACCCTTTATCCAAAAGGTACTATTTACAGGTTTCAGTGATGTGAATGTGGACCTATATTTCAGGCCCACATGTGACCATGTGACCATGAAGCTCACGATGTGTCCCTTATGTTGAGTTCTCTTCTAGATGCTTTACGTGTATTAACTTAACTTGAACTTCAGAAATCTTTATTTCTGTCACCAGCTAGCTGAGTAATGTTGCACCAGTCATTTCACTGCAACTGGGTAGCAGTTTCCTCATCTGTAAAATGAAGGGAATTGGATTAGATGCTCTGTTAAAAGAATCAAAATAATACAATCAGGAAATATAGAGCCTTAATTTTAGAAGACATGGAAGAATTTTGTTCTGTTCTACTTATGTACAGATCACCTACAATTTCCCAAATGCTGTACCAGGTGTCAGAACTATAGATGAATATAAGACCCCCTTTTTTTTTGTTTTACATGCCCACCTTCTAAAGGAAGCAAAACCTATGCATGTGCCCAAGCATCATCACTCAAGTCGGTGAAGCCAAAGAAAATTCTCATTTAAAAAAATAACAAATTGAATCACAAATAAAACTATAAGAAGCAAGACGCAAAGCCAAAACTTGTTGGCTTCACTGCTAAATCATGAGAAAGTGGATGCCAGTTGCTCTGCCACTGAAACCCCAGAGGGTACAACTACTCGTGACCATCAAGGATTAATGGTGCATTTAAATTGTTCTCACCAGAGGTTACACAGGCACTGAGCCACAGTGGAGGCCAGAGCTGCATGGCACCTAATGGCAAACTCCAGAACACCGCAGCATTTTTCTGAAGGGAGGATAGATCACATCCAAAGATATTGTGGCAAATAGTTAATTTAGGCATCTGAACTCCAAGGTCTCAGGTCCCATGAGACTGACCACCCAGGTTCCAGAAATGTTTCCAGGGGAAATCTGTCGCCTGGCCAGATGTAGGCTGTGAGCATGTACTTTGGTTCAGTGAACTCTACCCTGCAAGGAAGGAATTAATCATCACACTCACTAAAGCATGGGGCACTGGGATACTGTACGAAGTGCACCGAATGCCTCCACTAAATGTCAGGGAACATTTAGTGAACTTGGCAAGCTCATACTCAGCTCCAGTTAACATTTTGCTCAAATTCCCCAGCAGACAGTTTGGTCTGGTTGGCAGCTTGCTCGTAAGAGACCCAGAAATACATAATGAGTTCAAGTAAGCAAGCCCTAGAAAAGAGATTCACAAATACAAATAAAGCCCAGGTTCAGCCTTAAGTAGATCTCATCTGGACGTGGAAGGAACGTTGTTATCCAGAAGCAACTTGTGTGGAGGAAAGCCAATAAGACTCAAGTCCATTCACAGAGACCATAATTCACCTGGCTATCATGAGAAATAGTCTGTCTAAGGCAACACTCAGCCTGGAGAGAAGTGCTTGCAGCAGCTCAGGCATGTGGCAAATCAAAGGGCTATAGGTGTATAATAAGAGAAAGATGGAGTCGTGCTGGGTGCCCACCTCAAAGAGCGCCAGAGAACGTGAAGGCGCTGAAAAGCCCAATATCTGGAATAATAGCTTTCACATGACACACAGGAGACGTTCAGGGTCTGAGCCTATCTCAGGTTGTCACGGTTCCTTTCCCCAATGTCATGTTTTTATCCAATTATGTACTGGGGACTAGGAGATGATGATGATGATGATGATGATGATGATGATGTTGTTGTTGTTGTTGTTGTTGTTGTTGTTGTAGTCAATTGGGGTTGCTATAACAAAATATAGACTGAGTGGCTTGAACAAGGGACATTTATTTCTCACAGTTCTGGAGGTTGGAAGTCCAAGATTAAGGCGTGGACAGATGTGGTTCTTGGTGAGGGCTCTCTCTCTAGCTTGCAAACGACTGCCTTCTTGCTGCAACTTCACATGGTGGAGAGAGAGAGGGCTCTGGTCTCTCTTCCTCTTCCTATAAGGGCACTAATCTCATCATGGAGGCTCCACTCTCATGAACTCATCTAAATTTAATTGTCTCTCAAAGGCACCACTTCCAAATAGCATCACACTGGGGATTCAGGCTTTGACATAAAAATTGGGAGGAACATAAGCATTCAGTCCACAGTAAAAAAAAATATTGGAATAGTAATAATAGTAATAAACAGATCTGATTCCTTAATGAATATCTCACAGTCTCTCAGGGTTATACATATATTCAAACTGTCATAAACAAATATGTGAAATTACAATTGTGTTTAAGTTCTAAATAAAAGAGGTATATAAGGCTATGAGAGCACATAGTAGGGAGATTTGACAGATGTGAAGTCAAAGATTCCCTTGTAACAACTAAGCTGAAATTGAAGGGCCAGTAGGTGCCAACTTGTGGTATTAGACAGAGAATGCAAGTAACTGCCAAGGGGAGGAGAATGATGGGAGATGAGACCAGATGCACCTGTGGGGTCCAGGAAGTGTGTGTGGGAGTGGGAGTGTGTGTGTGTGTGTGACTTTAAGGAAGAGAATTGAATGCAACAGAGTGATGGAACCAAAGTTCATATCATCACATGATGAATGCAACCCACATAGGTTTCTAATTCTTCACACATTAAGTGGAAAAGTTTCTGCCTCTTTGTTGAGGAAAATGGAAATGTTTTTCTGTTTTAGTGAGGCCAGTCTTGTCACTGTCTTCTACTGTCCACCGGGCCCGTTTCTCCCTCTTGTGTCCTTGCCCACACTCTTCCCTCCCACCCCTTTTTTTTATCCCTCTTTCCTAGTGTTTGGTGCACAGGTCCCTGAAAACTGACTTCCAATTCTTGTGAGGGAATCTGCTCACGTCTCTGCTTCTGAGTCCCTATTATCTGATATTTCAGGGATTTTCTATTTAAAATAGTCTGTAACAGTCCCAGATATATTATGAAACATTAAACAAATATTCCATTAGAAGGCATATTATCTCCTTGGAAAAGACATTCCTTGTAAACAACATCAACATGATGGCTATTTTTTTGTATTTTGCTTTTTGAAAAACAGTCCAGGAAGAGCCATTGCTCAATATTCTTATGGCCAAGACATAGAATTAATTCTGTAAAATAAGCATACTTTAATAAAAAGCCTCCTTAAATTAAAGTTAAGAAGTGTTACCAATTAAATATTTCTAGGGCATTACCTTCCTTTGCATGATTCAAGATGGCTTCCTATGTCCACGTTCCAACTAAAAACATTTCCATTAGAGGGTTTGTCATATATATTCAGCCTTACAAAAGATTTTCAGAATGGATACCAGCATGCTACACACTGAGTGAGGCAAAGAAGATCGGAATCAGGAAAGTGTAAGACAGAACCTGATCCGTGTAAGGGTGTGTAGTGGAGGCAAAGAAGGAAAATCTAGAGTCACTCATTCATGAATACTGTTGAACACCTATTCTGTGTCAGCGATGAACTGGACAATATCATCCCTGCATTTTCAGGGACCTGAGTCCAGCCAAAGCTGTGCACTCAGAAAAAGACAAAAGCTTTCAACCATGACTTTTCATTAGCACAGAAACAAAAATAGTAGTATTCTCACTTAGCCACTATGTAGACAAATGATCAGTTTAATCTATTTAAAATCAAATCCCTCACAATGTACTGATGTCAAGCATTTAGACATATATGATATGAGTAAAATATTTCATGTTTATGTAACTAGGATGTGATTTTCAGAACATCCAACACAAATGACTCAACAAGTATGTATAAATGTTTAGGAAATTCATGGGCTCTGTTACCAGGAGTCTCGCCATTTACTAGTATGTCCCTTCTTTACAGCAACTATATATGAAGACACTGACTTATGAATGAGCAAAATTCCTGTAGACTGAATGGCATACCTTTGCAACGCATATGTTGAAGTCCTAATGACTAATGTGACTGTATTTGGAGTCAGGACCTATAAAGAGGTAATTAAGGTTGAGAGATGTTATAACGGTGGGATCCTAATCCGATAAAACTGGGGTATTTATAAAAAGAGGTAGAGACACCAGTGTGTTCTCTCTCTCTCTGCACAGGGGAAAGGCCACATGAGGACACAGGGAGAAGGTGGCTGTCTGCAAGCCAGGAAGAGCGCTCTCACCAGGAACCAAACTGGCTGAGACTTCTGGCTCCCAGAACTGTTAGAAAATAAATTCCTGTTGGTTAAGCCATCCAGCTTGTTCTATTCTGTATGGCAGCCCAAGAGGAATAACACAAACATAAACTAGTATTTACTGAGTATCTGCTATGTGTAGAATCTGTGCATTGTAACAGCTAATATTTTTTGAATATGTACAAATGAAAATATTTCTAGGGCATTACCTTCCTTTGCATGGTTCAAGATGGCTTTCTATGCCCACATTCCAACTGGAAGATGAGAAAAAGAGAAGAAACATCATTCCTTTCAAGGTACCACCCAGGAATCAAGCATTATATTTGCTTACACCCTACTGGAAGAACTTAATCACCTATATATACAGAATGCTATGCCAAAATCTTACGGTAACCACAAACCAAAAATCTATAATAGATATACACACATAATAATAAAAATAAAGAACTAAAAAAAAAAGATACATGCACACGCATGCACACACACACACAGGAATCCAAAACATAACATTAAATAGAATCACCACATCACAAGAGAAGAGAATAAAAGAAGAAAAGGAAGAAAAAGACCTACTAAAACAAATTCAAAACAATTAACAAAATGGCAGTAAGAACATATTGTCGATAATTACCTTAAAATGTAAACGAACTAAATGCTCCAACCAAGAGACACAGACTGGTTGAATAGATAACAAAACATGACCCATACATTTTCAGCCTGCAAGAGACTTGCTTCAGATTTCGAGACACATACAGACTGAAATTGAGATACTGGAAAAAGGAATTCCACACAAATGGAAATCAAAAGACAGCCGGAGTCGCAATCCTTATATCAGACAACATAGACTTTTACATAAAGACTGTTGGAAGAACTCAATCACGTAGCTACCCTTAACTACAAAAGAAGCTGGTCAACGTAGTCTTTATTTTTCCATCTGTCCAGGTCAGAGGTTCTAGTACTGTCAAGGAGGAAACAACGCATACTGAGGGACAGCAGTCAATCTCTCCTACACCCACACCTGCAGACGGACTTAGACGTTCCTGAAAAAAATATATTTCATGTTTACAACCCTGCTGCTATGCCTCACCCTAGGTCCTCTGATTAAACCAGAGGATAATGTTACCACTTAGTTGGGGCTAATGTTTTCTACGCATCCTGGTTACCGACTCCTACTGCAGCGGAGCTAACACATCTTTTGTTGACTAACCCCAGTTGTTTATTGTCCACATAATGAAGAAACACATATGTTTCTCATGGCCATGGAATGGAAGTGATTTGCTTAAGGCTTCATATAGATAGTAAATAGAATAAACTGGGATATGAATCAAGCTTTTGGCATTTCAAGTGCAGTTTTGTTCCCACTTAAGTGCCAGGTGATTTAGAAGTGCCTCCTTTTACACCATAAGGTTTACGAATGAACTAGTTTCCACATAACAGAAGTTATCAGTCAGGCAAGTTGGATGGTGAAGACCAGCCTGAACAAATGAGGAGAACTATTGTGTTTTATGTATTTCTTGCTTCTTAAAGAATTTGACTTTCAGTCATTACTAATATTCCATGATGTCAATGTATCATGGCTTACTAAATCTCCTATTAGTGTATATTTAGATGGTTTTCATTCCATTTCCCTGCCCCTATAAACCAGACCACATTAAACCTAACGGTGCATAAGTATCTATATGGGGTAGATAGTTCAACATTATACACATTTTTAAAGTCTGTTGACTGTCTTTGGCAATATTGCCAAACCACTGCCCAAAATGACTTCCTAATATTTGCTTCCATCAACAAAATATGAGACTAAAGTTTGAGTTGTAGATGGGGTTCTCCAGCAGCAAATCCTGATATGAAGATCCTTTGCTAGTGATTTATTCAGGAAGTGCTTCCAGGGGAGACCGGTAAGGAAGCGAGGAGCAGGACAGGGGAAGGAAGGAAGCCAGGCGAACTGTGCTCCTGGGCAAAGTGCTTCAGAGCTTAGGACTCAGCCAGGCCCATCGGGAGAGCTCTAGAGAACAAATCAACCTCAGAGATGTCCCAAGCAGAGCCAAGGGAGCTGGGTGTTCACATTTCGGTGTCTGTCATTTGTCAAGGGCCAACCAAGGGAAGTGGTAAGCCCCAAACATGTACATTTTGTTCTCTAGGTGCACAGTAAAGTAGCTCTGGTAGCCTGCGAGCAATCCTCCAAAGGAGAGACTCAAGTTCCAGACTTTAAAACACACAGAAGTCAGTGGGAGGGGCAGCGCAGATTTTGAGTGTAAAATACTACGAGGAGTCTGAGATGATTTGGACAAAGCACCGATATTTTTTTGGCTACAGTCTGCCCCTTTCCTTTGCTCAAACCCTGGCACCTTTCATGTCAAGTTCACTCCGTTCTATAAAAAATTCTTGAGGGTGGTAGTTGCTCAAAGATTCTGGGGAAATTACAAATTTGAGCGTTAGTTGAATAAGTGATAGTCTCTCCTGCTGTAGTTTATCCTGAAGGGATGACGTTTTGCCATCTCCCTCTTCTGCTACCAGTTCTAGGTTCCTCTCAAACACTGTTGGACTCAACAGGGATGCTCCGTGCTACAGCCAAGCACTTCCCTCATTTCCCTGGTGAAGGAGCTTTTCTCTGGGCCTTCATGAGGAGCAGTCACGCTGACTCCTCTGAATCTTTTGAGCCTTTGCTCAATACTCTGCCAGGTCATTATTTCTCCCAAGCTTCCAGGAGTTATTCCAGCAGCATATTAGGACCAGCTCCAGGGGCCCTTGCCAGAGTGTTAAATACTGAGTCACAGGACTGTGGCCCTGTATTAATAAACTCCCCCTTATCAACCACCCTGGTTTGGCATCCTTGAGATTTAATTCCAGGGATGTTCTCCCAGGATCTGAGAGTATACATCGCCCAAGTCCTAGAGATCTTTTGGCAAATAATTTCTTCCTCCTTTCATGAGGCCAGAACTTCCCCAGTTACGTTGTGTGGAGTCCTGACCCTAGTTTTCCATCTAGAGATTAGGAAGGAAGGTGGGGCAGATCACGAGGGGAGCAAGTATTGCCTTTCAGTGCTTCTGCCTTAATTGAGGCTTCTGAATAGTCTCCAAGCACAAAGGGGACTGCTTTCCTCTAGAAAAAAGAGAGTTTGGCAATTTTGCAGGCTGGGGAGGGTTCAGTAGACTCTCAGGATTCAGTGTCCTACAGCACATCCCTTCAGATTACCTGTTCTGAGTCTCAGAATCCCCCTCCTTTATTAGAGCCCTGATTTTGGTGTAGGGAGTTCATAGTGGTTGTTAAGTCTTCCCTGATCTTACAAGCAAGTCCTGTGCCTCATCTTCAGAATAGTCTTTTGCAGATTATGAAGTTCTCTTTCAACACTCTTAAAAGTCCTGCTGGCTTTCATACTGTGCCTTAAGTTGGTAATTGACTGACCTAAGTTTGAATTTGTCTCTATCTGATGCTTTAACAGCACCCAGAAGCAACTAACCAATTCACAGTTTTTGTAATTATGACTTTGCCCATATCTTTCAAATGCATGCAGCGTTGTATGAGTCAGAGCATCCTTTCCATCTGTGTACCAACACAACTTAACAGAGATGAAAGTCTTAGTAACTTTATGCTAATGCCAGGAATAGTCATAACTCCACCTAGCACCAGTAAGGGGCATTTTTCAGATGGCTGTTGAATAGCTAGTTCCAGAATCTGGTCCCTAGAATTGGCATCTTGAGACCACTGATGGTACCAGTTACCTTAGGGGAGTTCTGCAGAAGCTGTTCCTAAGGTGAGAATTTATTTGCAAATACATTAAGAAAATGCTCCCAGGAAGGCTAGTGAAAGAGTGGGGAACAAGTTAGGAAAAGGGAAGGAGCCCAGCACTGGTGTGGTCTCAGGCAGAAGTCTCTCAGAAGGAGCTCTCTGAGGGGAACTCTGGAATATAAGTGACATCTCACAACTGAAACAAGGGAGGTGGACTTTGGCACCGCTGTGCCCATCAGCCTTTGGACAAGGTCCACCCAGCTGGAATGCAAACCCCTGGATACTTCCAGTTCTCTGTACAGTGTGAGCGAAATGGCTTCAGTAGCCCAAGGGCACTTCAGGGCAGAGCGGCAGGTGCTGATCTGTAGAAGGGCAAGTATGGAGAAGGTGGGAGTGGTGGGGGAAGGGCACAGCAAAGGTAAAAAGGGACCCTGGGAATCGGGGCAGCCTGTTGTCTGCTGCAGCTATATTCCTCTTTTTGTTTGTTTACTTGCTTTCTGTTTTTGTTTGTTTGTATGGCTTCTTTTCTTTTCTTTTCTTTTCTTTTCTTTTCTTTTCTTTTCTTTTCTTTTCTTTCTTTTTAAGATACAAGCTTAGTTTACTAGCAAAATGAGTAATAGTTTGCATACAGTACAAAGTTCAAATTTTCAGGATGGTATACAGGGAAAATCTTCCTTTTTATCCTTCCAGAGAAGGTCTATGAGAACAGAGTTTACATGGGACACAAATCACTAAACCTCTTTCTGTTTCCTGTATGTGGGACTCCTCTTTACATTTCTGTCTTCTCATTTGAAGCGATCAGTTCTCTTCTGCGTGGGATCCCAGAACAAGGCTGGCATGTCATCAGCAAAAGAGAAGCAAACTGAGAATTACGGAGTTACTGAGTGCTACACCGTGTCCAGGGGAAGGCCGGAGTCCCCATATATTAATTAGCAAATCATCATTGTTCTAAGGAGCTATAATAACAGTGATAAACTTAGGAAAACACTTCATTAATTAACAAAAATGTTTATCTCAAAATTTTTATTCATTTGTTATATTGTGAATAAAAGAGAAAGCATCGTATGGCGGGCTGGTAAAGCGCTGGATTGTAATGAAGGGCAATGGACAGACTTTAGGTCAGTCTAAAACCCATCTGGCTGGACCTTTAAAGGACACTGAGGATTTTACTTATTTGGGGGGAAATAAGCATTGTCAAAGTGAAGAGAACAGCAGGTAGGATTAAGAAAGCCTGTGTACCAGCCCCAGTTTTGCCAGGAACTTGCTGTGTTTACTTGGTCAATTCACTTAACCTCTCTGTGATCTACATCCATGCTCGTGTGTAATCTACATCCAGGAATACGGTGGAGATGAAAATGAAATAAGTATCTCTAAAGCAAAGTATTTGGATAATTTGGTATGCAATGATAAAATTAATTATAATACTAACATGAGGGGTTAAGCTAGTAGGCAGGTTTTTTTTTCTTTTGATTTACTTTTAGATTGCCACTATTGTCCAGCCATCTGAACAAGGTATCTGCTGGTTTAGTTTATTCTCCGAGGCCACGTCAACTCACCCTACAGATGGGAAGGTATAGCTTCACTGTTAACAGTGCTGTTGGGGAAACGTTGAGTGAAGACAGATGATGGGGTCAGCTGCTCGTCATTACTGTTGACTAACAGAGCTTACCTTCACGACTCAGTTGGTATGGGTGTAAACAGGGAAGGAGGGAGCTGTCAAAGTTATATGGTGAATTTACATTTTGCCTATAAATGAGGAAAACCAATCCTGCAACTGACTGACATGTTTGAATTTATCAAATGCGTGGAGGAAATTATGAATTACTTTTACTTATGTTGTTTCCTAAAAGTAAAGAGATACTTTAAAGTGACTGATCTTCAGCTCTATTCATATTTACCTGCTGCTTTATGTAGTCACCTGTCCATTCAGTGTCTACAGATCACGGCCAGGTGACACAGACCTTGAGGACAGCCATGGTAGACCACCAGACTCCAAAGTAAATTTTGATTTTTGCCTAAATTATCCCTGTAATTGTTTTCTATTGTTGCCGTAACAAATAACCATAAAGTTAAGCAACTGAAAACAGCACAAACTCATTTATGCAGAGTTCAGTCGGTCAGAAGTCCAGGGACAGGAGGCCGATGCTCTGCTTAGGGTATCATGAGGCAGAAATGAAGGTGTGGGCAGGGCTGTGTTCCTTTCTGGAGGCTCTAAGAATTCACTGCCATCCCCCCTCCAGTTGTTGGCATGATTCAGCTCCTCGTGATTGTAGAATTGAGAGCATATCTGCTTGCTGGCCGTCTGCTAGTGGCCATCCTTAGCTCTTAGTTGCCTCTTGGCAGTCTTTGCAGGGCCAGCAATGATGCATCGAACCTTTATCACCCTGTTGCTTTTCTTCTTTTCCCTCTCCTTCTGCCACATTTCTCTCACTAACTGGTCTGCCTTCCTCTTTTAAAAGCTCAAGTGATTAGATTGAGCCCACCAGATAATCCAGGATAATCTCCTGTTTTAAGGTCTATAAACTTAATCGCATCTGCAAAGACCCTTTTGTTGTAACAAAGTCCAACGTTCCAGGGATTAAGGCATGGTGTGGAAATCTTTGGGAGTCATTGTTTTGCCTGTCACAATCTCAAAGACCAAGAGGAGTGATAATAGGGTAGTGGATCCTCATATAATTACCTTCCTTCTAGAATTATTTATTGTGGTTAATTATAGTTTGTTTTATCTAGGCAGTATTACAGGAACCACATGAAGCCAGTGAGATACTAACATGGGGGAGGGGGAGGGGAGGCGAATGTGACACATCAGCGTCTCCTGATGTTTCCTTCCATATGGAGAACGATTTTCTAGAAAAAAAAAGTGGCCTCTCTTAGGTACTGCCTCGTTTCTCCCCAGCATTGTGTGACTGATGACTTTGAAGGAGGATCTGGGACTGCATAGATCAGCTCCTGCTGGGGGTCACATTTGAGATCTGTCTGCCTGCAGGGAGTAGGAGCACTGGTCTACCCTGCACCATGTGAGAAGCTCAGGGGTAAATGCTCTGCCTTGTAGGGAAGGCCTTTAATTGTGGAATGTTGCCTATAACTGAGTGTATATGTTCAAACAGATTCAATCATTCTTCCAGGCCAGTTCAATTATGGACAAGTCGAGCTCAATATTTTAGATCTAGTGAGTAACCACTCCATACAGAGTAATGCAGCTGGCACTGTGGAGTAGACAGAGATGAACTGAGACTTCCAATTATAAAATAGGAGAGTAAAGTAGCTTTTCTCTCTCCTCCTGTCTGAAATCACTCCAATAAAAGTATAATACAATAAATAACAGTGAGGTGGGAAGGGATGAGAAGCAGGAAGGCAGTGTATTCCTACCCGTTACAGTGTGGGAAGGGGAAAAGTGGGTGTCAGAAGATCTAAGTCTGACAAATTACGTAGTGTATATTTACACATATTTACAGAAACACAAGAGAGCTCTAGAAAACCTAATAATAATATGAGTAGCTAAAATTAAGTGGGGGGAGGATGGGAGGTGGGAAGAAATACAAATATACTAATTTTGCCATTTCTTGAAGTAGGGAGACAGTAGGTACTACCTAAAGAAACAGAAGATTTATTATATTTTATAAATTTTAGTTATAAATTATATCACTAGATTAAAAATAGAATATAAACATGCAGAAGAAAACTTGTATTTAACAAGAGCAAAGAAAAAAATAATACAATGAAAGATTGGGAAAAGTGTAAAAATAAGAATAAGAGAAAGGCAACACATAATCGAAAGGTATATTTCATATCAATAAATATAAATGGTATAAGCTTTCCTACTAAAAGAGAAAGACTATCAAGTTATATCAAAATATAAAATCCAGCAATTTGATAAATATACTAAACACACACTTAAAAGATATGGATAAAGAAATATTGAAAATGAAACAATGTACAAAGGCTTATCATACAAATAAAAAGATAGTTCATTGAAAAATATGTAAATTGGTTTTCAAACATTTGAGAAGATCCTTCTCTCATAATAAGTGTAATTCAAAATGAAACTACCTGACAGGGGGCTGTTCACCTATCAAATTAGCAAAGATTGAAAGTCAGATAGCACATTAGTTGTTGGAGGTGAGAGTAAACAGACACTTTCATATATTTCTGGAGGGACTGTAAGTTAGCCCAGCATTTATAAAGTGTGACTTTATAGTATCTGTGAAAATTGCAGATACACTGGCTCTCTGATGCAGCCATTCCAGTTTGATGAATTTATGCTAGAGCAGTCTTCACACATATGTAGAAGGCTATTCAATGCAGTGTTATCCGTAAGAACAAATATTTGAAAGTAATTTGACATGTCTATTAATCAAATTCATGAAACCATTAAAAATGAAAATGTAACTTTCAATGTATTTGTATGAAATGAGTTCCAGGATTCAGGGGGAAAGTTCTCATTAAGGGTCATTGCTACCCCACAAGTTACTTTTGTACAAATTAGTAAAAGATGTTCCCTTCTTCTGCATGGATGCAGTCTCTGCCCGGGCCTATATTTTGTAAGTGGAGCAGAAGAGGATTTTAGCCCCACGCACCCCTCAGTCACACTTACAGAGGAGACCCCTGATAGCCGCTGTGGCTTCAGAACAAAAACTTACATTACTTTTTAACATGGCATTTAAGAAAAAAGAACATAGCATCTTTATTTCTATTCTTTTGGTTCATAGGCATACTACCAATTATCTGAGTAGAAATAATGAATTGAAAATATCTTAATGTAACCCACAAGGAAAATAATAATTGATGAATCGTTAAGGTTTAATCATCTAGTAGAAAGAGTAGCATTTTACTTACCAGATGATCTTAATTTGCTTTCTGAATTGAATTAATTGATTAGTTGATTTAGTGCTTAACACAACTTGTTACCTTTGAATAGCATCACTGAACTTTAACTTAGTAAAGTCTGTAAACAGTGAATTGGAAGATGGACCACAATGTCTCAGATTGTATCAAATAAATGTTACAACATGTATTTCTATGATATATATATATATGGATGTATATATACACCTACAAGTTTGGTCCATGTCATACTCAGATATGGTTCATTTTAAAGCTATTAAGACAAATAAACACTGACATTTCAGTAACTTAACACATAATAACCCACTGCAGATGTTCGTGGTTTGCTGGTGGCTTTCTGCTTGAATGATCCGGATACACAGACTCTTTCCATTTTGTGATCTGCTGTGACCTTGGGCTTCGGAGTCCTCTGCACATAGCTGATAAAAACAAAAAGAAAGAGTGGAGAATTCTGCCTCTTAAAAGTAAGTAAGTGACTAATATCACTTCTACTCTCATTACATTGGTGAGATCTAGTCTTCTGATCATACTTAAATACAAAGGCTGCTGGAAATGTCTGTAGCTTCACAGCTATCAACCAGAAACAACCATGAAAGGGGAGCACAGATTTTTGGTGAGGAGCTAAATATCTGCCATAGAATTGAAACTTGTAGGACAGTATCTGACTGAATAATAACTTTGGATTTAGACATTTGGCATTTTGTGAACCCAGGATTGTCCTGTACATGGGATGGAGGATCTGAACTGAATAAAATACCTGATGATTCTTGGAAGACTTGCCTATTCAACACACTTCTACCCTAAGTTTATTTCCAAAATTTCACTTGACCATCTTGGTCAAAGATATATGGAGCTTTTCTGCAAACTCACCCTGCATTTTTCAGTCTTTATATTAATGCACCTTCCCTGTGGCTGATACAGGTGACTGCTTCATCTTTCATAGCATCCTTTTCCCCTTTGTCTATACTTGCCTCTTCTTCTTCCACCTCTTCTGGACATTTTGTCTCAGATTTCTTCTCAGGTGTCTTCTCATGCTCCTTAAGTATTACTGTTCCTAGACGGTTAATCTTGACTCAACACTCTTCCTCTTCCAAACCTTCTTTGAATGATCTTATCCTTCCCACCATAAGAACCACCATCTGTATGTACTTGGTGCTCAAATTTGTATCTCTAGAAATTATGTTTAACCTGAGCTCCAGACCATGTTTCCATGCTGAATATTTTTCCTGGATATCACACAAAAACTTCCAATAAGTCCAAACATATCTCTTTCTAAAGTTTCTCTTCCTCCAGTATTTTCTGTCTTAACAATGAGAAACTATTTATCCAGTTATATAAGCTAAAAACTTAGTGTTCACACTTGACACTATTTATTTCAACTCCATTAAATTAATCATTAGCATGGCTGGCTTATTTTACCTCTTAAATATACTTCCATTCCATACCTTTTTATTCATTTCCTATTATTATTGCCTTAATTTGGGACTTCAACATTTCTCCTCTGGGTTGCCAAAATCATCTCATTTTGGGTTCCCTACTATAGTGCTTCTTTCTTTAGATTACACACATTTATTAGTACTGATTCCACCCCCGACCTGGTGACTCAGAACATCCTGAATTGGGTCAGGATTCCCAATTTGAGTTTGTACAGAAGATTTTTGATCACCAGCCAAGTTACTGTCCTAGAATAAGTTTTGTGAGCAAGCCCCAGGTAGCAGGTTATAAAACAACCAATCCCTGTGTATATTTTTGGATCTTTATAGATTATCTCTTGGTTTTCTCAGCCCTGAAAACAACAAATGAGTGACACTGAGGCTCTGACAGGATAAGTCTAGTTACTTCAGCTGCTTCAAGTTCCGTTCAATTCAATTACCATCACTACAGTGTGATTGTGAATTGGAGGAACACTTGGATCATACTATGAATTTTATATACCCCTATATTCAGAGAATTACACAGGTTCCCAGACTTCTCAGTGGGAGGCAGAATTAGGACTAAACCAGTAAAGATGAGCTTATTTTCCAAAAGAAAGTCAGGGTGCTGATACGAAGAAAGAATAAATGCGAAGCAGCCAATGAATAACAAATATCCATTGTCATGCACCTAAAGAAATAAAGGAGAGAAAGACAGAAAAAAGATGGGAAACCAAAGACTGAGGAAGTAAGGAAAATATTAGGTTCAAACTTCACACAAACAGCCACATAGGGATCTTATTTTGTATTTTGTATTGCTTTGTTTTTATTACTTTTGAAATTAATCCAAACAAAAATCTCTCATGAACTTGATAACAATACATCTGGTTCTAATAATTCTAGAAATCTCTATTTATAGACGTTGAATGTGTTGTTGAAATTAAATATAATGCATGCAGAAAAAGTTTCAAGATAGGTTTAGGACTTGCTTTTTCAATAAAGTATACCACAAAGGGAATAAAGAAATTCTTTCCTCAAATTAATGGTGAATTCTTTTGTCATGAGAATAGGAGTTTATAGTCATTTCACTGAAAGCACATAAATTGTTCTAGACAAGAAAAACAAAAGTAGCCCAAGGCAATATTTTCATTATAGAAAAAGGCACATGTCCATGAATACCTAGTTTAATATTAACAAAAGTCATTCAGTTAGCTATGCATGTGCCATTGTTATGAATATTTATTCACATCTCAGCTAAGTAACACTGATATCTTTTATTCACTGGTTCAGGGATTCAGATGTTATAAACATTACCTTCTTGCCCTGGTGTGGCCTAAGGGGATCTGAATCCAAAAAAGACCCGACACTTCCCACCACTGGAAATGCAAATTTCTTTAGAACATTCAACTTTATGCTAAGGAAATCGCCTCTGTTGTCTGCTGATTTTATTTCTTCTCTAAAATCATTAAAAGAAAAGCAATCCTGATGAGTTAACACTGGGTCTTTAATAATAACAACTTTTAAAAGTCTAAAAAAACTGGTTTCCTTTTCTTTGTCTCTTGCTGTCGCTCTAGGTGACCCAAGGGAAGAGGAAAGCATATGAAATGCAGGTGAATGAGATTATTTAGAGCAGGGATAGCAAATTCCCTTGTATGTGGCAGGCTTTGCTCACCAGTATGGGTGCCCTTTCCTGCTAAGCCCAGATGTGGTTTCCATATCTTAAATGTAGTTCTTAAGTATGTGCTTTTGATCTACAGGACTTGGCATGTCAGATGAAACATTCTTGGAATACACGATTTAGATCAATTCAATTCATTTAGGGAAAAAAACAAGTCTGTGCATGCTACCCTATTTAGAAGATGCATACAGCACCAGTGACTCAATGGTCTCACTTTCCATCATTTGGAAAGTCTTATACTGTCCAACCATTAGTGACGTGGAATATTGTATTTTCCCTTCTCCTCTCACTTTGATTTCTCCCACCACCATTGAGCATGGCTTGTCTAAACCCTTACATCCTTTCTCTTCTGGGCTTTTATCCTCTTTTATCTTTCCCCCTGACCAGTCATATCTTATTTCAGCAGCCTCTGTACTAGAAATGGATACACACACATACACACACACACACTAATTTTATATGCTCCAGAAAAATTCTGGTTCAGAGATTAAAGTGAAGTATTTTCTAAAATAAGTGTACGTCTTACCTGTAGATTTCAATTGTCTGAGCTTTACCTACTCTCTACCCCCTTAGTTAAATTCTATCCACTACCTACAGTTAAATATTAAATTGTATAAATATGTAAAGGTTCATTTCACAAACATACCAGAAGAAATCTCTCTACCAAAGAGATCTTCATGTTCCAGCAGATATACCATCCTCCTTGGTTTTTCCGTAAGAAATCCTATCAAACAAAATCGTCTCTAAGAAGGCTCAAATCTAGGCCCAGACACCTTCCTTCTTTACTTAGTTAATTTCTGCATATTTATTCTTACTTCAAATATAGGTCAAGGGTCATCTCCTCAAAGAAGCTTTCCATCCTCGACCTCTTAGTTTAGTTTCAAGTCCCTTTGTTACTGATTACGCGTGACTAGTGCTTAAGACGACGGTCTTTTTTATTTATCTCAGTGTATGCTATGCATTCACTGTTGCAAAGGTTTTTTTCTATTAATATCTGTTTCTACAACGAGGCGATAAACTCAGCGAGATTAGGAGCTCTATCTGCTTTTGTTTCCCAGTATCTTCCCAGTGCCTTGCACAGAGTGTGACCTATACTTGTGGCTCAAATAAATAATGGTGGAAAGAATTATTAAGTACTTAACTTTAAGGTATGGGTGACCGATGAGAGTTTAATGTCATAGCTACTAAGCACATTTGCAGGCTAGAGGTGAACATATCTCAACCCAAAGGACTCTCCAATGGAAAATCCCCTGTGACAGGACCAAGAGAAAACCTCTCCTGAGAAGGAGGCAGGGCCCCTCCTGTCGCTCATGAATGGACGCCGCATGCGGGGCCTTCTCGTTCTGGCGATAGGATGTCTGCGTTCCCTGGGTGCTTCCAGTTCCAGCTCCAAGCTCCAGGTCTGTGAGTGTGAGCTCTCATCTTCCTCCAAATGGCCCCCCAAGGAACGCAGTGGGTTGAGGGGTCCCCGTCCAGCAGCTAGGTTAGGGTCAGGAGATAACTTCAGCAATGAAATAGCAATGTTCTCCTGGCCCAGGGCCGCGAGTGACCCGGATAACACAGGGTCCTTATACTGTCAGGCTTTGTGCCCTGTTTTTGCACCTTGGGTCAGTGTCATAAAAGTGACTGAAATTGCTGTCCTCAGCTGGTGTGGAATTAAGGAGAAATTTTGGTCCTCCTTAACTAAGGCCTTAATTAAGTCAAAAATGAGGACTCATTCCCTCCTGTGTAGCCTGTGCTCTCGCTTTCAAGTTCCATCACTGCCCCAGGCCTGGGCCTGCAGTGTCCACTTCTAACCAAAAGGCACTTTGTCCTCCAGTGTGCTCAGCAGACGATCTTGCCCCTGCACGGAGGTAGCAGTCAGCTTCTTCCTGAGCAATGCTTCCCTTCGGAGTGTCTAGATGGACAGAAGGGACACAGTATTTGATTGTCAGGGAAATGCTGGACAAACCCAATGCACTGTGAAAGGCAAGCTCTAAATTCCTTGAAAAAAGGACTGTCTTCCACATTTCTTATGGCCAGCTCAGTGCCTAACAATTATTTGTACTAAGTCAAAATTGTTACTGGTTCACTGGCTGTTTTGTGGATGGATCAGATTGACATCGTTGGTCAGGGTGCCCCCAAGGTGAGATCCGTGGTTCCCCGAGATGCCGGTGCTGGGACTACAGCAGCAGCACTGAGACAGTGCGAGAGCAGATCACCAAGCTGTGCCACCCATGCTTTACAGCTCACTGTGGACAGGGTGGGGCCTCGAAAGCCAGATCGATAAAGCTGCCCTGTGTGACTCACCACATCTGATCAAATCTAAAATACCATCAGCTGGAGATGGGAGTATGATTTGCCTATCTCTAAGAAAGAACGAAAGTTGTCAATTAAACGGTGTCGTTGTACCTATGATGTCAGTGGTCAGAAGCTGCAACCCGATTTTAGAGTTGTGAAAGTGTACAAACATGAAACACAGATTTAGAGCATTTGGATGAACCTGAGGGTGTAGTGATATTGGGGTTAACCACGAAGGAATGACAAGAAGGCCAGAGGAGGAGGAGGTGAGGGTGAGAGTATATAACTAATCTGAGAAAAACCTGCAGATGGTTTCTATCTGTCACTGAATAAGGCTGCAAATCGCTAGTGTGAATCTATTTTTTTTTTTTTTGTATCTCAAAACTCAAGACACCAAGTCAAACAAAGCTCTTGATTTGGTTTATAAACTCATTTTGTAAAAAGCATAATGAAAATGACATAGTTAGCCACATGTAGTTGTTCATTTCCATGTCTTTTTGAAGGGAAAAATGTATAAAAATGTGACAATCTTATACCTAAAGCCCATGAGCAGGAGATGATATTTATAGAAATGGACAAGTGGATCTGTGGTAACGATTTAGTTCTGACAACTATGTTAACTTGGGTAGTCATTCTTTTTTTCACTGAAGTATAGTTGATTTACAAAGTTGTGTTAGTTTGTGGTGTACAGAACAGTGATTCAGGCATACATATATATACATATTCTTCTTCATATTATTTTTCATTATAAGATTACAAAGTATTGAATATAGTCCCCTGTGCTATACAGTAGGTCCTTGTTGTTTATCTATTTTATATTTATCAGTTTGTATCTGCTAATCCCAAATTCCTAATTTAACCCTCCCATTCCTTCTTCCCCTTTAATAATCATAAGTTTGTTTTCTATGTCTGTGAGTCTGTTTCTGTTTTGTAACTAATTTCATTTATCTCAATTTTTTAGATTCCATATACAAGTGATATTATGTGATATTTTCTCTAATTTACTTCATATAGTATGATAATCTCTAGTCATTCCATGTTGTTGCAAATGGCATTATTTCATTCTTTTTTATGGCCAAGTAGTATTCCACTGTATAAATATACCCTCCCTCTTCTTGATCCAGTCATCTGTCAGTGGAATTTAGGTTGTTTCTGTGTCTTGGCTATTGTATATAGTGCTGCTATGAACATTGGGGTTCATGTATCTTTGAATTAGAGTTCCCTCCAGATGTATGCCTGGGGTGGGATTGCTGGATCATGTGATAACTCAATTTTTAGTTCTTTTGAGAAACTTCCATACTGTTTTCCATAGTGGCTGCAACAAACTATGTTACCACCGGCAGTATAGGAGGGTTCCCTTTTCTCCACATCCTCTCCAGCATTTATCATTTGTGGACCTTTTAATGATGGCCATTCTGACCGGTGTGAGGTGATACCTCATTGTAGCTTTGGGGTAGTTACTCTGCCCAATAGAAATTTAATGTGAACCACAAATGAAACCTTAAATTTTCTAGGAACCAGATTTCAAAATGTTAAAAAGAAAAATGAAATTAATATTAATGATGTGTGTTTTATGCAACATATCCCACATGTTGTCATTTCAACATCTAATCAATAAAATAATAATGAATGAGTTATTGAACACCGTGTTTCTCATACTGCCTTCAGACTCTGGTGTGTATTCTCCACTTCGATGGAGTATCCGTTCTTACTGACCATGTTTCTAATGCTTAGTAGCCACGTGTGGCTGCCACAGTGGATAGTGTAGATTTATAGTCTCTCTGGCAGTTTATGTGTCTCTAAATCAGAAGAGTTTTTGTCCTTCTGTAATGCCTCCGTGGCTGTGTAGTGGGGAAACTTACTGGAATGGGCGTTGAATTCCCTTGGAGGAAAGACTTCTGTCCCACGTCCTACTCTCATAGTTATTATCAACATAAATACAGAATAAGCATGATAATGCACTAATGGAAGTGACACTTATATATGCAGCTTTTCCTAGTTCAGAAACCAGCTATCTTACTTTGGCATAGCTTTATGTATCTCATATATGTATTTTATGTATAGATACAGCAGATACATTTGTGTGCCTCAAATTCAGAGGTCAGTCTCAAATTCGGGTTCAGATTTTGCTCATATAAAACTGAATCTATCGCTGTAACAAGGGGATACAAACAAATGTAAGACACGATCCCTTCCCTCGAGGAATTTACACTCTACTTAGAAAGAAATGCATGAGGCCCAGTGAACTCCAACATAACTGCCCAAATCACCCCGGCACACTGGAAGGCTGTGATGTTAAATATAACAGCAAATGAGCAGAATATTAGCTGGGGTCTGTGCGTCCTCATAGCCGGCAGGAGTTTTCATTTGTAATGGGTTCATGTAATGAGATGACCTATAATCCTATCATCAATGCTGATGCCATAGATTTTTGATTTTTCAAAAGATTTCAGAGCAGTCGCGATACTGGTTTTTGCTGGTCGTCACCCCAGTTTTTACGCTGGTTCTTAACAAAGTGTATGTGTTTGCCCTCGGGATGGCACAACTGCAAGAACACAGACTGCTGCTGATGCTTAAACAAAAACAAAAGCAAATTTACTGCTAGGAGCCACAGGAACCGCTAAAGACAAGCTATCTTTGACACAAACATGTCCTAAATTTCATGTTTCCTCTAGAAGAATTTCCAAGTCAAAGTAGCAGGCTGCACGCCCACGGAACCACGTTCAGACCCTGCCGCCCGCAGCCACGGGGCGGCCGCACAGCGCTCTCCTCCCCTCGCAGCCCCGCCTGGCTCCTGCTGGATTCGTAGGTTCGTGGTTGTTCGCAGGTTCTGGCAAAATACCCCGAAAAAGAAAAGCAACAGAAAATTCCCTCCTCATTTACTTGTTTCAGTTTGATCCCAGGTGAAGAGATTCTGCTTCAGAGTGAGTCCCTTTTTTCTGAGTTGATCATTCAAAACAAACTGCAGGGGGAGAAGCCAAGTGGAGAAACGCAGTGATAAAATAGCAGAGATTAAAAGCCCATTTTATTTTAGTTCTTTTGAATCCACTTTCACTCATTTAGTCTTTTATTTCATATCCTTCTGCAAAACTGCCTGACGTCTGATGGTTCTGCCGAGAAAACGGAAGAGGTTCTTGGCATCTTATCAGAAGCCGAATTATTGTGCAGATTTACATCCCACCATAATGTTGGCTTAGAGATATGTATGTCTCCCATCAAGCACACATAACTTTCCCTCTGACTTAAACTACGGGCAATCAATTCCATGGCAATAGAAGGAGACTTACCTGTTTCTTGGAAAGGAATAGAACAAACAAATGTTGGGACAACCGCAGCTGTATTAATATACATGAGAAAGCAACAGCTAGTGTTATGCTACAGAAATGAATGAATGAATAAATAAATAGACTCTAAGCACTTTATTCTTCTCACATAATTTCTTCTCAGTGACATTATTGAACAGGCTGTTGAAAACAAACATCGTTAAATGAGAAAAGAAGAGCGGCAGCCTTTCTTAGTCCCGCTGCAACATTTTCCAGTGACGAATGCTCCCTCAATGGCTTGAGCTTTTTGAAAAGAAGTCAGAGAGAAATTTGATGTGGCCCCTGACCCCCAGTAAGCACATGTATCTTCACCTGTCACATAACACACTGGCACTTGCTTACTTTTCAGCCAAGACTATTGATTTTGCTTATTGGCTGCAGGCGAGTCCATAAAGAACAAATTACGAAGTCAGAGGTCCACAGTTAGCAATTGCTTGCATGATAACAGGGCCCTCACTCCACCCCCACCGCTCACTATTCACATCCTCAGCACTCCAGCCGAAGGAGGAGGCTGGGTAAGAAACTAAGTATGTATTAACTGCTGTCAAGTCAGTGTTCTAGGCAAAGGTTTCTGTAAAGGACGAAAATGCGGGGAATGGGCTACAACTGTGGATGGCAGTGCATGCACACGTGTGTGTGTGTGTGTGTGTGTCTACGGTTGTAGGTACCGGATGGAAAGCGGAAGCCTTAAAGTAGAAGAAACACACCATCCTGCGTGTAGAACAGGAAGCATGGAATAGGCATTGGATGTAGCTGTGAAATTGTCCTTTCTTGGGGCTTAAAATAAAAGCGTGTAAACCAATATAAGTCTGTTTCTACTGAAGGCACTTTATGGTCTGGGCAGTTTCTCAAAATAACTTCCAGGCCAAAGAATCTATGATTTTCTTATAGAGTTTTAAGGGCAGCAGACCATGTTTCCCCTATAATTAAACAAAGCCTAGGAGTTGGAACTTTCAAATAAATAACCCAAAATAAGATGAAAAGCAATGCGACTCAACTTGAAGCCACAACAGTGACTGTTTTCCCATAAATTCATTTCTATCAGCACCTTAAATCATTTAATCCACTGGATCAAACATGAAGTGAGCTGAATTTGTTGTTTAAATTCCTCAAAACTTTCCACATGACTGTTTTCATCAGGGTTATAGTCCAAGATTTGATGACCATTCTAGCCAGTAGCCTAAATAACTGGGAGAAATTAGTGGACACACTACTTACAAATAATTAGATAACCTAACTCTCTTGGCCAAAAATTATAATTCCAAAAGTCTAAACACCAAGACACTAATAATTAAAGAAACACAAGGTTTAAAAAATACATGGCATGAAATTCATAAAATCATTCACATAAAGGAATCTCCTAGAACTTCTGATTCTTCAGACGGCAGGTGTTAGACAGACAAATCGTATCCTGGAGTCATTAAATTATTGATGGACGTGGTGATGGACGTGGCTCTACTCAGAGTGTTCATAGAGCTTGACCAGGAAAATAAATATTGGAGAAATAACTCTGAAAGCTATCACCAGGTCACGTCGGCCACCTAGGTAACCTGTAACAAGGACCACTGCAGAGTCCTGGAGTTCAGGTGTGTGCTTTGTCACTCTCTTGTAGCAAAAAAATGAAAATTTTTAGTTTGATTTTGGCATGTATTTGCTGACAGTCATTTACTATGTTTGAGGGGCTGCCATGCTAAGGAGACTGATCCACACGCCCAGAATAGCTGCACGGAAAGAAAAAAAAAGGTCTAAATATACCTTCCCACGAGGCATGGGCTCTTATGAATATTACTGTGCATTACCATCACTTCGACGGAACTGCAGAGCTAGATTGCAATTTTAAATGAAAACTAAAACCCTGGTCACTTTATTTCCGATGACACCATGGAGATTCCCAGGTAAGCTCCCCCCAGAGAGAGTTTTCAAGAAATGTTTGGCTATGCAAATCACCTGCTAAAAAGGATCAGGAGGCAAAGGCTTGCGGGAGGGTTGTGTGAGTTTGGAATGAAAATGACAAGTCCAGCTTGGGGCTCAGGGTATGAAGCCTGGTGGAGGGCTACTGGCTGCCCTCTTAGGCCCTATAAAACATACAGAATGTGGAGCAAGGAAAAGTCTCAGACTTCAGCCAAACTTGCTGCATTCCCACGATGCTCCCCCAACCCCCTCTTGCCCACCTCGGAACCCCAGAGCCCTCTAGCACATGGCTTTTTTGCACAGTCAGGCAGATGGAATAAGTTTGTCATCATCTTCAACTAGTAGGAGCTGTGAACTGGTTTGGGGATTGAGAGAGGAGCTGGGACATTTATGATCTTCCACGAAGATTGCTGTTGCTAATTCTGCTGTGAAATATGTGGAGCATCTGGAGAGGGAATTCAATAAAGTGTGGCCAAAATAGCATTCACTTTATGCCCTAGCTTCTGGCACCGTTTAAGACAGCACTGAGACAGATCATATGACCCCAGCCCTTGCAAGACCTCATCACTTTTCATGGGAGAACTGAAAAGTGCTGATCCTGGAGTGTTTATGCTGATGGAACACAGATAAAAATCTGCAGGTGTAACTTTTTAAAAATTTACTACATGAAGCATAAAAAATAGATCAGTACCACTATACATCATCCAGACCCAACTTCAACACCATGTTGTAGATACAAAAACACCAATCAGACTCCTTCAAGGTGCAAGAATTCATAAATGAAGCCTTGCCATAACAAATAGTAAGTTAAAATGCTCCTTTTGTAATGTTTAAAGGATAGCAAGTAAGACATTTACTTATCTTAACCCTAAGAGGAGACATCTTTTCAGTGTAAAGATATCAAATGGTACTGACACAAATTGTCATCATCCAATTTCTCCTAGGTTGAGAGCTTGTTCTGTAGAATGATTGAAGGAGTATTGAGGGAGAGGAAAAAGAAAAGGATAAAGAAGATACATAATTTTGTAAGAACTAGAAGTGGAAATAGCTAAGCTGAAGGTGGGCAGAGAAGAGAGAACAGGAGGCCCTGGCTGGACGATGAGCTTCTGGAGGTGCACGGAGGTTCAGTCCGAATTTCCTCACCTATAAAGTGAAATGAAGTAGATTTTGAGTCCCATTCAAAACTTATTCCTCAGAACTCAATCAAGAATGTGAAGGTTGGACATGCCAGGATAGTATGGATGCTTGAAACACACACAGATCCATTCTTCCTACCTTAGGAGGACTTGTGATGAATCACAGAGATAATCATTAAATTGTTTTGGAAAATATGGGCATATTTACCTGGTTGCTGTGTCCTGAGGAAATTCAAATCACTTTACCAAACGTATGCCATATTATACTGGATGAAAACATTAAGCTAATTTCTTATCTAGAAAAAGAGATAGAAACATTATTGACTCAGAGCAGGAGAGCATATATAAGCGAAAATCTCACCCAGGTAGTTGGCCTCACCTGCCACCAAATTAGGAGTCCCAATTCTAAATTCTCAGCTCCTTTCAACTGCCTTCTCAAATTTAAGATGTCCAAAATTCATACCATCTTCAACCAAATGCTGCTCTGCCAACTTCTCCTTCTGCCCTCAGTTCCATCATTCTGTGAGGGGGACAGCCAGTACTTGAGTTGGAAACACTGGAATCCTTCTTTTTCCTTCTTTCTCCTTCATCCTCAATGACAGGAGCCCACAGATATTATGCCTAAATAATCTGTCCTGCCAGATTCCTCCTCCAGTTGCATTGCCTTCATTTAGGGCTTCTTTATACTTTTTCTGGATTACTGCACTTCCTAACTTCTTAACCCAACACCCACCGCCCTTTATAAATTATCCTCGCTGTTGCCAGAGAAATCTTGCTAAAAGAAGATCAGCTTATGCTTCTCTTTCACATTAAATCTTTCAATGGATCTCTATCATCCTTTGGAATCAAATCCAAATTCCTTAGGATGGCATGAAGGACACTTCATCATCAGAACTCTGCCTCCCTATTTAGCCTCATCTTTTTTTTTTTTAACACCTTTATTGTGGTATGATTCCTGTACAGTAAACTACACATATTTCCAATGTACAATTTGATGAATTTTGACAGATGTATACACCCCTGAAACCACCTCCACAATCAAGATAGCTAACATTTCCGTCACTCCCCAAGAGGTGCAATTCGAATTTCTAATTTATCCTACCCTCTTTAACCCCTGGTAACCATAAGTTTGTTCTCTATGTCTGTGAGTGTTTCTCTTTTGTAGATAAGTTCATTCATGTCCTTTTCTTTTTAGATTCCACATATAAGTGATATCATATGGCATTTTTCTTTCTCTTTCTGGCTTCACTTAGAAGGACAATCTCCAGGTCCATCCATGTTGCTGCAAATGGCATTATTTAATTTTTTATTAGCCTCCTCTTCTTTTAAAGGCCTACATTCAACCATATTCATGGTTCACTGCTTGAAGCTAAGGGAAACTATAGACCATTCCTCTGCCTCCCTCCACCTGCTTTCCTTGGCCCTTTCACTGAACTTCAGCAATAAGTACAGAAAAAACATGGAACCCATAGGCCAAAGATTTCCAGCCTCAGTGTTAAGATAAACCCGGGGAAACCATGTTTTTAGACACCCTCTTCCCCGACCCAAATATGTCTCTCTCATAAGCTTGACTCTTCCAAAGGAAAAGCCCTTTGAGCTTTCAGACCATCATCTGTTTATGGGCTCTGAAAAAACTCCTTTTGAAACTCAGAGCTGAGTTTCTTTGTGAAAGCTTGGTCCTCCCTTCTCTTCGAAGCTATGAATGATATTAATTTTATGAGTGGGGAGCTACGTATGGGCCAACCAGGAGACTGTAAGAGCTACTGGAAATTGAAAAAGACATCAGGTAGTCTTTTAGGATGATTTTTTCTACTATAACAGGGAAAACAACAGGGTATGGTCTAGGATATCTGACTCCCTAGGAAACCACTGAATTATTTCAAAACAATGAAAGCCAACCTATAAAAATCTCAATGACTGAATGTCTGTGAAGAAGCTCTTCTAGTAAATACCAACTTGTACTCCACAAAGGTATAATATTTATCATAGATTCAGAGTTTGTAAAAGACAATGTTCCAGCCTAACAGAGAATTTGATAACACACATCCATTTGTCTGTTGACATTTAAAGATTAAAAGAGTGAATGTCTCCATGTTGCGCTTGGTGGAAACTATTGTTTGGGTGGTCCCTGAAGGGAAGAGACAGACTTTTACTTCTGTGCAAGAGCAACGGTGAGAGGATCTTTGCTTCTGTGAATCCAGGAGAATCTTGACTGTGTTCAGAGGAGCCAGAAAGGGTGAATGAGGATGATGGTCTTGAAGCAGTCAGAGACAAATAAGCAATGAAGAGTTTGGGGTGTTTTGCTAATCTCTTGTTGATGCCTAGTTCAACCTTAAAAAAAAAAAATGAGACAAAACCAGTCTACAAATGACAAAATTAGCACCTAAGGGAACCACATAATTTGCATTTTTAAAAAGTCATTTTAAGAAACAACTCTGTTATATTCAAATCCAGTTTGAGTTGATTCAAACATAATTTCTTCAGTCATGGCCATGCATGTATACTCACATGAAATTTTATTAGCGCTTTTCTGCTGTTTGATCCCTGATTCAAACTGTAATGGTTTTCTCTCTATTATTACCTAATGTCATGAAATTGTCTAAGTAGTTGTTTAAGAAGCAAACATCCTACAAATATGTTTTTTCCAACTCTGAAGACAGATGTAAGCCAATCTTGTTATTCTGCAGTTTGAATATTTCCTAAAGGATTACTAGGTTTATCTGAATTTCCAGAAGCAAATTGAGTGTGGTAAACTAACTGTTCTGAAAGGTTATGTAGGAAAAAACAAAAGAGGAGGGGGCTTCCATTACATAATTCTCTTCCATAATCAGTGACGTTGCTGTAACATAAAGGGATATCCATTTCTTTATTAGGGTGGATTCCCTGGTTGAATCAGAAGCAGGCAAAGTATCTCCCCTTCTGTAGGTAACTCCTTCCTTAAAGTTTGGCTCAACTTGTGTCCTAAACTTCAGATGGCCAATCAGGAGCCAGGACCACTCTTCCCTGCCTTACAGTCTATACAGGGATCCTAAGAGAATTCAGCACGTTATTGTTATTTATTTCTCCAACAATTTCAAGTACCACGCTCTGTCCTTACTCCATCCTTTCCAAATTATAGACTCTCAAAATGGAATTGTCAGAATTTACATTTATTTAGAATATTCTTAATTCTAGAGTATACACAGAACTGTCTCAAGAGGCATATTGCTCTATATCCTAAATTTAGTATCTGTCCCCCCCCCCAAAAAAACCCTAATGTGGTTGAGGAAAGACGAATATCTTACATAGACTCCTAAATATGAGATCTTTTGGGGACTTTGATTTCCAGAAAATTTCCCAAGTACTCCTTGGTAGTACATTATCATTTCTATTAATAATAGCTTACACTTACTGAGTGCCTATTACATGTGAAGTTGTATCTTATTTAATTCTTATAGCAATCCTAGAAAGTAGATACTCTTACTATCCCTTATTTTACAGATAAAACTAGGCTTCCAGTGCTCTGCTAAGTACATTATTCCCAAGGCTGTAAGTACCCATTAGCAAGTCATCACGTCTCCAGAATGCTAAAACTGAAATAGGTCCTCAGAGTTTCAGAGTTCCACCACCCACATGGCTTTTAAATAGTGTAGCATTTTCCCTCATGGGTCCCAGTCCTGGGTGGATCTAATGTTTCAGAAAACGTGATTCCTCTTAAAGATAACACTCTTCATCCAACGGGTAGCTATGTTCACTTTGTGAAATGCTTTACCTTAAAGAATAAACACTGTTTAGTGAACATGCCAGTGATAAAATACGGTCAGTACTGAAGACCATTGATGCTTCTCAAATAATACGATTATTGTTGATTATAATGATGAAAGAATGGAGCCTAAGACTATTGTCAGTCCTCATTCTTAACATTTCCTGTCATTTATATTAAGCTTTTGTTATAAATATCAATGAGCCTTCATTGTGGACAACTTCAATTTGTCTGCAAAAGACCTTGCCTCCCTTTTCAACATGCCCACAAGATTCTCCATGAAGTCGCAATCAGATCTGGAACAATTTTCTTTCTCTTCACCCACTGGTTTATCCCCTTGCTGTGGGCCCAGCCTGCGTGCCATCTGATAAGTTTCTCTGACTACGGGAATCTTTCATCAAAAAGGCTTATTTTACAAACTGGACATTAACCAGCTTATATTAGTTTTTAAGGCGTAACCAGGACCCAACCGTTCCTCCATCTGGTTTTCACTCTCTTGAAAGTTCAAATCACAAAATCATAGCACATCAGAGCTGGAAGGAACCTTCAGAATGATCTCCAATTCCCACATATTATAGAGAAAGTGAAATTCCAGATGGCCAAATGACTCATTCTTGGACACACATGATTAGGAGTTCTGACTCATGATTTTTGTCCTGTGTCACTCTTTCACACAATTTCATGATTGATAATCTAAAAAGAGAGATAAAGTGTTGATTGAGTTGAGTAAATGTAACGCATGGAGAGAGACACCTGCTCATGGATTTGTGAAAGGCTGGGTAACAGGAAACCAGTATAAAAGCAGCTCCCACAATTCAGTAACACTGCAGATATTGTGCTAAGCACCCTTCATCTGTTATCTCTTTCAAAACACGTGATAAGTCTGTAAAGTTTTACAAATGAGGGTGCAGAAGGTGGGAGAACGGAGCTAACTTGGCTGAAGTCAGAACTAGTGAATGATCTGTGTGGGTTTGGAAACCCGCTTTCTTTGACTCCAAGCTATTTCTTTGTAATCTAACATGTTGTTCAGCATTTGAGCAATGGGAAGTGATTTATTGTTTTAAGATAGAGTGAGCTGTTGGAGGTGAGTGGTGAGAAACTGAAAACTTGGTGCTCCTTCTCAACCCTTGAAGAGACTGCAGGATGAAAAGTTACCCTGGATGAGGGTTGTTTGCTCATTTATAGTGTAAACATCCCATACTTTTCATTGTAGTTGTTTGATATTTTAGGCCTATTGATCAGGTGACTTTTCCAATGGCGTACTGTATTTTATGAGATGATTCGGTGTCTGGCTGTAACTCATTTCAGCAAAATGACATGCCTCTTCCCTGCCAAAGAGTGTGTAAAGTAATGTGAGTCATCAGAAAAGTGAAATGACACATCAAAAATAAATGTTCATGACTAGAGATTGAGGTAGCTAATAAAGGCAAGAACATTGTGTTCGTCATGTCTAGATAATATTCATGGATAATGCAGTATGCCCAAACCCCTAGAGATCTGGCTTCTAAGGCAAATACGCTTTTTCTGTGGACTTTGCTAAATCAAACCAGATGTGCTGAAAAATACTTTTTATCAAAAGCTTTACTTTATAAATAGGCCCACCGGCCAGACTCATTTTCAGGTCTTAAAGTAGAATTCAGGGCTTTCTGTGCCCTGTCTTGAGTATTATAAGAAACAATCTGTTTCAGAGATTGAAGTTTCCCATAAGATGCTCAGGCTGGGCTGACATTGTTTAAAGCCCTCATCCTCACCTCACTCCTCAAACCAAGGGCGGAGAGACCTTGCTAAAAAGGAGGGAGGAACCACTGGTCCAGCTTTTGCTTTATTGGGCTAGAGGAGAATGTGTGTTTTAATAAAACAACAGTCAGTTACCACAAAGATGCATGTTCATGGAGACCCCTTACTTATTTGTATTTTTGTAATAGTTCCCTACAATTCAAGTAGCTTTCAGCTTACTAAATTACCAACAAAACTTGAGTACTTCATTCCTTTCATTTAGATTTTTCCACTCATTTTTCTGAAATGCAGAAAATGATGGAAACTTCTGTACAAAATGGGAGGCAATAAATCTAGTGGTTAAGAGTATGATGTTAGACTAAGGCAGACTTTGGTTCAGTTACTTGCTTCACCATTTACTAGTTACAGACTCCTGGGAAATTACTCAACCTCCTCAAGCCTCAGGCATCCTATCTCTAAAATCCTACTTTTTAGGGTTGTTACGAGGCTTACATAAAATACTACATGTATAGAAGCTTGCACATAATAATTGGAATGACTACATAGATCTAAAAATGAACAAAATGGAAGTTCAGAAAAGAAAATATAATTGTGGAACAAAACCCTCAATGAATGGATAAAACAGTAGATTAAATACAATTAAAAAGAGATAAATATAGTTCTCTGAAAGATACACCTGAAAAATAAGAATGCAGCACAAACAAGAAGATACAAAACATGAAATAGAATCTTAGAGAGAGGATAATATGAGTTCTAGTGTATAAATAATCAGAGTTCCAAAAGGAGATCATAAAGTTAATCTGAAGTCATAATTACTGAGAATTTCCCATAACTGATAAAAATACATAAGTTCACATTCGGGAAATTTAACATTTCTGAAGCAGGATAAATAAAAAGAAATCCACACCTAGACACAGCACAGTGGCACTACAGAACACCAAAGACAAAGGCTGCTTTCCAAAAGTAGCTGGAGAGAAAAGCAAGGTCACCTGGAAGAGAATGACAATTACACTGACAACGGACCTCTCAACGGCCGTAAGGGGAGCCAAAAGATAGGGGAGTGGTAATTTCAGAGTGCTGATAGAAAATGGCTATCAGCTTATAACCAAGTATTCAGAATAATGACCTTTCAAAAATGAGAGCAAAGTAAAGATGTTTTATTTTATAATGAAAACATTTTATTTTATAATTTTATAATGAAAATACTTCCCACCAAGAAGCCTGTGCTGGTAGAACTTTGAAGAATGCATTTCAGGAAGAAGGAAATGATGTACAAAAGGTTCATCTGACATACAAAAAGACATAGTGAATGTATGAAATAGTAACCAAAATATGTAATTTAAAAAATTTTCATATAATAATAATAATTTGGTTTAATTTGCGCAGAAGAAATAAGAACACAACTGAAATACTACAATAGTTATAATTCAAAGGGACAGTTCTAGCTAAGTGTTCTAAGGTTCTTGTATGGGGCAATATAGTTTTATAGGATAAACATTAAAAAAAAGACAAAGTGTAAAATTTCTAAACAAATATAGGAAAATAATTTATAAGAAATATCAATAAACAAAGAAAACCAATAAATCAAAAATTTTAAGAAAGAAGAAAAAATGAAGAAACGTAGAAAGAGCTGTACAAATAGAAATCAGAGAATAAATGGTAGAAAAATTCCAACTTCATTCAACTACATGATAAATCTTAAACTACTTGAAGAGATTGAACTCATTAAGGCATATTATTACAGTAGACAAGAATATCCTGTATATTCTATTTATAAGTACACACCAAAAATAAAAGAACATTTAAAAAAAGTATGAAAAGAAAAAGAAGGGAAAATGTATCATTCAAAACAAAAAAGAAGCTGGTTTAACTATATCATTGCTAGGCAAAATGGATTTTGAGACAAAAAGCATTATTAAGAATAGAGTAATTGCAAAAGTTTAATTCACCATGGAGACAATGATTTTAAATTTGTACATCCTCATTAAAATAGCCTAAGATATATAAAGTAGAAATTGATAGAACTTGAGGAATAAATTTTTAAATCTCCGTTATATTGAGAGATTTAACCATCTCTCTCTCTCAGTATT
This sequence comes from Camelus bactrianus, assembly GCF_048773025.1. Classification (NCBI taxonomy): domain Eukaryota; kingdom Metazoa; phylum Chordata; class Mammalia; order Artiodactyla; family Camelidae; genus Camelus; species Camelus bactrianus. Next base: position 11,279,311 of record NC_133561.1, read on the forward strand.
GATAGGAGAAGCAGAAAAAAAAAAATAATAGGGAAGATATAAACTAGTTGTAAAATAACAGGAAAATAATGCCTTCAGTATATTAAAAGAATAATATATTATGGCCAGGTAAGTTTATTCTGGGAATGCAAAGATGGCTCAATAGATAACAAAAGATAATTCAGTTAATGGTGAAAGGGGGTTTAATTAAATTCACTATAAATTTATAATTTTTAAAAAATGACTTAGATTAGAAATATAAAGATATTTCCATAAGTGGAAATATCTGTTTCAAACTACAAGTCAAAACGATACTTCATGGTGAAACATTAAAGTGTTTAAGACACTGTGCTCTGTAGTCACTCTTCCTCAGCTTTGATTGCAGCCTTGTCACTTAATACTTCACCTTGGGCAAATCAACTTATGAAACCATTTGTTCACCTCAGTATGTATAGCAAAATAAGATAATAATAGATTAAATAAATATTTAAAAAATCTGCTTTGGAGGATACTTGTTCTAACATGAAAATAAGAAGTAATATGGCAAAAGTTGATAGATGACATTATGCCAAATCTTGAAACATGATATTGATGGATCCATGAAAATTAGGGAAAACATTCACAACAGATATGACTATTTAGAGAAAATTCTAACAAATCAATGAAAAAATAGTAAATATTCCATTAAAAATGTTATCCCAATTTTTAAAACTTTTTAAAAAGTAATTTATAAAAGAAGAAATATATGTGGTCAATAAACATAAAATGTAAAAATCTGATTTCAATGTAATGAATGAAATACCATTGTTTCACACAGAAATTGACAAATACATATACACACAAATTTGATGATGTACCCGTGGTTTGTGAGGAATTGGGCCGGAAATTGATGTAGAGAAGCAGCACTCTCAAAGATGGCTGGAGTTTAAACCGATATAATCTTTCCAGGATATAATTTTGAAATATGAATAAAGAGTCTTGAAAATATTTCATTTCCTTTAACCCAGTGATTACACATCCAGGAATTTTCCCTAAGGAAACAAAGATGTTCAAAATTGTATCAATGCAAAGATATTTATCTCAGAGTTTTAACAGCAAAAATTAGAAGCAGCCTAAACATTTAACAGTAAAAGACTGGTTAAATAAATCACAGTGAATCTTATAAAGGAATTTTATATAGCCAATAAAAACAGTAATTTAGAAAGACAGAGGAAAGTGATTATAATATATTCTGTAAAACAGGCCACTGAGGCTCTTTCTACAAGCTAGTTTGCTAACCTCTGGTCTTAGGTAAATGGATATGTTAGCCAAAAATTAATAATGTATATATGTGAAAAGTTTATTTTTATTTATTTTGTTTATTTTTCTTACTTACTATGTGCTAAGCATTGCTTTATTTTTTTCAACTTTATTGAGATATAATTGACTTTAACATGTGTAAGTTTAAAGTGTACACTTTAATTTTAAATGATGATTTTATACACTTATACATGGCAAAATAATTACCACGAGAGCATTAGCTATCACTGCCATCATGTCATATAATTATGATTTCCTTCTTGTGGTGAGAACTTTTAAGATCTACTCTCTTAGCCTAAAAACAGACACATAGATAAATGGAACAGAATAGAGAGCCCAGAAATAAACTCATGCATATATGGTCAATTAATTTACAATAAAGGATCCAGGATAATACAATGGGGAAAGAATAGTCTATTCAATAAATGGTACTGGGAAGACTGCATAGCCACACACAAAAGAATGAAACCGGACCCCTATTTTATTCCATACACGAAAATGAATTAAAATGGATTAAAGATTTGAAGATGAGACCTGAAACCATAAAACTTCCTAGAAGTTTTATGTACAGGAGTAAGCCCCTTGATCTGGGTCTTGGCGATGGTATGAGACCTTGAGTATGGCCATCAACTTCTCTGAGCCCTAATTTCTTCATATGTAACCTATGAATAATAGTATCTCTTTTACATGATTGCTACGACATTTAGGTAAGATAATGTATGCTACCTGTATGTAGATAGACAGTATTGTGTTTAGCATATAATAGGGGCACAGTCAGTGTAGAGATATAAAATCAGTTTCCTCCATCTTTTCCAAGCTGTATCCCATTCTGCAGTGTCCAGCTTAAGTCCCAATGTCTCTGTGATTAACAATCCTCACAAGTTTAGCTCATGGTAATCTCACTTTTCTCTCAATTTCTATTATGTTTGTTTTCTGCTCATTAACTGTGGCACTTAATTGTATAAAATTCGATATGTTATACAATTTGCTTTACCTGGATGCATGTTTACAAATGTAACCACCCCTAACTACATTGTCATCTCCGAGACGGCAAAGCCATCTTCTTTCTCTCTCTTTTTTTTTTTTTTCCTGTTTAACCAGTTTAGGTAAGAAAAAGACAATCTGGCTTTAAAAGAACTATTAGCAATAAAGATTTATATTTTAAAAAAATAATACCCCAAAATAGAGAAATATTTAATAAAGTAAAATACGGATATTAAATGATAAGGTAAACATTGGAAGTTACCAAGGAATGATTACAGTTTGGGGAATATGACCCTATTCCACCTGCCCCTTTCCTCTTGGAGTTCCCTCTGCAACAATTGGGTAGTTTGATTCATCTTTCTCCTGCCCTCTGCCTTTCCCTTCCTCTCCCCCTCCTTTTCCTACAGTAGCTCTACAGGAGTATAATTAGCATACCATGAAATTCACCTATTGTGAGTGTACCATTCAATAATTTTTGGTAAATTCACAAAGTTTCATACATATCTTTTGATTTCCCTCTATCTTCAGACAAAATGCTGGGCATTACTAGGCAGTCAGTAAACCCTTGGAATTAATAAATTAATTATAGATATTTGAGTACCTTATCAGACCTTCTCACAATAGCTGGTTCACTTCAACTGCTATTCAAAAGCCAAGCCCATCGGGACATGAGACTTTCCCTGGTGGTCTGAGCATCTGAGGCCATACAGGAAGGAGGGATGTATAATGATTCTTGCCTGGAGAATTCAGATACTGCATATTCATTCTGAGAAGGGCTGGAGAGAGCCAACAGCTTCAGGACTCAGACTGGTTTGAAGGTTGAACCCTGACAACCTCAATTCTGTTCTTGAATAACCAACACTCTTAATTTTCCAGCCAAGGACTAAACTTCCTCAGTAAGCAATTCATTCACGGTAATATCTGTGCCTCAGACACATGCTTTATTAATGTGCGTTAGAGTCCTTTACAAATTCCGAAGCAGTATACAAATGAAAGGAATTGAACGTTGTGATTTATGCTCACATATTTAGCCTGGGCAGATACGTTCAATCAGTTACTTAGAGGACAACGATCATTTGTTGGCACCGACAGTGAGAGACCATGCCTGAATATATTTTGATGGATGAGAACATGATAACAATTGAGAATTTTCTTCTAAAAAGTGAATTTTATGTGATTTTTAAATGCTATTAACAGATGGCATCCATAAACATTAGCCATTTTAATTTTTCTTAAACATTCACTGCAATACTTATTTATGGGTCACCTGAAATTCAATAGAAAAATCAAAGAATTGGATAAAAGGCTAACTTTACAGTTCATGAGTACTGCACCTCATTTCATTTATAATAAGGCATGCTTAAGACTATATATTTTTGCCACATGGCTAATAAATCTTATATTATACTTTAAATGTGGCATAATATTTCCTTAATTTGATTTCCAAAAATACAATAAATCCTCTTTTTGTTATTGGACTACCATTATATTATTATGAAGAAAGGTGTTTTTACCTCTAGAGTTCTTTTAATAGCACAGGAATGAGATCAACGAGTTAAATATGATCATATCTCCCTCCAGCCACCACCACCACCACACACACACACACACACACACACACACACATGCACATGCACACACACACACCCCTACCTTAAATCTCTTCAATAAGTCCTCACTGGTCCAAGCCCATGGTCCTTAGCATGATGCACAAGACTTTCATATCCTGCCTTGTCTAGTTCTGAAGACAATTCCTTGGTCACCAAACTCACTTTATCTCCCAGTGTTATCAAATTATTTGTAGTGTCCAGGACAGTCCACGTTATTCCTATTTCCTGCTTTGGCTCATGAGATCCCTTTTCCCAGCATTGCTGCTGCTTCCCTCCACCCTCCCCATGAATGGTGGAAAACTCCCCATTCATCCTTTAAACCTGTTTAGATTCATCCCCTGGGAAACTCTCCCTGCATTGCACACACATAGATTAAACATATTCCCATTTTGTTATGATTGCTTTGTGTTGTTGTTGTTTGGGGTAGTATTTCTGAACCAAGAGCAGAGTTCTACTGTTCAGCAGTTCCCTCTGTGTCATAATTATGCACCTAGATGTCTGTCTCCCTAATGAAACTTGAGCTCCTTGAGGTCAGAATCCAGTCTTTATTAACCTCCGCCCACCTGCTGCCTAGCACCAAGCCTAGCCCATATTCAGTAAATGTGTCTAAACCTCTTAAATTTGGAGGGCATAAACAATTAATTTGATATTTTAAAATGTATATCCTGAAAAATTGCTTTAAAAGCGGTTCCCATTCCTGTAGACTGCCGCTGGAACGTAAGCGTGGAAGGGCTTCACCGTGTGCTTGCCTCCCTTGGGCATTTGCATCTTGTGATGGTTGCACATGATCATCAGAAGTGGAAGTCTGGCAAGGCAAGGACCAGGGAGGGATACAGGACATGGAACATTCTGGAAAATATAACCATATACTAGAAACATGAAAATCACTACCTTGCATTTCACAAGTAGTAGGCTGGGGGCAGACAGTTGGGATTCCTTCATGAACTTGGTGTTCTGAGTGCTTCTGACCAGATAGCTTTATGAATGGGAAGATTCTTGCCATAGAGTGTTTATCCCAAGACACATTTACCAAGTGAAAAGTTAGCTATGCGAATGCTTATTCTGGACTAAGTGAGAATTTTTTCTCCCCTTCATCACTCAGAGCTGATTCCATGACCATGGATTTCGAAAATTGTACACTTCTGTTCGCATGTTCACACGTAACACTGAAATCAATATTGTGTTTAAGTTCACTTCTTGTTCGGGAACAAGGCACATAAAACAAGGGTACCATGGGGCATTTTCATGCTCAACCTCTCAGGAAGCCAAAGAACTCTCTCCCTTCTCCCGAGCATACCTGTTTTCTAAAAATATTCCCCGTTTCACCAATAAGAATAATCACAGGGGGCTTTCCCCCCATAAGGTGTTATTTTGATTTCAGGAATTAGGCTCTAATTGAGCAGCTGAGAAAAATCCTGCTGTAAATGTGAACGATGGAGCCAGCTTTTCTAACGAATTCTAGCTGATGAGGGGGCAGCAGGAAGGGAAGGAGGACGGCAAGATATATTAGGGGATGGGCTGTGCAGTGAGTAGAACAGTGACCCCCCTCTCCCCCAAATTTGTGTCTACCTGGAAACTGAGAATATGACCTTATTTGGAAATAGGGTATTTTTAGATGTAATTAATTAGGGAGCTCTAGATGAAATCAGCTGACTTTAGTGTGGGCCCCAAGTCCAGTAACTGATGCCTTATAAGAAGAGGAGAGGACACAGAGAGACACAGGGAGAAGACAGCTGTGTGATGACGGAGGCAGAGATCAGAATGGTGCAGCCACAGCCAAGGATTGCCGGGGGCCACCAGAAATTGGAAGAGGCAAGGAAAGATTCTTCCCTAGAGCCTTCAGAGGGAGCATGTTCCTGCTGATACTTTGATTTTAAAATTTTAGCCTCCAGAATTGTGAGAGAATAAGTTTTTACTGTTTGGCAGGGAGGTTGTAGCTCAGTGGTAGCATGTGTGCTTAGCATGCACAAGATCCTGGGTTCAATCCCCAGTACCTCCCTTAAAAAAATAAATAAACCTAATTTATAAATAACAACCTGTTTCCAAGAGCTTGATCGAAAGTGTACCTCAGGAAGACACTATAAAAATGAAGTCCAAAGCCTTGTGTCTTCAAGGGTCTTAATATTCATGGACTTTATTTAACGTGTTTATTTTAGCATAAAAAAATAAGTGTTTCTAAGGGAATCCATCTTATTTTGATAGATTTTCTTTCCAAGGCTTCTGACTTTTGCAAGAAAAAAAGTGTTTTTTTTTTTTTTCCTGAAGCCTGATTCCAAAATTAAACAGGCATTTTTCAGGGATTTTTTTTTGTCTGTATGTGTGTTGACTATACAAAAATAAGTGTTTTGTAGTTTAGCTGCAGGCAGAAACCCATGAGCAACAAACGCAATGTGACTAAGAGATGGTGGAAATGACAGCTACCACGGTGGGTGTAAGGGCTCAGCGTCCTTCCCATGAGGGAGCCAGCTGGGAGAAAGTGCAAGAGAGCACAGAGGGTGAGCTGGAGAAGGGGTAACCCAGGCAAATACAGGGGACCAAAAGCCTGCATCTCCGTGTGCAGCTCATTTTAGAATACTTCTCTCATTTAATATCTTCTTTGATTCTCAAAACAATGCTGTGAGGTGGCTGGCATGTTTTATTCCCATTTTTGAGGTCATGAAACCAAATCTTCAAAAGATGAAGGCACACAGCTAGAAAAAGATGCTGCTGAGACTTGAATCCAGGACTTCCTGGTTACCTTCCTACTAATAATGCTTAAAGTAACGTGTTGCCTCCCTGAACTAATTACTTGTGTTATTCAATGCCTACATCTTGGTAGGCATATAATAGCTGCCATGCCCCTGACTAGAATAATTTTAAGACCCAATGTGTGGAAAACTGATGTTGAATCTGTTTACCATCATAGAGGAAAGGGCATATGTTTGCCTCTCCCATTAACTAAAAGGAAAACACAGTACAGATAAAGTTTAATTCAGATGCTGCTGTAAGGAATTTTCAAGTCAAGGACACGTTTCTTAAAATGATAATAGTACTTACCTCATAAGGCAACTGTGAAATTTTAATGAGACCATGTATATATAATACTTTGTACAATTCCTGGAGCATAGCGTATACTCGGTAAATATGGGTCATATTATTTTAACTGTTACTATTAATATTATCTGCCATGTGATATATATATTTTAAGGTTATAACTTTTAAATTATAAATGTATTGCCAAGGTTGTAGATTTCAGCTCTCCAATGAATATTTAAATATACATTTTCAAACTTTTTTTAAAACCTCTCGTGACTTGAGATAATTCACAGTGCAAGCAATAACCTGAAAGGTGTTTTCTCTTCAATAGTTTTGCTATTTAAGATGATGAATTCTTAATTAAAGTTCTCTTTTTTATTTTTATAGTTATGCTTAGTCACATATTTGACAAATATTCACCAAAATGACTCTAGTAAAATTATTTTTGAAGACATCTCATAAGGCAACAGTACATAGTAAAGAATTAGTGTAGTTATGTATTTATTTTCTGTTATCTGTTGACAGTAGTTAGAGGTAGCCTCCACCCCAGCATGTGTCAGGTTTTCACATGGAGGGGCTTTGACATGGCGGGACACCCATTTGGGTTCCTTGGGCCTCTCTCTACCCCCTCACTCACATCTCCAAAACATCAGGTCGCTGAGTTTGGGAGGAGAAAATGGAAAAATGGACGTGATAACCTAACTCATTCCACTACCCATTCGCTTTTGTTTCTGCTCCTCTTGCAAATCGTTTTTCCCTCAGCTGGCTCTAGCCCTGGGAAAGAGACCTGAGTCCTCTGGTTTCCTGGAGGCGAGTGAGGACGTCAGGGACCCACGGTGCTGCACAACTGAGCCACCTTCCCCCAGAACTCCCTCGGCCTCACTCCTTGTCTATCTCTCAGCTGGTTCTGAATCTGGCTAGAAGTGAGGGGAGCTACTTGGGAGCCCCCTAACTTTCCAACAAATACGTCCTCGTGACTTACTGCCTTTGGGAGGGGGAGAGGAACAGCTCTCCAAATTGTTACCGATCATATCACTTCCATATCTGGACCAGTAAAGAAAAATCAATACATAAAAAGATACACTCTTCTCTCTTGAGAAGTTTATAGGGTTTTCTAGTTTTTAATGTTTTGATAGTCTATATATTTTGACAGTTTTATGGATACCTAATCAAATGTTTGTACCTTGCAAAGTGAAACAGGCACAGGTTATTATGTGTTTTCATCAAACACAGACAGGCCGTAAGATGTATTATATAATTTATAGTATGAAATCAGTCTTTCCTTTTGATCATCCAGTTGCTGATTACATAAAATTCATATGTTAGTTATTAAATTATATCATGTATGGAAAAGTATTTTAAATATTTCAAAACATTTTGTACATTATAAATTGTAAGCTATTCTTTTGGTTATAATTATTCCAAATTTGACATCTTTCTCTGTTCATTTATTCTCAGATATTCTCACCTGAGCATTTATTACATCAGGCATAAGCTGGTTATAGAGGATATGGGAACAGCCACCTCCTTTTCCAATTCTAGAATAATTCTTATCAAGTAAATTTTGTCTAGGAGAACATATTATTCTTGCGTTCCAACTAGCAATCTTTAACTGACAGGAAAATCAATGTGATTTCCTCAACAGCAAATTATATTCCACTTCTGTACATTATAGCACTTTTGTTGGAGTTGATAAATAAGGATAAATACTGATGGTCATTTAACTTAGTAGGATTTACTTAAATGAACTGCCAGAAAGGACTTAATTCTTAAAATAATTGATTTTTCTCTACATCAGGTGAAAAATGTACAATAGAGTAAATGAAAGTCTTTTAAACAAAAGTAATGTTCTATTCATTAAAAGAAGCATAAAATACACTATAAGGTTGAATTATCCAAATCTTTGAAAAACAATTACTTGCAGGTTATTAACCTATTTTTAAAGCAAGAAATTTTAAACAGTGTTCAGCGTATTCCCTAACCTGACATGCATTGAGATGAAGACATTAAAAAATAGCTGTTACTACCCCAGTGTTTTTGCTACATACAGATGCAAGAAAAAGCTGAATGTATCTAAGTGATTTGAAAATGGCATGCGATGTCTCCTGACAGGCAATGGCAGCAGAGAGCCCTCGAAAAAAATCCATACTGACCTCAGCACTGTTCAACTCTTATCGACAGTTGTCATTCAAAAGGCGGTATCACATAAAAGCTTTCCAGTCTATAGCTTAAGTTTCCGTAGTAGGGCAAAATCCTATTACCTTCGAACGCACCTTTCAGACATCTCTTCTCTTCTCTTCATGTTTGCAAACCACTGACAGTTCTGGGTAAAGTGTTTCTTACCCAGGTTGGTTCTGGTTATCATCCCAGCCTCAAACCTTCCTTACAAAAATAGTCAATTGTCCAGAATGATACGCAGGTTAATTACATTTTCTTAAACTGTGTAGCACCCAGTTGCATTTAATTGTCATCTCCTATCTTCACGGTTTTATCTAAATTTTTCCTTAGCTGAAAACTTAACTGGTATCCAAATTGTGTTTTTCATTTCATCTTCATATATTTTGAACATTCTGCTTATTTAAATGATCTTGAAATCTAGGAATAGAAGACATTAGTGGTGGATTCTATAAATATTACTCGTAACTTAGAAAATGTATGAGATGTATAGCTGTGAGTCTACAGTCCTCTACTCAAAAGAAGCTGGTTAAAAGTGAAAAAAAAAACAAGAAGAAAATATTCGACTCAATTCTGCCTATTTATATGATGTGAGATGATTAGCATTTGCTTACTATTTCATCAGACTTTATGTCTGTATTTGTAGACACGGTCTAGGATGAAAGGAATAACAATAATCTCTTCTAAGAGCTCGTCAACTATCCATCCGGTCAGAGAGATAGAAATTTATAGGTGTTTTGTATCAGGGAAAACTAGGAAGATCGTAACTTTGTTGTTGTGTAATGTGCCACAGGACAGTGGTCCCAACCCAGTTTGATCATATGTTTTGGCCTGTCCTCAATTATCTCGAGACCTGGAGAGAGGGTTCTCATGGCATTTTCAAATCAAGCAATTCTCTAAAATCATGAATTCATTCAAAAATATTGATTTAGTATCTACTAGGTGCTTAGATAATCCCTTGACCCAGATGCTCCCTGCATCAACTTTATTCCTACTCATCTTTGAATATTTGGGGTAAATATTAGTAACTTTATGAAGCCTTCCCCCACCCTTTTTTTCACCCTACATTAGTGGAGTGAATCACATTATCCTGGGAATTCTTTTTTTTTTTTTTAATAACATCTTTATTGAGATATAATTCACATATCATAAACTTCATTCTTTTTAAGGGTACAATCCAGTGGTATTTGATATACTTACAAGGTTATGCATTGATCATCACTATCTGATTCCAGGCCATTTTCATCACCTCTTCCAAAAAAAATCCCACACTGTTATCACTCATGCTCCATCCCTGCTTCCCCCTAGCTCCTGGCAACCACTGAATCACTTTCTGTCTCTATGGGTTTGCCTATTCTGTACATTTCATATAATGGATTCATAGTATGTGGCCTTTGCTCCTAGCTTCTTTCACACAGCATAATGTTTTTAAGGGTCTTTCATGTTATAGTATGTTATTCCTTCCTATTGCCAAATAATATTTCATTATACAGCTATATTTGTTTATTCATTTATTAGTTGATGGTAATTTGGGTTGTTTCTACTTCTTGGCTATGATGAATAATACTGCAATGAACACACATGTACAAGTTTTGTATACACATATATTTTCAGTTCTCTTGGGTATATACCTAAGAGTGGACTCCCTGAGTTTTATGGTAATTCTGTGTTCAACATGTTGAGGAACTGCCAAACTGTTGTCCAAAGTGGTTGCGCCATTTTACAATCCCACCAGCCGCTCACGATGGCTCTAATTTCTCTACATTCTTGGCAACATGTGTTCTGGTCCATCTTTCTTTTCACTACAGTCATCCTAATGAGCAGGAAGTGCTACCTAGTTGCCCTTTTGGTATGATTTCCCAGACTAACAATGAGTCCCTCAACGTGACTAATGAGCATTTTTTCACCTAGATGGGAAGATTCTAAAGTTTGGAGTCAACATATTATTTATTCTGTTATCTCAGTACCAAATACAAACTGGCACATAGCAGGGACTCAGTAATTTTTTATAAATGGAATGACTATGTATTTAATTGTTAACAGTGCGGTACTTTGAATTACTCATAAGAAAGGTCCTAAGTACCTAATGTTTGTTACAAATATTCTTCTCAAATCGCCCAAACTCATGATGGATATGTACATGAATGCAAAACCACAGATTCTTTAAACCCATTTTTTAAAAACCAGCAAAAAATATGTGCTTTTAAAATGATGACTTACTTATATTTTTCTCCTTAGAAATCAATTTTTGACAAGCAGTATATCTTGGCTCTTTATGGGAGCAAAGTTTAACTCAGATTGGGTGGTGGCTGTGTTTCAGTCAAGTTGATTACAGGGCCAGAAAGCGAAAACGTGGTGTTTGTGGAAGGCAGAGGCAGATACAGATCTTGCATGAGAGCCTGTCCCCTGAAATTAGAGATGGATGCGAGATATGGATTTATTTTTCAGGGTATGTTCCTTCCTGGATGTCAGATGCCATTCGTCACACCACAGATTTTGCTGTCTATCAGGATCTAGGTAAAAAGGTATTTCAGAGCTTAAGGAGTTTCTCTCCATACGGCATTTTATCCAAAGAAGCAGTTTCACTTCCTCTGAGAAGTTTAGAAAGTTGGAGAAAAGCACAACCCTGGATGCACTGTGGTACTTGGCAGGCTAGCTCTGCATCTCAGCCACTTCCTAACTTTAGCATCTACATTAATGCAATTATTTTTTCCAGAATGATTACAGTGAGTCCTTGTGTCCCTGGTCTAAACATGGACCCAAGTGGCTATAAAAAGTTTCCAAAGGTGGCAAATTTATTACCAGAGAATTACTGGAAAACTGGGAGAATCCGTTCATTAAGAATTGCAAGTGAGAGCATAGATGGACAAAATGTTTCAAAAGACTAAAAAAAATGGGCATACGTAGTGATGCTGGAAGTTTATTTTTAGGGTTGTAACTTCAAGAAATAATTAGACACTTGTGCATAGATTTATGAACATAGATGCTCATACAGGATTGTTTAAGATAGAGAACAACCTAATTGTCTAAGCAGCAGAGTTGACAGTAAATCATGGTGCACACACAGAACCATATAACGGAATAGCACCCAGTCACCAAAAGTCATCTTGTGGAAGACTACTTAATGATGCAGGGATTTTCAAGATACATGAGGTTAAAAAGCAGGTTATAAAAATAGAGAAATATTATAATCCTCTTTTAAAACACATGCTTATATGTATATATATCTGCATAGAAGGAAATACTGAACTCTGAGTGGTGACATACACAAGTGGCTTTTATATTTTTATTTATGCTTTTTTTGGTCCCCATGTTATGATTAATAATTTATATTAAGTGGCACACTACTTAAAAAGAAAAAAAGCAGAATTTTTGATGAGATACCATGTATGTAAGAAGCTCAGATCTTAGAAGATAATGTTTTTATTTTTATTTTTTATTGAAGGATAGTCAGTTACAATGTGTTAATTTCTGATGTACAGTACAGTGTTTCAGTCATATATATACATACATATATTCATTTTCATATTGTTTTTCATTAGAGGTTACTACAAGATATTGAATAGAGTTCCCGCTATAGTAGGACCTTGTTGTTTATCTGTTTTATATATAGTAGTTAGTATTTGCATATCTTGAACTCCCAAATTTATCCCTCTCCTCCTCTTTCCCCTCATAACCATAAGATTGTTTACTATGTCTGTGAGTCTGTTTCTGTGAGTCTCATCTGTAGATGAGTTCATTAGTGTCTTCTTTATTTCTTTTTTTTAGATTCCACATATGAGTGACATCATATGGTATTTTTCTTTCTCTTTCTGGCTTACTTCACTTAGAATGACAATCTCTAGGTCATTTTGCTATAAATGGCATTATTTTATTCTTTTTTTGGCTGAGTAGTATTCCATTGTATAAATATACCACAGCTTCTAATAGGACTTATTTTGTGGAGGTTTGATGTGCATGATATAAGAAATGTACAAATACACACACAAACACACAGCAAATTACTTTCGGAGATGACTTTCAGTTTTGGCTTTCTGTCTTGATTTTTTTAGTCTTTTCAAATTAGAGGGGCTAGTGTGGCATTTTGGAGGGAGTTTCTATTCCACAGTCCCGTGTATCCCTGATGGGCAGTGTCTGCTAGAGTCGTGTTCCTTGTGTCTCTCGTTCTCTGGCCCCATTGCTGCACCTGAGAGGAGAAGTATCCGATGGTAAGGCTGGTTGGGCCCCTCCCAGGCTTCTCTCTCTCTCTTTCTCTCTCTGTCTCTCTTTCTGTGCCAGGGCCTGTCCTCAGGACAACTCCTCTCCTCTCTGTGATAATCTCCCTGGGGCAGTCTGGTAGTCACGTGTGTTTATTCAGCTGTGTCTGAAGTGGAGAGACAATATGATCTAGTCTACTATGCAGCTTTAAAGTCACAGTTGTGTTCTTATCCTCAAATCCAGCTTTACTCAGTAATAAATCTGATCTTTAAAATCTACTTCCAATGTACAGAAGTAATTGCTTGCTTATATGCCACCAATGAAAAACTGAAATATGAAATTAAAAACACCACACCATTTGTATTAGCACCCAAACCAAAAAGATACACTTAGGTGTGAACCTAATAAAATCAAAGATCTGTATGAAGAAAACTATACAAAAATTCCGATAAAAAGAAATCAAAGAAGATCTAAATAAATAAACGGAGAGAGATTCCATGCATGGGGATGAGGAGACTCAATATTGTCAAGATGTCAGTTCTTCCCAACTTGATCTATAGATTCACTGCAACCCCAATCAAAAATCTCAGCAAGTTATTTTGTGGATATTGACAAACTGATTTTAAAGTTTACATGGAAAGGCAAAAGACCCAGAATAGCCAACACAATATTGAAGGAGAAGAACAAAGTCAGAGAACTGACACTACCTGACTTCAAGACTTACTATGAAGTTACAGTAATCAACACAGAGTGGTATTGGAGAAAGAATAGACAAAAAGATCAATGGACTAGAACAGAGAGCCCAGAAATAGATTTACTTAAATATAGTCAACTGATATTTGACAAAAGAGCAAAGGTAATACAACAGATCAAAAACAGTTTCTCCAACAAATGGTGCTGGAACAACTGAATTGATCATCACATGCAAAAAAGAAAAAAAAAGGAACCTATATGCAAATCTTACACTTTTCACGAAAATTAACTCAAACTGGATCATAGACCTAAATGTAAAATGCAAAGCTCTAAAAAGTCCTGGAAGATAACACAGGAGAAAATTTAGGTTTCCTTGGGCTTGGTAATGACTTTCTTTGGGTACAATATGAAAAGCATGATCCATGAAAGAAAAACAAAATTGACAAATTGGACTTCATTTAAATCAAAAACTTCTGCCCTATTAAAAGCTCTGTGAAGAAAATGAGAAGGCAAGCTATGGAGTGGGAGAAAATATTTGTAAAACACACATGTGATAAATAACTGTTATCCAAAATTATAAAGTACTCTTAAAACTCAGCAATGAAAACAAACAACTCAATCGAAATCTTTGTCTGTCTCCTGTATCCATACAAGAATTGGTTATCAACTCAGAAAATCAAGAAATGTGTTGTTTATGCAATCCTCCCCCTCAAACAAAGAACCCTGAGGATTCTGTAAAGAAGATGTTTGCAGATGGCGGAGTCTGTCTGGCGATTCATGAGTGACCTGTACTGGGATGAACCTAATGTGGTGCTCACTGGAGAGCAGAGGGACAGTTTGGCAGGAACATACCAATTTGTTCCGATGGGGTACGTTGAAGGGGGGAGACAGAATCTCAAGTGAGGAAATAAGACAAAAGGCGCTAACGTGGGGAGCTTTTTCAGTTAGAGAAGGAGGCAAGATGGGCACAAGGTTACAATTGGACACCAGAGGTTTTTTTACCATTTCCCACCTTTCTTTGCCTCCAGGCCACTTTCCACCCCAAAATGTGTGGTTTCTTTTCAGTCCAGAGGTTCCTGCTTTTCTCTGTCTGCCCAAGGAGCCCCCTTATTCACAAGCTGTATGGTTTCCTGCCATTTGGCCTGTGCCCCCCTTTCTTTGCTCATATCTAGCAATCTGCCTGCTGTGACATTGTCACTGTTTCTTCTGTTTATGTACTTGTGGTACCTTCTTCTGCTAAGATATTTTTAAAAAATAATTTGTTTCCATTGACAGGTAAGTCAATCCCAAGATATTGGGTTTGTAATGTATCTACTTACTGAGCAAACTTTGCTTATAAGACAGTGCAAAGTTAAATACGTCTGGCCTCTCTAAGTTTTTAATTTAATTGAAGTCTATATTTTAAGGCACTTCAAAAGAAATATAAATACAGGACATGAGCTGAATAATTCCAGAAGTTTCTGTAAAAAACTTCTGATCCCTGGTGGACAGAGTATAAATAACCTCGTTGTCTACGATCCACCCCTTCTGCCCAAGCATCGAAACTTCAGCTGGGCACAGAATGCTTTAATTTGGAGATGAAGAAGATTTTTTTTCCAAGTAGAAAGCATACCATTGAGAATATGAATCACTAAGGGTGACATTAAATCTTCCAAAGAGATAATATATGTCTCTGTGGTGGCTCAGGAGACTAACAATAAATGTTAAATATTAATAAGATTGTGGAAATCCTCATGGACACTGTGATTAAAGGAGCACTAGAAAGGGGAACATGACAGAGAAGATAAAAAGCAGGGATCTATGTAGTGGTCTTTACAGTATATGCTTCATATGAGGGGAAAAGGTAAAGAGAAGAGAAAGGTTTTTTCAGGGAGAAGACAGGTGCGGGAGTAAATAAAATTAGAAAAGAGATAATATTCTTCAGAGACAGGCAGTTGGACCTTCCCCTTGTGCTCTGAGTTGCAAAGGAAAATCAGCCACGTTCTGAGGAAGAATCTGCTACAGAACCTGGAGAGGGGATCCATTTGCTTTGGAGTTCCTGGTTTTCTTGGCTTTTGCTCTTGTTTTGGTCCCTAGGGATGGTGGAAATGGTAGTGCTGACAGAGGAAGGGCACGTCAACCCATCACTCAGGGAGCGGCGGCCGGCTGGGCAAGGACACAGCTTTGCCTCATGGCTCTTCTTCAAAGACTGAGGCCTTCCAAGTCTCTGAGTAAATCTGCAGACCCATCACGAGGGAGGGAGTCTCTGTCGATAACTCTGGCTCACCCTGCACTTAATTCTGAAATGAGCCCTGCTTTTAGACTCTCCTTCCCGACCCTGACTTTACCGAGCCTGATGGATGGGGCCACGTGGGCTGCTGGTCAAATGCATTTTCTCACACAGAAAAAGGGGATGGAGATGAACAGAAAAAAAGAAGGAAAAAAACAGGGAAAGGCAGGAAATATCTAGGCTTGCATTCTTTTGAAGATTCAGCCCCATGTCTAGTTGGAATTGCTTTGTTAAAAAATAATAATATATCCTTTTCCCTACTTCTCTATATAAAATAAACAACAAGGACCTATTGTACAGCACAGGGAACTCTATTCACTATCTTGTAACAACTTATAATGGAAAAGAGTCTGAAAAAGAACATAGATACCTATACATATAGAGGTAGGTATGACTGAAACACTTTGCTGTACACCTGAAAATAGCACAGCATTGCATATCAACTATAATTCAATTTTTTTAAAAAAGAAAGAAAATCACCAAAAATTAATAATAATAATAATAACCTGGCTATCCTGGAGACAGTGAGCAAATGAAACGGCCCACAATGGAAATCAGCCAAACTAGATGAAGGCTGACTCTGTGGATTCCCCTGGGTGGTATTCAGAGAGTCTCAGAGAATCATATTCCCTTTTCATTCAGATGCAGAGGAATCCCGAAGACCATGGAAGATGTGTGTCTGTATGTGTTTAGGAGGAAGGAAGGAAGGAAGGAAGGATGCGGGCTACAGGGCAGAAGACAAAGACATGGAAAAGGAATTGGTAAGTGAGCAGAGTATGGCTGTGTGGCCTTCTCATCCTAGCGTTATAATATTACTTGAACCTCAGTCTGAAAGATGGAAATGGAAAGATTCTAATAAGATTCTTATTTGGACTTGTTCCATCTTGAGAAAGGAAGAAAGATAGGACTTAGCACTTACCTGCAATCTATAAAATATTATTTTGAGAATAAGTCATATTCTGGGTTTTCTCTCTCTCTCTCTCTCTCTTTTTTTTTTTCTTTTACATTTTTAATTGAAGAAAGGTGGTTCAGTGAGGCCGAAGGAGGAAATATTTTACGCAGTTTGATTAAACTAAATTCTGCCAAAGATGATGGCTGGGCTATCTTTCTCCTCAAGGAATTTTTTTTTATAAAGGTAATCTGATTTTCATTTTGATTTAGATGATATCAGAGATTGAACCAAATGACTCCCAAGGCTATCCCCAAACCCACATTTTATAATTTTTAAGAAAGAAAAGGTCCTTTGTAACGAATTCCAGAAATTAAAAAGGAGGAGTTTTTTCTTCTGTGAAGGCACAGCCCTCAAAGTGAGACCTGAGGGTGACATTTGCACTCCTAGCCTTTGCTGAGTTGAGGACCACAGAGCATAGACCAAGTCAGAGCAGCGTGGGAGTCCCCACTGCTCCCCACATGGCAGCCGAGGAGCAGAGCTACAAACTCAAATGCCTTTGAGCAGCATCCAGTTTCTTCTGCCTTCAATAACATGAATTTACCTGGTTTCATGGAAGCACATTCCATCTGGAATTAAGGGGAAGAAAGAGAATATAATGGCAAAGTGGATGCGCGTGCTTCTTATGTTTTGCAGAAAGAAAACCCAGGCGTCCTTTAGATACTCTGTCTTTATGGAGCCAGATTTTGGGACAACAAGATCTCTACCTCTTCATTGTCTGTGAGTGTTTTCCATAACTAATCATTCTTCTTTATGTTGGGGGCCAAAGAGGTCATATGTGATCACAGTTCACAGGATGTGTGTTTGGAAACCAGGAGGAGAGATCTCAGTGGCAGAATAGAGTTTAGTATGTGAAAATGTGTTTGGCTGCAAGTAAAGAAACCCTGAAACCCTGACTTATAACAGCATATTTTTCTGACATAAAAAGTAAGTGAAAGACAAATATTGTATGATATCACTGCTATGTGGAATCTAAAGGAAATCAAACTTACAAAAACAGAGAGCAGAATGGTGGTCATCAGGGGTTGGGGGGTAGGGGATGTTGGGGAGATGGTTAGGGGCACAAACTTGGCAACTAGTAGATAAATAAGTTATGGAGATTTAATTCACTGCAAACTGCTTACAGATAACAATACTGTGTTATAAATGTGAAAGTTACTAAGAGACTAGATCTTAATTGCTCCCACCACAAGAAGAAAGTATGTGAGGTGTAGAGATGATAGCTATGGTGGTAATCGCATTGCAATAAATGTCTCAAATCAACATGTTGTGCACCTTAGGCTGACACAATGTTATATGTCGATTATATCTTAATAAAAAATCTGCAGATACACACTACTGTATATAAAACAGATAAACAACAAGGGCCTACTGTGTAGTACAGGGAATTATATTCAATATCTGTTTTTCCCCCCATTGGCTTCTTTTTATTGAAGTACAGTCAGTTACAATGTGTCAGTTTCTGGTGTACAGCATAATGTCCCCGTCATGCATATACATACATATATACTCGTTTTCATATTCTTTTTCATTAGAGGTTATAACAAGATATTGAATATAGTTCCTTGTGCCCAGAAGAAATTTGCCTTTTTAATCTATTTTTACATATGGTAGTTAATATTTGCAATTCTTGAATTCTCAAATTTATCCCTACCCACCCTCTTTCCCCCATAACCAGAAGATGGTTTACTGTGTCAGTGAGTTTGTTTCTGTTTGGGGCCTCAAGAAGACTACAAACATAGTGTAAATGAATCACACTCAGCCTCTGGAAAATACCTAATGCCTCCTGGAGCCCTGGACCCCACCCCCCACAGACACAGAACACAAATAGGCAACTGACTTTCATGCCCACAGCATAGAAACCAAGACACTATGGTTGGTGTAATGGTGAAAAGTGAAGCACTGGTCTGGGTTCAAATCCTGGGTATCATAGAGCAGCTGTGTGCCACCTGAGCAAGTTACTTAATTTCTCTGTGCTGTATGACTCTGAGCAAGAATTTGCTTGATCTCTCTGTGCCTTGGTTTCCACATCTTTAAATGGGAATAATAATAACACTTCATAAGGTTGTTGTAAGAAATAAATGAGTCAGTATACATAAAGGGCTCACAGGGCTGGCATTGACAGAGGAATGTGTTGTGGTCACATTAGAAGTGGTTGGGCTATCACTTGATTTAAACTTATTCTGAGAAGCTTATTGCATTAGTGAAATAACCATCTTCCAAGTCACTAAATGGCTGAAGTTCTAAATTACTCCTAGAGGCTTATCCTATGACCAGAAGGAGTCCCAAATGTTGCCTTTCAGCTTTGCTTAGGTTCCTTCTGAGCTGCTGCGGGGCTGGCCATAGAGGGAACACTCACAAATCGCTACCATTAAAGTAGGAAAATTTCAGTGCGTTTTCCTCCTCGCTCTTTCTAAATCGCAGAGAAGTCCATGATGCTCCCTTGCTTGAAGACTTTTCAGTACCATCCCTTTGTCAAATCTTCTTACAGGTCACGCAAGTGTCTCCAGGCTTGTCACCTGCCGACACCTGCTCACTTTCTGTAACCACCGTGTCACGTGCTCTAAGACAGCAGTTCCCAAACTTGGGCTGCACCAGAATTATTCAGAGAGCTGATTCAAATGCAGATTTCTGGGCCCTACAGAGTTGCTGATCTAGTAGGTGGGACCCAAGAACACACATCTCTAACTGATCCATTAAATCTGCTACCTTTTTTTTTTCTTAAGGAAATCATGACTTTAAAACTAACCTGTAATGCATGCTTTTCATGAATGAAGAACAGTCTTCCCAAACCAGGCTATGAGCTGTTTGAGATCTAGAACTTTGCCCTATTCATCTTTGTCCACCCAGGGCCTGGCCCGTTCTCCAAGACTTAGTCTCTCTGTAATGTCTGATGCTCAGATGAAATCCAGATGAACGAGGCTTGGCTGTAGGTAACTCCTTCGCCCTGTTCTGTCCTTCAGCTACAAAACAGCAGTGCTGACTGATGAATGTTTGGCAAGAACTTTTCTCAGTTGTGGTGGGCTGGCCAACTTCGTCAGGCCCTCAAGACTCCCTCTAGGACCAACAGACTCATTTGTAAGAAAACTTAAGAGTTCAGGTTAGATATGCTCAGCAGAGTCACAAGCAGGAGATTTTTCTCCCCTGCAAGTCAGCATGGACAGGCCTGCAGCCTCGGTGCCCTGACACCTGAGACACCTAATTCTTGTTCCCTTGCCTAAGCTCTTACCTTAAACATGCAGGGAATACCCACTAACCTCATTTTAGACATAATAAATGAGGTTTTTTCTCCCATTTTGGCTGACATGTGCAAAAGGAACAGTAATCACATGACTGAGAATATAAGAGCCTTAATGAATGTCCCCACGAAGGAGACCAGGGTGTGACAGCCTGGCCTGAAAGTGTACTTAAGCATATATCATAATCTCTACTCTGGATGTGATCTGACTTTTTGATGACTGTTTAATAATATTTTGGCCATTGTTTTACATTAAGAAAAGGAGGCATATTTTCCTAGCCGATGAAAATCTCTGATTGACTTAAACACTAAGGTGACAGAAGGCTTGTCTAACTTGAGGGAAGCAGATTACTTTTTTATGCTTTTGGTTTTACCAGGGATCTCATTGGCCAGTCCTCTCCTTAATCAGGCCTGACTGGCATGAAACCAGCTTTGGCGGGCTACTTTACCATCCTGAACCTTGATTTCCTCATTTATGAAGTGGGGGATGTACTAGCTATGTCATAATAGTATTGTGAGAAGTAAGTGGAACACCACATGTAAGGTATCAAACCTTGTGCCTAGTATGTAGTAGGTGCAGAATAAATGTTGCATTAAAATACTTATCGAACACCTACTGCATACCTAAGCTTATGCACCATGTGATATGGTGTAAGCTAACAAAACATTTAATGAGTGGTGAGTTAGGGCTTGTGTTCATATAAAATTAAGTAAAACAAAGGCAAAAAATTTGGCAAAACACAGCAGAAAGAGCAGAGGCCTGCACACCATAAAGGATTATAAACAACAAGGACTGAGCTTGGTAGGAAGAGGCAAGACGATTCTGCGCATTTTATAGAGAACTTATTAAGGTTTTTATTTTGATTATTTGTTTTTAACATCAAACGGGGTTTTCTCAAAGCCTCAGTTTCTTCATCAACAAAATATAAATAATCATTCAACATTGTCAGGATTCAATGAAATAAAGCTTTGTAACTAAGTGCTGAACCCGGATTTAATAGATGCTCAATAAACTGTAGCTGTTATGGATAAAAATTATTGTAGAGAAGTAGGAAAAGCATGGGACCCACAGTATGGAAACCTGAGTCCTTCATCTCTCGGGGTCTCCAGGAATGAAATTAGAGGACCAGAAGACTTTCAGAGCCCCTTCCACCCAGCAGTCTCTTGCTCTGGGCTCTGTGTGCTGCATCCTGACTGGGGCTTGGAAGGGGCGGGGCCCCTGCCTTCAGTACCAGATGCACAGTGGGTGCTGCGGGCTCCCCCCACCAGCCCCCAGGGTGTCTCACTACATTGGGAAGCATCCTCTGAGCACTGTGCATTCAGAGAAAGTTGGGTTTGAATTTTGGCTCTGGGCCTCAGTTTCTGCATTGGGAATGGAGTTTATACTTACACTGCAGGGTTGTTATAAGTGACTAAGAAAGTGCTTGGATGGCATCTAGTGCAATTCCTGGCACAAGATAAACGTATTCAATGAACAACGACTTTCAATTATGACTTGTGATGATGACGACATTGATGACGATGTGTGCTGGTGGTTATGACTCTAACACTCCTTGACCTAAGAAAAGAGGTGAAACAGGAATATGCCTCTGGGTCCTTCTGCTTTCAAGCACTGCTCCCTTCTTCTTCTGTCCAAGTGCGTCTCTTTTTTTTTTCAGTCCCTTGGGGTTCCATAATTTTTTCTAACTGGCCCCCACAAGCAGTCCCAGAACCATTCATTACCGTCTTGTCTTCATATTGTCCCGGCCCCCCCAGAACACTGAAACTTCCCTCGCATGTTTCTTACCCCTCTGGGTTTGCTTCCTGCATTTCACGGTGCTCCATGCTTACAGCCCACGGCTATCAGGTGAAGGATGTGCTGTGATACTCAATACGTATTTATATCAAGGCTTTTAAAAATATTTATACCATGATATTTATATTTATATCGTGACTTCATTTATTTCACTGAAATTTACATCATGACATTTATACCATGACCTTCATTCATTTCTCTGAAATGAAGCTTTTGCCTTCATTTCTAACTGAAACCAGTGTTTGAGTAAAAATAAAATCAGACACAAAACAGTCAATCCTATACTAATTTCTGAGAATAACAACATCAAATGAATGCGTTCAATCCTTCTATACGTAGTAGGTGTGTTAAAAATGCATTGTAAGAAACTTTGCCAGTCTGATCCACCCTCCATTCACCAGCCAGCCTTAGCCCGGGGCGCCCTGAAGTCAGAAACCCTGAGGAAGTGAGTAAAGTGTGAGAAGAGTTTCCTGAGACCCTGCAAACAGCCGAGATGAGAGGCTGACATTTTTAAAAGACAGAGAGGGGAAAAGGTGAGAAGCCAGCCTACCGGGAAGATAGCGACAGAGTTGAAACTCTGATTCCAACTTAGATATGCAATGTCTGAGATATCTTGGGAAGAAACAACGTCCTGGATTGACGGGCTAGTCGCGGGGGAGTTTGTGGATTTAAAAGCAGCCCATCCAGCCTGGCGGCCCCAGACCCTGGTGAAAGTCTGTGTTGAACTGTGCCGCTCAGACAGGAGTTAAAAGAGACCCAGGTTAGAGGGGAAAAGTTCCAATTTGGAAGCTAGACGCTGCTGCTCCTTGCCCACATTCTAACTTCGAACCTGGTTTTGGTTCTTTTTATACCTTTTGTTATTGTCGATTGCTTTGAAGACAAAATCAAGACCTGCCCGTAATTAAACTCTCCACTGCGGCTAGCGCAGAGCCTAGCACATAATGCTGTTTCCATTCAGTGTTCCTTAAATGGGTCCGTGAAGTCAGCAGAGCTTGGGGATTTAAGAAACCAAGACTCATGACTTTAAGGGTGATGGAATGAATCCACATCTACATGGGAACCCTGCAGGGTTGTGGGTGAGGCCAGCTGATCTGGGCTTGAGTCTTGGCCCCAAGCACTCTTTGCCATGCGACCTTGGTGACGTGCTTTTGTCACATGTGTTCATCTGTGGGCTCTCTCCTGACCTCCTTGTCTCCAAGCCTCAGCTTCCCCATCTCCAAAATGGGGCGATCATGATACCTACTGCACAGAATAGTAACAGGATCGCCTTCAAAGAACAGACCTCATAATAAGAATAAGTCAGTCCCTTCTAACCCTTGGCAGGAATTTGTGGAAATCAGAGTTAAACGTCTCTTAGCACGGTTTCTGCCACATACTAGGCGCTCATTAAATGGGAGCTGTTACTACTAACAAAAACATGGTCATTTTCCATTTCTACTTCAACTCTGGATTTATCTTGAGGGACAATTTTCACTCTCGTATTGACAAAATAATGACACACTATCCAAATAAATGCACTAGTGCGTTCCTTGAGGGCTCACGTCATTGCACCTGCCCTGGGAAGGTGGAACTGTGTTTTGATCATTTGATCGCAGTCCTCCTAATTTTTTTTTAATTAAAAATATTGATAGCCCACCTGATGTATGTAAAATAACCCCGGCGATTGTACGGAGGCCGATGGAGTTGCCTGTGGAATAGCAGAAGGGCCGTCCACCCATCACCCGCCGCATGCTTGCCCTGCGCCGGCACTCGCCTCACCCTCAGACTGGCCACGACGTTAGCTCCGTTTGACTGCTGAAGGCACTAAAGCGCAGAGGGCGAGCCGCTTGCTCTGGGCACGCAGTCTGAAAGTAGCAGGGGCGTGATATGAAATGGGCTGACTTCGAAGTCCACGCCCGGGACTCCTGGCGTCTGGAGCTTCCGCAGCTGGGCTCTGTACCAGGTGACTCTCCCAGGGGTTATGCCCGCACCATCCCCACGTGAGAGGCGGGGGCACGGTTCTTCAGCCTATTTTCCAGAATTTCGCTGCTGCATTTGAAGCCTGTGCAGAAACTCTGCTGTAAATGATTCACTTTTCAAGTTGGAGTGCGGGCCTGGGACCTCCAGCACTCACCGCAAACGACAGCCATGTGCGGAGAGCAGGTGCTCCGCACCGGAAAGTCGCCTCATTTACCTTCATCCTTCCTTCTCCACACACCTCCCTGCACCCTGTTCCTCCGGACCCTTCCCTCACTGAACACATGTGATGTGTGGTTAGGGAGTAAGGGGACAAGTGCTCTTGCAAACACTCCCCAAGATGTTAATTATCCTGAGCTATTCTCTGATGTCTGCCCGGCTTTGAGGACCAGGGCGTGAAGAAACCCCACCTTTGGCACTCGCGTCTGAAGGGACGCGTGCAGTGACTAGTTCTTCGCCCGCCCACACACATCCCCGGTGCCCCTGTGCCAGGCCGGGCGCGGTGCTAGGCTGCTGGTGAGATGAGGACGGTGGTGCCTTTCCTGGGGGGCCTGCGGAAAGGGGTCACGTTGGGGAGACCGTCAGGCAGAACAGGTTGCTTTCTAATAGAGTAAGCGCCCCAGCGTATGTGCGTACAGTGGGTGACACGGGAGCACAGACGGCATGCCGGGGCAGAGGCAAAGCAAGTCCCAAATGTGGTTTTGGTTAAATATATGTTGCCTCAGCTAAATGCAAGAAATGCGGTGTTATTAGAGCACTGAATCTCAAACTGTGCTCTCTGGAACTACACCTTGACACCTACCATGTGCCAGGGATTACTTGAGCCCTGGGGACACAGAGGGAGCAGAACAGAATAATCTGAAGGAGCTCCTAGAAGCAGCGCTGTGTTATGTAACCTTGGGGAGGTCACTTCACTCTTTTGGACTCCACTTCTTGATCTGTAAAAGAGGGAAGCTAAAGATAATCACGAAAGCTCCTTTGCCTATGTTAACGCCTCATGAAGTGAAAGGGGAAATAAAGATTTCTGAACATTTCTGGATTTTTTTTCACCAAATGTTATCCTGCTGAGGACAACCATGAGCATCCTCAGCTCTGGACTTCAAGGAGGACATGCTTGGTCCCTGCTCTTGCGGAATTCACCAGCCACGTGGGAAACAGCTTCAGACAAACAAAATGCATCATTACCTGTTACTGACTGTCAGGGCTTTGAAGAAGTTTCTGAAAAGTGTTTCATTTTCTTAAGTAGCTTGAACTCATCTGTGGCTCCTTTGATCGTTGACATATGTGGTTAACGAAACTGTGTCTCTTCTGTTGAACACATTCTAAATGACATTTGTCTGGTTATCACCGGGGGCCACGTGCAGGCACAGCCCCCAAGAGCATCATTGAGCAGTTTGTCTTATAGCTCCTTAGACCCTCTTCAGAGTCATCTGAGGGCCCCAGACTCCCAAGTGATGGGGAAGACCAACAACAAAAAATTAAGCAGTCTCACCCAGGCTGAGGGCACAGGGACCAAGACTGTGCAGTAGCGTCAGATGTGATTGGACCCTGGCACCAGGAGGTAACTGTGAACTGGCTCTGGCTGCAAGCCAACAGCAGTGGGAGAATCAAGGCCCTGAGCAGCAGATTCCTCTCCCCAAAGCATTTCATCTTGGCCAATGAACTTGGCGATGAATGGCTTACCAGGGAGAGCTGGGTTTCGCTGTGAGCAATTGTTTACATCCAGGCTTAACGGACGCTAAGTACTTCATCCTAGTCATGTGACCCCTTGATGAGACTTGCTACAGGGTGAGAGAAAGGAGAGGGGAAAGTTCATTGGTGACTTCAGTTCCCACATGTGTATGGTTGTGAATTCCCAAGGTTGTAACTTGCTGATCAGGTTCAGAACGGAGACTCATGCCAGCCGGGTTTTACATTGTGCCTATTCCCCAAAAGACTCTGGAGAAATTATCACCTTTTTCTCATCGTGACCCTAGAATCATCCACGTAGCTTATCTGGTTTAAGCACATGTAAACACATTTTTAAAACACAGCCTGCTTAAGTGACGCATTCAAGGTCACCTAGCAAGTGAGAACCAGGGCCAGAAAAAGAACCCAGAACATCCAACTCTTGTACCCTTTGTAATGAACCAGGCTAAGTTTTTTGTTTTATTTCTGGCCTTCTCAGGAATTCCAGACTAGCCTGCAGTACACTTCTGTCTTGAGGAAAGATACACCTGGGCAATTCATAAACTGGAGAATTTGCAGCAGAAAAGAAAAGTGCCCAGAGAAAACCAGAAGAGAGCTCCAGAATTCAGTCCCCAGCCCACATTCCCATCTCAGGCAGGCAGCAGCATTTGCCCTGTCGTGCCTGGCTCCAAGCCAAGCATCACAAGCACTAGATCTTCCTCTGGGTTGCCTTCAGGACAAGGAACTCGGAAATGAAACAAGGCGAGGGTATCTTGTTCTTGGAGAAGGAGGACAGAGCCCAGGCAGGACAACTCACTGCAGGCAGTTCTCTGTCATCAGGGAACCCCCACTCCTCCCAAACCTGACCCAGCTGTGCTTTTGCAAAAGGTTGCTAACGTAAGACCTCTGTGACCAAAGGCCTTCGACGCACGGTTCTGTGGGACAGTGAGAGACATCAAGTGGATGCCGGCGTGAATGAAACAGCCCGAGTAGCTCCGTCCTGTGGTGGGGGATTGTCCTTCTGTGATGGCTAATCCTCCTGTTTAGAGTCATATTTAGGGTTTGAGTGTTTGCTTCTGCTCCCCACCCTTGTCCTCCCACGTGTGTATATCCCCAGGGACTTCCTAGCACAGGATGGGTCATCTTCTAAGCTCAGCCATTCTGGTGTCTTTGCAGGGATTGGGGAATGGGGTGTGTTTAGAGGATTCATTTGATGTGAAGTTGAGCTCGGCACATGAGTGGAGCACTTACTATGTGCCTAATGCTGCCTCGTGTGTTGAGGATGTAGAGACAGTCCTCACATTCTAGAGGTTTACCGTCTAATTTAGTGAGAAAGGCAATAAACGCAGGTGAGCACAGAGACGAGGTATCTAGTCCATCCCCCCGGGAGAGGCTGACAATTGAGTTGAGTCTTGAAGGGATAAACTAGCCACACAAAGCCCTAGGAAGTGAGGGCTGGGTAGCAGCCTGAACAAAGTGTGGAAATGGAGAACGGCACCTGGGTGCAGACAAATATTTCAGGACTACAGGACAGTGGACTGAGGTTTAGAGTGATCGCGCTGGTCCTGGTTTTCTCCTCCTCAGAATGAGGTGGTGGACTCCAGTTTTGGCTTTTTCTGAGCACATATCCCACGAAGAGGATGGATTTGGAGGTGGTTATCCAGGTCTATCTGTACGCCTCCAATGCCATTTGTTTGTGTGTTTTAAAGAGTGATATCATAGCTTTATTTAAAGATGCCAGCATTCCAATACACCAGAAATTTAAATCTTGAAATATACTCAAATCCAGGATAAAATATTTTTTAAATTGTGGTATAATACACATCACCTAAAACTTACCGTTTTTAACCATGTTTACATGTACAATGGCGGCATTGAGTACATTTCTATTGCTGTGCAACCATCATCACCATCCACCTCCAGGACGTTGTCATCGCCCCAAACTGAAACTCCGAGCGCATGAAACAGTAGCTCCTGCTCCCAGGCCCTCCTAACCTGCCCTCTGTTTTCAATTGTTGAATTATTTTTGCCTTTCCTGTAGAAGTCTCAGGCCGCTTTGGCACAGCGTCCGATAGATGGAACTATTCAATGACAACCCTGGACGGCGGGACAGTCGTCAGTTTTTTGGTTCTTGCCAGAACGCTCATTAACCGTGCGTTTTGAAGCAGCACCAAGTTTCCTCCGAACCCACCAAGGAAGCGTGAGCTCCCCCTAGAGTTTAGTGCTCGCATTGCAATAATCCGGGCAAAAAGCCTGAACTACCGGTGGGTATGGAAAGGGAAGAAAGGGGCCAAGATTTGAGAGCCAGGAGGGAGTTTCTAGGTATAACCTGTCTGTGCTTCTGCAGTAGCATTGCCTCCCTTCCTCCCTCTCACGCACTGGACTGCGTCTCATAATCCTGCCAACGCTTAAATCCCTTTTGCTTCCTAGACTGTCCAGAGTAGTTGATAATGCTGCTGCTTTAGTCAGCAATGCTGTTTTTCAAGTCACGCTGGAGCTAATGTTTCAGCAAAGGGCCACTGTGTTCCTGGGGGTAGCAGAAATCAAGCAAAACATAAAGCGCAGGCCCGACCAGGTCTGGTCCCAAAGGCTTGCTTGGAACGTCTCACAGAATGGAAGCTTTCTGTTTTTGCATTAATCCTTGTTTGCTGGCCATGTTCCAACTCAGGTAATTACAGCCTCCCTCTCCCAAATCTCCCTGGCAAATTTAGTCCTTTCATATGTCTTCTTGTGATTTTTAGTGTTTGTGGCTTTTTGCTCTTGACCCGGCATTTTTCTGAAGAAATTTTGCCTCTCAGTGAGAGGGCAGAGATGGGTGGACCCAACGGCCCCATGTATTATGTTCAGAAGAATTGTATGGCCGCATAAAGGTGGTGGAGCCATGATAAGTGGAGCAGAACCCTGGAGAATGCGGGGCCTTGGGAGATGCCCTGATGGGTCCCCTCCCCAAAGGTGTGTGATGAAACTACAGATGCCATTCACTGACTTCTTAATATAAAGTCTCCATAACCCTCTCGAGTTAGACAGTCAGTTTTATCACTCTTTTGGCAAGTGATTTGAACTGACCCCTAAGTGGAACCCCTAATGTTTGGGTGTTGCCAATCCACCCTCTTGTTTCTCCTGTTCAATTAGCAAATGGTCTATTGTTCCGTTCCCTAGGGTTATGATCTAGATTTTACTTTCAGAGAAAGGGATCATAGACATTTTTGGTTATTTGGATCCAAAATGCACTAAAACATGCCAGAAATTTCTCAGCAATTATATTGTGAACATCACCGGGTTCTCAAGACATTATCAATTACGTGGCGCACTTCAACTCATGAAGCAGCTATGGAACAACGTGTGCCACCTTGCCTTCCACCTAAGTGACCTTGAGGAAGTTAGCTAACAATTTCACACTTTCATTTTCTTGTTTGAAAATTGAGGATGGTAAAAATAGCCACTTCATAAGATTGTTGTGATAAGATGTGTTGTGTTGGGAGGGCATGGAAAACCATTATTACTCCTACTAATATTATTGTTACTGTTATTATTATTATCGCCTCTACTACCACTAGTATTAGTATTATTATAAAACATTATATTAAGTAAACATATTGTGGAATTAATCTAGATGATAATGAAGTACTCAAAAGATCACTTAAATAGTTGAGGATACCAAGATGACCAAGCGATTGTCCCTGCCCTCAGTCTGCTTATGTTCTAGTGAAGGAGTTGTATGTTCTTCATGGTTGTGTGTTCTGCTGTAATCCTAAAACTGAGATCCATGCCGGGCATTTATAGTGGGAGGCCAATAAATATTTGTTAATAGAATGAATGTATATAGGACTTTAACACAAGCATACTTCTATTTCCTTTCTGGGAAATTACCAATGAGGGGAATTAGGGACAGCTCCATAGAAAAGTTGGCATTTAATCTTTGATTGAATTCAATGATTGATTTCAATGATTGAATTTCATCTTTGATTGAAGAATGGGTATGATTTTGATAGTAAAGGAAGTAAAAGGTACTCGAAATCACTTACTGGAATGGTGTTTCCCAATCTTTTCTGGGTCATAGGACTTGAAAAAATAGTATTTATATTAACATATTAAATACATATTAAATAACAGAACACTGGCCAAAGGCTCTGCATTAGCACATCATCCTCAAGACCTTGGCCATCTTGGTCAACTTTGTGTCCCCAACAAATAGGATGGTACCTGGCAGATATTTGTTGAATAGGAGCAGAGGGGAAAGCATGAGCAAACACTTAAAGCTGGTCTGTAAAAGGCATGACTGGGGCCATTGGAGCACAGGATTTATAAGAAAATGTAGAAAGAGACTACAAAGACAGGTTGGAGTCAGGTTGAGAATGCTTTTGAATGCCGCCCCAAAATGGCCTTTATTCACTAGGGCATAGGATCCATTAAAGATTTTGGATCGGAGGCTCTCAATAAGAAAGACAAGTCTCGGTGGGGGCTGTGTAAAGGATAGAGTGAAAAAACACTTAAACATAAGACAAGACACCATAAACCTTGCAGAAGAGAACACAGGCAAAACACTCTCTGACACAAATCATAGCAATGTTCTCCTAGGGCAGTCTACTAGGCAATAGAAATAAAAGCAAAAATAAACAAATGGGACTTAATTAAACTCATAAGCTTTTGCACAGCAAAGGAAACTATAAACAAGATGAAAAGACAACCTACGACCTACAGAATGAGAGAAAATATTTGCCAACAGTGGGACTGACAAGAGCTTAATTTCCAGGATATACAATTAGCTCATACAACTCAGTAACAAACAAACAAACAAAAAAAAAACCCAAACAACTCAATCAAAAAATGGGCAGAAGATCTAAAAAAAAAATTTCTTCAATGAAGACATACAAATGGCCAATAGGCACATGAAAACATGCTCAATATTGCTAATTATCAGAGAAATGCTAATCAAAAATACAATGAGTTATCACTTCACATGGCTCAGAATGGCCATCATTAAAAAGTCCACAAGGATAAATGCTGGAGAAGGTGTGAAGAAAAGGGAACCCTCCTACACTGTTGGTGGGAATGTAATTTGGTGCAGCTACTATGGAAAACAGTATGGAGTTTCCTCAAAAAAACTAAAAAACAGATTTACCATGGAATCCAGAAATCCCACTTCTGAGCATATCTCCAGAGAATACTCTAATTCGAAAAGATACATGTACCTCAGTGTTCATAGCAGCACTATTTACAATAGCCAAGACAAAGAAATAACCTAAATGTCCATTGACAGATGATTGGATAAAGAAGATGTGATATACACACATGCGCACGCACGCGCACAAAGAAATATTACTCAGCTATAAAAAAAGAATGAAATAATGCCATTTGCAGCAACATGGATGGACCTGGAGATTGTCAGACTAAGTGAAGTAAGCCGGAAAGAGAAATAAAAATGCCACATGATATCACTTATATGTGGAATCTAGGGCACAGGGCGGTGTCGTCTTTCTTACTCCATCTGAAGATACTCAGTTGGAAATGTCTTCCCTCCATTTTTCTCTTATTTGTTTGGTCTTCTTGGAAGACCCCTAACATAGACCTTTTTCTTAAGAGTAAGAATTGTGTCTTACTCCACTTTGCCAATCAAGCCTGACGTAGAGTAACTGCTCAAAAGTATGAAGGATGAATGAATAAGTGAGTCGATGATGGGGAGACATCCCTTGGATTACATCTTCCGGCCACTCAGAAGTTCTAATCAGATACGTTACGACCGTGGACCGGTAATGTCATCTTTTGTTTTTTTTTCTTTCCTCTAGAGCTCGTAAGACTCTAAGTGATTTTCTAAATGTTTGTTTTCCTGTAGCTATTGCTGTTACTTCTCTTTAGCCTTTCCCATCTGCACATGGGTTACCTGCCCAAGCTCACTAGAAGGCTGGGGAATCAGCTGCACCATCCTTGTCTCTTAGGACTGGAGCACCTAGTTATGGGCACAGAAATTCCATCCATGGTATCAACACAGACTTTCCAGGATAGAGACCTAGAATGAGTTAACAAGTACCAAACACATTTGCTAAGCTTAAAAGAATACTCTATTACTGTGTGGCAATTGGTAAAGAACTTATTAATTAAGGATATAAGATAGAGAGAAATCTCCCAGGAGGCAAAAAGCCATTACAGAGACGTTGTGGAACCAATCTAGCTGTTAATGGAACACTCAGAACTTCTTTAAAAGGGGGAGGGGATCACTTTTCAAAAGAATAGGTATCCCTAAATTCCTGATGTATTACAGATTATAGGAAATTTACCAAAAGACAGGTACAATCTAAAAACAACACAAAAAAACCTCATAAGCATTTGTTTTAATAGAATCCAGTCTTTCTGTTGTAACATCTCTAGATCCTAAACATACATCCACACCACCACAAAGCATGAAAGTAAATTGAGAAGGAAATCAGAATCAAACTTGTGTTGCAAATGAGAATTAATAGTCCATTTGCTTTCATTCTAAGCCGGGGGTGCATCAGAGACAAAATAAATAACTCATCTCAAAGGCCTGTGATTTGTTTGTTTAAGACATAACTACCAAATTAACAAGAGATGTCAGTCTCTCCTCCATTTCCCTTTTTCAGTTGTAAGTTTTTCCCCTACAGGTTATCTGGTTGCATGAGAACAGTGTTGTGTTTTAGAGAGGGATTTGGTGAGATGAGCCAAATGCAGAGGATTACCCAGGAATTGGTTCCTCTGGAGTGATAATAGAGATCTTACACACCTGTTCTATTAAGATGTTTATCTTGAGAAGGACCTGATAGCTCCAGCCCTGTGAGCAGGCGCTCATAGGCACTGGCTACCCAGTATCACAGAGCACATGGTCACAGGATGCTACTAACTCTGTGTGTTGGACTCCCCCGAGCCTTTCTGTTGAGGCAAAATCAGACCTGAGAACTGTCTTCATCAGAGGAACAGCATCCGTGTTAAGTGCATTAGAATGAGAAAAATCAGGGACATTAGCTCGTTTCTGCTGAAATTCAAATGCAACCTAGACAAATCCTCTGTACACAAATGATACATTCGTAAGTTAAAACTTGTGAATTATTTATTCCACATTTTTTTGAGGAAGGAGTGATATGCACTGAAATTAATGAGCACAAGATGGTTAAGGAAGAAGAGCACTGGACGTGGAATGCAAACATTTGATTTTGAGTATATATATATGCAACTTCCCAGCTCTACTATCGCGACATATTGCTCACATGTAATGAGTCTCCTCTGTCTCACCTGCAAAATGGGGTGCAGTCATATTTGCTCTGCCTGCCTTACAGAGTAGTTGTAAAGATCCTATAAAATGAACTGTGCCAGAGCACCATGTCATCTAAAAAGGTGTTGTTGAAAATGGCGATGATGATGATGATGATGAAAGTGATATTAGCTCAAAGCAATTATCTTAGTCTTGAAAGAAAATGACTAAGCTTTGTGATAAATGGTGATAAAAATGAAAAGACACTTTTTGAGAAAGAGGTTACAAGAGAATGCAAACACTTATCGCAGTAGAAATGATTCCATAGTGCCATTAAATATTCTGTTCTACAGAATGTATTTATTTGCCCTTGATTTTTTTAGCAATACCCAAACCACAATAATATAGGCTCATAATACAAATAAGGATATATTGCCAAAAAATAGCTGTCTGCTGCGATGTCAGTCCTTCCCAGGACGATCCTGGTACTTCAGCTTGTTCTTGTCCTATGTCCGCTTCACCTGCACTCAGATCTCCATCCCTGTTCTCTATCTTGGAGTTCGGTGTCTTTTTCCACACTCTTGTTCCATATGTTTAGCTTCTGAGCATCTTTCTATTTGATGAAAAAGATAGAGGACAAATGGGTATTGAACAATTTGGCTTGTGTTCTGTAACCTACCAGAGAAATATTACATCAAACATAGCAAATTTGTCTTTGTCCCCCCATCTCCAAATATAGTTAGTTTTTTTTTTTTTTTTAATTGTTCTCTCCAGTTTCATGAGCTTGACCCATTGTTGCGCTCAGTCTTCCTAGGCCTATCTTCTGCAGTTTTATATTTGAGGTCATCACAGTGTTCTTTATCTGGTTGATTATATTGGTTTCTGTAGACTAGTATCCCAACACCTTTTTATTTAATAATTGGCATTGCATGTAATTAAGGTAGAATTTAATCTTGTAGTGTCTCTCAACTGCCTTGAGTGTCTTTTAGGATTTATTTTAGTCTTTGTTGATAGGACTATTAAGTGCGTAAGAGCTTGGCTCATGGACAATGTCTACGCTTGAGGCTCTTATATTTGATCTTACAAAATTTCATAGTAGTGCTATGAACTTTCCCCACCATAATTCCCTGTTTCCACTACCTGTTTATACCTTAAGACTATTAAACTTTCTGTTCTCTCTGCCTGGAACATCCTTTTGTATCTGTTCTTTACATGTCAGGCTCTTTCTCCTCTTTGGGTTTTTATTTAAATGTTACATCCTCAGCAAGGACCCTCATGGTTGTAATAATTAAAGTAGCCATTGATACACACACACCCACCCACCCACCCATGCACTTAACTCTACCTCATCACCCTACTTATTACTCATGACATTGAACATGATCGGTAACTATCATGTTGATTGATTTGCTTCCGCATGTGTTCTCTCTCTCCCACCCCCACACTATCTACCAAGTACAACTTAGATATTGTCCATCTTGTTCACTGGTGTTCCCCGGTTCTGGCACAGGGCCCATCACACAATGTTTGTGGATTTTGAAGTTTTTTTCTTGTAGTTGATTTCTAAGCTCATAACGTTGTGGTCAGAAAACATGCTAGATATAATTTCAGTTTTCTTAAATTTACTGGGGCTTGCATTGTGGGCCAGTATGTGATCTATCCTAGAGAATGTTCCATGTGCACTTGAGAAGAATGTGTATTCTTCTGCTTTCAGATGGAATGTTGTATAAATGTCAGTTAAGTCCATCTGGTCTAATGTGTCATTTAAGGCCTGTATTTCCTTGTTGATTTTTCTGCCTGGATGATCTGCCCATTGATGTTAGTGAGATGTTAAAAATAAATAATAAATAAGTCACTAAGTTCTGGGACATTTTGTTACACAGCAAAAGCTAACCGATATACTCTATGCTTTCTACATTGCTTTCTAGTCATTTTTATTCACTGCTTCACAAGTGCACTTCACTAGTGGGTGATCCATTTATTCCCATTTCACAGAGAGGAAAAATCAATGTCAAGAGGATTTTCTAGTATTGATGCCCTGGCATGCTTAATTCCTTAGATCCTGTGAATTAGAAATAAATCCTCCTTAGACACTTTTCAAGGGAGCAGCCACAAAAAAATGTTTAGAAAGGAATTAGGAAGTTAAGGATGTGCAGACAGTTCCTGAAGTGTGGACTCCAAAACTGTAAGAGTGAGCTTAAGTAAGGCTTATAAATTAATAAAGCCAGTATCCAATTTTGTTTGTTTACTTCTTACTTTCTATACAATGGCTATCAACTGTGCACAAAAAATAAAATCTAGACTCTTCCAAGACCACAGTCACTAGAACCCACATAATACAATAATGATCATGGTATTTATTGATCATCTTCTATGTGTTAGTCAGTTTTCACATTCATATCTCTGATACCACAATAGCCCTATTATTAGGTATATACACCTTTTACAGAAGAGGGAACTAAGGTCTGGAAAAGTTAAGAAACTGGCCCCAAGCCACACAGTTAGTAAGGCCGAGAACTGAAATTCAAACCAGGGTTAGCCTATGTGCTTTCTTATCTTCTGCTTCTTCCCCTTGGATTGACTGCAGTTTAATTCCTATTTCCTTCCACATATTAGAGACGCAGACCATGGGTCCCACATGCAAGGGTACCTGCAGGGACTGCTCCTCAGCAAGAAGCAGAGTCTCTGTCATGTATCAAAACGTAAGTGATTTCACTTTCAAACAGCTGAAGTCTGTTATCCTTGGAATACCCCCAGAAAAGCCTCCAATTTGTCTACAGCATTTACTTTTCAACTCAAGTTTTGAGGAGGCAGAAGGGAATACGTTGAGCCATGAACTAGATGCATTTTTTTCCTGACTCAGAGCCAGACAGAGTACAATAGGACCTTCCCAAACTTCTGAATTAAATTCTTAAAAAAAAAAACCCTCAAAGGAGACCGCAATATTTAAAAACTTAAGAGAGGTCAGCCTTGAAGCAATGCACAGCTTTTATCATTTTTTAATGTTCCCAGTAATAGCACAATGCACAGCACACTCGTCTCTACTAGTGATATTTTACACATCTTAAAGTAGTAAAAATGGACACTGTGCTTTTAATTTAACTTAATTGATCATCTCTTACCTGCTAGTTCCATTTTAGTCTCTCCTTTCCCCTCTCAGTTACAGGCTTATAAAGTCATTTTGCTTTGTTGCATCTAATAGGTATTTGTTTTCTATCTGCTCCATAGCCAGAGGCCCTTGTAACTTTGTGATTTTAGACTCTCACTTCCGGGAGCCCGCTTCTCAGGTCTTCATGTTTGCACTTATGTGAAGACCTGCCGATGTCCCCTTCTTGACAGCTGGCACCGGACTCTAGTTTTCATTGCATCCCAATGCCTGGGACAGTTCCTGACACCTGTTGGGGCTTATGGTGTCACTTGAATTATACCTTTTTGTTATCCCTACTCTACACACTTCCTACTTTGCATATAGAGGGAATTCTCTAAATATTGTGAATTAATTAATGGAAGAACAATAGGAATGATCAAACCAAGGAAAGTTCATCATGATTGTAGATAGATCTTAAAGGCAGGAGATCAATGACAATTTCCTTCCTCCATTTTGATTTATCTTTAAAGAGACAGGATTCCTTTTCTTCATCAATTCCTTTCCCCCAATACTGCAAACTAGATATCTAACCTTGTTAATATGAACCAGTTTCTTTTCTCTACAAGGCTAATTTCTTTTTTTTAATACTTTTTTTTTTAAATAGAGGTACTGGCGATTGAATCCAGGATCTTGTGCATGCTAAGCATTTGCTGTGCCACTGAGCTACACCCACCCTGCTACACTGAGAAATTTTTTTTTTTAATGGAGGTATTGGGAATTGAACCCAAGACCTCGTTCATCCTAAGCATGTACTTTACCACTGAGCTATACTCACCCCTCAAGGCCAATTTCATAAATATAATTCTGCTAACTTACATACTGGTCATTTTAAGAACCATATCAACCTGATGATCTCAAACTTTGTGAGAATTAAGTGACCAAAGATGCTTAAAAAGCACAGCTTAGCATTCTTTTAGCTCCCTTAAAAACAGCAGCATTCTACAGAAGCCAAATTGCAGAATCCAATTCAGGATGTAAATTACCACAAAGAAGAAAAATAGCAGCCGGATTTCTCCTTGTCGGGTTATACCCACTAAGCTAAAATGCATGCATGTGTTAAATAATATAACATGAAAAAAAAAAAAACAATTTCTCTGGAATTAGAGCCACTTCTGATTTGGCTACTTTTGCATCTGCTTCAACCAAACTCTTGTTGAAATGAAGTTATTGAAATGTCGGTGCTGGATGATCAGGCAGTGGCCAGGACAGCACAACAGAGATGAGAAAAGAGCAAGAGGAGGGGAATATGTCACATCCTGGCTACAGGGAAACAGCGCAAAACATCTAATCCCAGCAGTGCCGGGGACCTTGAACCTGTCCAAAAAGATCCCCAGCTCTCCGGGTTTAATTGCCGTTGATGGCTGCTGGCCAGTCATGCATGACAATGCGTGCGGGTCTGGCTGCTCCCTGCCTGGGCTCATTCCTGTCAGCTCTCACTCCAGGTGATGAACACAGTCCTCGGACCATGTGAGCGGGGAGGGGTCTGGGCCAGGGGAGGGGGGTCTGGGAGGCTGGAGGAACCCCTCATGGACACAAAGTGGCTTGTCCGCAAATAACCCATAGCTAGACAGAAGTCTTTAGAAACAGAAACGGTATTTAACCAGCTTCCATCCCTCACTTCCTTTCCCCAAGTATTCTCTCAAGGAAAACAAATCTAGGACACCCTGTGCAGATGGGTAGGACATCTGTGACCTGAGGTATGTCAGTTGGCAGCATGGGAGTCTCCTGTTTGGTTGATTTCTATTTGAGCACATGCTTCATGCTGGATAGAGAAATTTGAATTATACTTGAATAGGAAAGGACATTTTATTTTTCTTGGAGACTCAATATTTTAAACTTCCTTCTCTCTGCACAAGAGGCAAAATCATGTTTCTATTGATTCCAATGACAAGAAAACCCTCCAAGCTCTTGGGGAAAAGATGGTTTATGAAGTCTAGGGTGGTGTTGATAATTGGGAAGGAATTCATGAATCTTTTTGCAGCCTGATTATTCATTTTTGTGGTGTATGGTGAGTCTAGAACTTTTCTGGAGTTGCAAACCCGTAGGTAGACTGCTTCCAGGCATGAATCCGTGAGAAACCTCAAAACACAAATGTTCCAGGCAGAACAAAATGGTGCTGCTGAGATCAGGAACAACTTTCTGCAGAAGGCTTGTCACTTGTCTATACCCTGTGAAGTGATGGAAAGAGCTTAACTTCCCCCTGGGCTTTAATTGCCTTATCTCTAAAAATAGACATTTCTACCTCATGGGGATGCTATGAGGATTAAATGAGTTGATGTCTACTTATGAGCTTCCTCTGCAGATAAATAGACAAACTGCAGGCAAGTAGGGGCAAGGATTTGTATCTGTTTATTTTTGTAAACTTAGTGATAGAGCATAATGGTAAATGGTACAAGCTCAGGACTAGATCTGAATATTGACCATGTAAATAACAAGCTGTTTAGTTGTATGTTTATTTTCTCATCTTAAAAATGGAGATAATTATTCTTACCTAAGAAATAGTTGAGGTGATGTGCCTAAGAGATCAGACATATAGTAAGTGTTCAATAAATGGTAGTCGATCTTAGCTCCCAGCTCCTAGCACATATTGCAAAACAAAAATCTGGAAATAAGTTTATGGTCCTGAACATTAAATCACCCATGGCAGGAATGCAGTTTTTGTTGATTGGCAATCTGACATAAACCATGTTAAGTATCTTACTATTTTCTCGGCAAGAACCAAAAGCAAAGTGTGGGAGCAAGGAAATTTCATTTCATTGTCATAAAGCCTCTTTTCTCCACAATAAAATTCGTATCACCTTTTTCTGATTATATAAACAACACCTGTTCATAATGAAAAAAAAATTTAAAGCCAACCAATTAATAAAGATAAAGAGAAGAGAGTGAAAATCACCTGAAATTTCACAATCCGGTGACAAAGCCGTAAACTCTCCTAGAGTTAGAGCTGTGTTCTGTGAAATATGCCTTTTTCATTGCTTTCAGAATACTCTTCTTCCAACCAAGACAGTATTATAAAATTTCTCAATAGTGAAGGGAGAATTGGGGGTGGGAGGGTCATCTTTTTATGATTTATTTATCGTTGTGTTGGCTTATAATTAGAGGATATAGACTTAAAAGTCACTTTTTGCTCAAAGACATGACCAGTTTTTGTTAATATTTCAGGGAAATAAAAAAGCAGTGTATGTTCTCTGTTCATAGCACATTAAGTTGGTTGATTGTAATTTCCATTCTTTGATGTGTGTCCTTAGTTATTTTTGTCTACTATTGTTATTCAATTCTAGAAGATGCATATTTAAATTACCCACAATGATATTTTTAGCAATTATTCCTTTAAATATTTTGCTTTATATATTTAGCTGCTCTGATGTTTGATACCCGCAGGTTTTTTACTGTTATATCTTCTTTTCAAGTTGCCTTTTATTGTTACACACTGTCTGTCTTTATTCTGCTTAGTTCTTTGAATTTCAGTTTTCTCCTTGTCTCACGATCATGTCTCTTCTGCTTTCTCCTCCTCCTCCCCTCCCCCTTCTCTCCTCCTGCTCCTTCTTTTATATTGTCTATCCAATTGCTTTCAAGATCTTTAAATTGCTTGTTTAAAAGGTATGTGTTATAAATGAAATGATTGAGGTTTTCTTTTTCAACCCAGCATGACATGATATTCTTTCACTAGAATTCAGCTGGTTTATCGTTAGTGTAACAACTGACACTCTTAATACTATTCTTACTATCATATTTCTATTTGATATTTATTTACTTTGTTATTTATTTTTTCCTTTTATCTTTCTTTTTTTTTTTTTTTTTTTTTTGGTTTGATCAAATTGCTATTCATTCCTCTTTCCACCATTTTAAATTGAGAAGTTCTATTATTTTCAGATT
Source organism: Camelus bactrianus (assembly GCF_048773025.1). NCBI lineage: Eukaryota > Metazoa > Chordata > Mammalia > Artiodactyla > Camelidae > Camelus > Camelus bactrianus. The sequence goes on from NC_133561.1 coordinate 11,319,366, forward strand.
TTATCATTCTACTTTCCATTCCTAACAGGCTCTATACTTTTTTGTGGAAACAAGATGCTTATTATTATGCCCTCTATTTCTTCTTTCACTGCGCCCGCCCATCCCAATAAGAGGAAACTTTCAGAAGGTTTTCACTTACCCAGTCCACAGCACAGCTTCCACCTCCCAAGAACACAGTAATGGGGATGCTTTTGTTCCCCGTTTCTCCTATACCCACCAACTCCTGTTTTGTTTTAATAGTTTAATTCTTTTTGTTTTAGATAATTATTGGGTTTTCCTTGATACAATGTCATTTCTATTTTGGAAATCCTTATTTAGCATTTATATCACACATTGCTAGTTACTGCATCATTAATCATTTGGATTTAACTGTATAGATCACAGTGTTTATTGTTCATTACTTAAACTTTCTCTTTTCTTTATCTTCTATCTTAAAATCTCTGATCTGATTCATTTGCTATTTGGTTAGTCGTTTTGTAAGTACTTTTCCTCATATGTAGTGCATGGAGGAAAGATTCTCTGAGCCCTTGCGTATCTACACATTGATTTCCTTTATCCTGATAGGTGAATATCACCTTGGCTTGGAACAATTTTCCTGTGTTACAGTCTTTACACCCAGTAGCCCATCACCATGATTCCAAAAATCTTCCAGTTTTCAGTGCTGTAGCTGAGAGGCCTTTTGCTTCCCTCTTCCTCCTTTTCCTTCTCTTCCTCCTCCCTTCCCCCCTTCTTCTTCCTTCTTCCGTCTTCATTTTCCCCTTCCTTTCCTCATTCTCATTCTCCTCCTCCTCCTCATTCTCCTTTTTCTTCTTCTTCATAAGTAACCTGTTTTATTCAGTCTAAAATGTTTAGAAGTTTCTCTTGGGGCTCAGGAATTTTACCTAAATATGTGCTTTTATGACCAAGCCTTCCCAGAATTTTGTAAACACTTCCAATATGCAAACTGAAGCCTTTTCCCTACTACTATGTGCTTAATTTTTGCTCCTCAGTTATCTGTTACTTTTCCCCTCCCTTTTGGAACTCGTCTTATTTGTGTATTAGGGCTCCTGGATCTACTAACTTCTAAAACATTTTGATAAGTAATTTTTTCCAGAAAAGTTTATGCCATGATTAAGGCTTTTTATACGTTTTTATCCATGTATCTTTCTTTTGCAGCTACTCTGGTTGCCCTCTGTCTCCCCCGAAAGCTTTAGTTCATGTTCTGGGCATTCTGCTTACTTTTCCTTTCTGGTAACTGATCCTCTCCGTTGAATTCTGTTTCCCTTCGCCTTGTCGTGGTTGAATCCATCCGTGAGCTCTAGCTCTTGCTTCTGGGGTAGTTTAGACATTAGCAATTCCACACAGGTTAGAGAAACAGCAGCCCCTGCCCTGCGCGTCAGTGACATGCCAGCGCAAGTGACCAATTCCTTGTTGAGAGATGGTTCCCCATTGCTTCAATTTCAAAAGCGTGTGCTCTTCCAGCTTCGGGGTTGATAGCGCGCAATCTGCTTGTTCAGAACTCCTCGGTGTCTTTTAGAAGAACACTCGCGCAGCCCAGCATTGCCTTTGTCTCTGGTTCATGTTCTACAGGCCACTTGTTACCCAGGAAACAGGCCTTGCACCAGCTCTCTCCACTATCCAGGCCCTGCTGGGCTCTGAGCTCCGAGGGTTACTAGTTCAGAAGTGATTTTTTTGGCTCGAAGGTGGCCAGGGAGGGTGGGCGTATTGAGGATAGTCTCTATTCGCAGGGTTACCCACATAAAATATTTCTTAAAAGAGATGAGGTCGTCCTGTTACGGTTTACCTTGTAGCTATTAGTAATAACCATTATTACAAGTATTATTTTATGTGATGTTTTAAAAGTTAGACGCCCTGATCTGAGCCTATATTTACTGGGAAATCCACGTTCCTCTGCCTCTTTACCACTTATTTTGGTGTATCTTATACTATTTATTATTTTCAACTCCTATTGTCTTATTTAGAGTATATTTTAACTTTATAAATATTGACTACCTCTAATGTTTTCTTATTTTTCTCTTGCACAGATTGGCCTGTAATTTTCTGAGGGTATTTCTTTAGCATATTTACTAATTTAGCTTCTTTATTCATTGTAGAAATACGGGCTTGGATGATTCTGTGTCATTTGTTAAGGTGTTAAGCATTCCCGTGGTCTGAATGCTCCCTTTACCATCTCCACTGTCCCCCTCTAGGGAAGGACGTGCAATTATTTTTTTTAAAAATGTGCTGACACCTTTTTTAGGAGTCTGATGGACTATGGATGAAGTTATCCTCCTTTGGGCTTTTGTTGGTACATAGACACTTACTTGAACTATTTCTGGGAGTTGATTTAAAGCACTGCCCTCCAGTCTGGAGGAAGGAAAATCAGTTTGTGTGCTCATTTGGTTTGGAGACAAAAATCTGACAGCTCTGTCAAAGGTGTGAATATTTTGCTAGCAAATAACAAATCCTGACAAGTCGGAGTTCATCATCCTCTGCAGCCCTGGGTGAGAGTGAGGCCTGTGGTGAGAATGGAGATGAGTCAGAATTGGACATGGAACTTTCTGGAAGGCAGGGGAGTCTGGGCTTAACCACAGCACGTATAAACACACACACACACACACACACACACAGAGCTCTCTGAGGCTGTGTATAATACAGAAAGTTGGATTTTTATTCTCTTCATGTAGAAGTTAGCAAAGAAAGTCCAGTGTCAGATGTTTTTTCAACATACCCAGATTGATGCACTCAATCTCACGTGAAATCAACAAGCATGCATTTTCTGAGGAACTATGCTATGTGCAATCCAGGTTAAAACACTGGAAAATACCAATAAATGTAATACAGCCTACGTTCTCAAGGCTAAAACTGGCAGGCATCGTTTCAAGAAAGGAGTGGGCTTAAACTACAAATGGCAGGATGAGAATATAAATATTACAGGAGTTCAGAGACAGGAGAGATTAGCAAATTCTGGAGTTGTCCAGGAAAATTCCACGAGGAAGGTGCACTTTGAGTTGAATCTTAAAAAGATGGGTGACATTTGGATTTGTGAAAAGGAGAAAGAACAGTTACAAAATCACAGAAGTAGAAATAAACATGGTGGGTGGAGTGGCTGTTGGGGAAAAGTTTCTGGTTCTGAAAAGTGCACCAAAAATCACTGTGGTTTCTTCCTGCTAGAATCAAGGAATCTTGAGGTTAGAAAATTTTAAAGCCCTATAAGGTCATTTTCTGAAGGGAATAGATATTAGGAATCTTGGAAACTCAAAGGCACAGGCAGGTGGAAAAATGAAAGCTGAAGGTTGGCTTAGAGCAGGTGCTTGGTGGGTGGAGACTGAGGGCAGCTGTGAGCCTGGGTAGAGGGGTACAGGAACTGCTACAAATTGGCACCAATTGTCTGGATTACCTGTGTTTCATTTTCTGTCTGGAAAAACCGCCTTCATGCATGTCACCCTCTATATTATGTTTCAGCTGATTTTGATCTTCTGTGACATTGTTTCCATATACTGGGACCTTTCATTGTGCCGGTGTGGAGGAAGAGGGAAGAACACGCCGCAGGGAGGGAGGAGGTGTGGGTATGGGGTAGCACGGGTGTAGGAATGAGTCTTAGAAATCAGACTCTGGCCACTCTGTCCCTGTGACTTGCTGGCTCAAGGGTACCTGCGTGTGTTCATTCATGTAATAGTTAGCGGATGTTTGAGCACCTCCAATGTCCCAGACCCTGGGAGAAATGCAACCGAATACGACTCCTGCCCTCGTGGACCTAATGGGTTCTTGAAGTGCCTGGTGGCCTCTAAAGTCACCGAACACCACCTGCTCCTAAAGGATCCCTCTTCCTTTCACTATTTGGTCACTGCTGGGACATTTCTACCCATAAAGGGCCTACTCTCCCCACAGGGTGGACTGACCTAAGAGTCTGCTTTGAAACAGTAAGAAATGAATAGAAAATTAGTTCTCACATAAAAGTGAAATTTGCCTCCTTAGAGTTGTTCTCAAGCCCAGGTGAGCACTGTTCTCCCTTAAATGTTTTCAAAACTGCAGGTTACTAGGCCCCGCCTGAGAGCCACTGAGTCAGAATCAGTCAGGAGCAGGCCAAGGAATCTTCATTTTAAAAGCTCTACAGGTGGTTCTGAGGGGCAGCCAGGGTTAAAAAACCTCAGAGCTGTGTCTTCTTATTGTTGTTTCTAGTTCTGTCCTCTACAGTTACATCAACTGGAGGCTCATCCATCTTTTCCTCATAGTCCTTCAGATATTTAAAGACAGCCCTTGTACCCTAACTCCCCCAAACCTCCCCCACTCCTGTTGTTACCTCGTCCACAGGCCGAAGACATCCACGGCTTCATCAGTTTCTTATATGATGTGACTTTCCGCCTTCTTTACTACATCATCATCTTCCGTGAAGTCAATCCTATTCTGTCGATACTTTGTGGTGCCAACATGCCTATAAAATCCAGATGTGGTTTGCCCAAATGGGCACTTACTTCCCTTGATCTGGACACTGTGCTTTCCTTAATGAAGCTTGTTTCTTGGCGCTATCTAGCTGTTTTCCAATGCTATTAGCCCGTTCAGAGCCTGGGCCAACAAATGTCTCCCACCAGATATTTCCCGAGTTATCAAGCCAAGACCCCACCCATTTGCTTCATTCACGCCACTGATCTTTGAATCTCAGTATAAGACTTCATAAATTTTCATTTCGGTTAGAATTATCTTTACTCTTTCGTCTGTCATCAGTATATCTGCTTCCTATCAATGTTTGGTTGACATTTGAAAATAGTCTAGAAATGAATTGGAATTGTAGATAATTGTTAGTTTCTGTTTCTTGAGCTTCCTTTTTAGCAATAAGACATAGTAAGTTACTATACCTCATGCCAATAGAAAGAGGGAGAGAGAAGAGAGAGGAGGAGGAGAAAGTAGTGAAGCAGAGATAGTCCTTGAATATTTTGAGGAGCAGGTTCTTTTCCACCTGCAGGCCTTGCTTTAAACAAATGGCTGCCAGATCTCTCTCTCTCTCATCAGGCCATTCACACACATGCACTCAGATGTAGACGCTGTAAGGGAGCCAATCTAATGAGCGTTTCATGGGCAGGCAGTTACATGAATGACAAAAAACTTCTTAAAGTATCTCGACACAAATTAGAGTGGTGCGCACTTTATAATAAGGGCGATGACAATCAGGATGATTTAGAGCCACTTTTGTCAAAGGCTGTATTAGAACGTGGGTCCCAGAGGTGAGAAGGCAGCTACTAGTTCACTGAACCACCCCGATCCCTAGCCGTTCATAGCTCAACTCACACTGAAGGATTTTAGTGTCTTTGTAAAAGACAGTTCGCTTCTGAAATCATTCCACTTGGAAGGGGGTGGGAATGGCCCAGGAGAGATAAGAGGAGGTAAAGGAAGGAAAGTAAAGTTGAATTGGAAAAAATGGGTTGGAACTTGAATGGAAAATAAATATGTTTACTTCAAAGTTGGGATGGAACTAGGAGAACCTAGGTGCTTACAAATGATTCATGATTGTTTTGGTCACATTTAAGTTTGATGAAAGCCCCTAGAAATATACATTAGCAAAATAGTTAAGCAGTGAATGTATTTTTTTAAATGTGACTTAGGAGGCTTGTAAAGCATTTGGAAAATCACCTATTTGTATGCTGATGAATTCCAGATTTATATCTCCATGCTTGACTTCTTTCGTGAGTTCCAGACTTGATTATTCAACTCTCCACTTGAAGGTCCCCCTTGGATGTCTAACAGGAAAACCAAACTTATTGTGTCTTAAACAGAACTCGTTCCTGTTCCCACTCCATAAGCATCCTGCTTGCCAGTCTTCTTTCCTTTTAAATAACATTACCTCTGTAAATAACATTATCCAGTTGTTCAAGCGCAAACCCTAGGAGACATCCTCAACCCCTCAATTTGCCTCTTAGCCCATGTCCAATCTATCAACAAGTCCACTACCCCATCTCGTCCCTCCACTGCTCACCCCGCAGCCCAAGACCACTACCTACACCGCCTAACGAGTGCCATCTTCAACATTTGCCCCTTCCAGCTCAGCTTCCATACACGTGGCTGGAGTGATCTTTTTAAAAAGTACGTAAGGTCATGCTACTCTCCTGCTTGATAAAATCCAAGGGCTTCTGTACACTCGGAATAGAATCCGGGTTCCTCTTCATGACATTCAGATCCCCCCACAATCCAGTGCCTGGCCAGCTCTTCAACCTCATCCCCCACCAGTCTCCACCTCACTCAAGGGCACTCCTTGCTGTGCTTCAGATTAAGCCGTTAAGCCGATATCATCCCAGCTTGGCGCCTTTGCACTTGCAGATTCTTCTGCCTGAAACACTCACTCTGCCAGACATCGGCAAGGTTTGCTCCCACACTTCAATCAAGGTTCTGCTCAAATGTCACCTCCTCAAAAGTGACACACCCTTTAAAATAACACCTCCTGCCATCAACCTCGATTCTTGTTTCTGTTTTTAGTTTTCTTCATAGCATTACCATTGTCTGATACTGTGATATGTTGATATATGACATAGATAGATAGATAGATAGATAGATAGATAGATAGATAGATAGATAGATATAGGTAGAGAGATAGATAGATGGATGATGTGGATGAGACAGAGATAAGTACAAATAGATAACAGAGCTAGAGCTACAGGTCGATGATGGAGCTAAATGGAGGAGGAGATGGATGGATGGTACACAGATGATAGAAGCGTAGGGGATGGGGGAACTGGGCAGCCAGAGTCTTAAAAGCTTTCCAGGTGATTCCACTGTGCAGCCAAGGCTGAGAACTGCAGGACCAGAGGGCAAGTGCTAACACATAAAACAGACTTTCAGATGCTAGAGTTAAATTAGAATATTTACCCTACTGCTGGTCAGTTTGGTTTAGTGATGCTGAAGGGGTATCTCAGAGCCTCAATGCAGTTTGGATAAATGTTCAAAAACAAAGAAGGCTAAGTTCACAAGCTGTTTTTCTCTTTCATGAAGGCTCTTGTCTAGAGGAAGAAGGTCACGACTGTCAGAGCCAGACACTGGCTGGGAGTCCTGGCTCTAACACCTGGGACAGCGATACTTCTGTGTGACTCGGTTTCTTACCTGTGAGATTAGAATAGTAACAACAATTTCCCTCATGGAGTTGCTGGTGAGTCAAATGGATTCTATGTAAAGGACTCAGAGCAGCACCTGACGCCATGCTGAACGCTCCAAAAGTGTTCGCTGTTATCTTTGAGGGAATGGCTCTCAAGCAGAAAATGCATGTGGAAAATTCCTTTGGCCAATGATTTTGAAAAGTAGCTAGGGGGATTGAGACAGGCCATTTCTCTAATACTCGAACTCCGCTCAAGAACAGAGCTGGTTAATGATTAGACCCTATAAAATTTTCCATGTCATGTGCCTTTTCCCCACCAGGCAATAGAGAGTAATTAAGAATTATGGGAAGCGGGTTCAGCGAGAGGAAAGGCATGCCTTTCTAGGGACAAGCTCCAAGCCCTAACGAGGTTACTGGCACAGGTGTCTCCTGCAAATAAATTAATGGGGAGGCAGATCCAATCATGAATCTGTCATCCAAACTTGGTGTTTAGAGTCATTTGGGGAGATGGGGCTGCTTTTGCCCAACCTTGGTGGTGTCTGGAGCAAAGATTAGGAAGCAGAGTGATTTCATTAGGATAACAAGGCTGTTAAAGAACAATCTGGCTCTTTAAATGGTATTTATAAGGCATTTCAAAGAAACTGTGATCTGACAGCTGCTGTCAGTCTCTCACATAGAAACTGGGGTGATTTATTGATACAGCAGGGGAGCTGTTATTATCCTTATTTGTAAAAGTTTTTCACATACCGAGAGTCCATCTTGATGAGTTGCAAACTTCCCGAAGACAAATACACCTCACTGAAGGTGTAAGTTGCCCTGGCATGAGGTTTTGTTTGAACAGAGTAAAATAAATTCTCCATTACCCGGTGTCATATCTAGTTTTGTGAACTCTTCCAAGTCCTTCTTGATAGAATGTGGTAGATACAATTACATTCTCAATTATCTACCTGGGGATTAACTATCACCATTTCTTGGCTAGTTTCTTCCAGCTTGAGTTCATTTCTGGTTGCATCAGAATATGCAGATGTGTAATTTTTTTGACAGAGGACTATATAATTATGCAGAAATCAGTGCTTCATCAAATGGGCAATACTGCCAAAACTAAATATGAGTGATTTTTAATTAAGTGGATTCCATATTTTTCCATGCCATTGTACCTCCCTGGTTAAGCTAATTGAGAATTGACTGTGTGTAAATCAAACCCTGGAGTAATTTCTTTTTGCTCTTGAGGAGTGAAAAGAATGTAGTACCTTTAGGGCCACAAGGTGGCTAGACAGTTGAGTTTCCATTAGCAGTTAGCAGAGGGTGGGTGGAGCCTCTGTGTCATTTTTAGGGTCAGATGTATCTGTTCACTATTGTAGGGTTAGAAGAATGGAGTTTCCTGAAAACATTTTTATCAGACCCTATGTCAAGAGTCACAGGGTCCTTGACTTCTAGGCTGGAAGGGATCTTAGGAACCATCTAGCCCAGGCTCATTCATTTTACAGTTGAGTTAACTGAAACCCAGGGAGATAAATTGTCACATGGTTCCTACTGAGCCAAGACAAGAAAAATTAGTAAGTGTCGTGTCTGGAGTGTTCATGTTTACTTGGTTATGGTTATGCTGTGACTATTAATTTCTGTGGTGATCAGGGCATTGTCAGTGAGGATAACATGCCGCTAGGGCAGGAAAGAAACATTAGTAAAGAAACCTAGAGGGATTGGCTTGGTGATCAGGAGGCCATTTTTTTTCTTTTTTTTTAAATAATGGAGACTTATGCTATTTTCCTTTTGGAAAGGGAATGCCAGGACCGACTAGGACTAGGTGTAGGTCAGGGGCAGTACATGACTTTTTCCTCACAAACTAACTAGAATGATCCAAACCTTATTCATTCACCACAGCCTAGAACACAAGGTAGCTCAAAAGAGAGGCACTTGAACTTGACAGAGAGAAATTTTGACCAACCAAAGCAAGTCCTAATTTATATAGCAGGTCATAGATTTTTATTACACCAAGAGATAGACTGAAGATTAAGTAGCTTCAGTAAATTCATGTATGCCCAGGCCATGTAGGCAGAAAGCTGAGATGTTTGGGGACAGACTTTTGAGGTTTTCATCAGGGAGATGATCCTTCTTTTTTTACAAACATCTCTTATTGCCATAGTCAGAGTCTGTTGGATCATAGGTCTGGCTCTTCTTCTGTCCTTATTCTGTGCAAAATTTCATCTCCACACTTTCTAATAGTGAAAGTTATTAAATACAGAGAGTCTGTACTCTACTTTTGGTTATCCAGGAAGTGCTACACACATTGTCTTTGAGACTTCTCCTTCTGATTGCCAGCTTTTTGACCACTTCATCAGACACTATTATTTTGAGGTACCCCTAGAAATTGAAAGTAGCTGAATATCTGAGGTAGATGGTCCTCATTGCCACCAATGATACATCCTCAATTTCTCTCTCAAATTAACTGAAACTTTATTCTCAGTCAGACATATTGTCACTTTCACTTGAAACTACACTTCCCAGCTTCCCATGGGATTATAGCTCCTCACCTTTGGATAGGGGCAGTGTCTGTGGGACTTCTGGGACATCTCTTTAAAAGGCAGATAAAGTTCTCTTCCTCCTGTCTTGCATCCTGATGCTTGAAATGTGTCTGTGATGGTTATTGCTGGTGTCCATCCTGGACAGGTGCACAAAGGCCACACCCTAGGGATGCTGGCATGTGGCTTCTGGGTCCTCATGACCTGGAGCCACCATCTTACTCCTGGGCTGCTCCTATCTCCAGACTGTTTTTAATAAGAGAGAGAAATTGACTGTTTAACTCACTGTTTTGGGAGTACTTTTTGCCATAGCAGAACCTAATTCTAACTGATACAATATTTAATTTTGCTTCTTCTTAGTGATACTGAGAAAAAATTGTGTTTTTTTTTTTTTAGAAAAAGCTTAAAACTATTAGCTAAAATTTAAAGAAAAAAATTAGGATTCGCTACAGACCTCAGCTACACACACAATTCCTGTGCCCTATTATCTTAGTTAGTCAAGAGTTGGCTATGTTTTTTTTTTTTCTTTCAAGCTTTGACTGGTTTCAATCCCAGGGAACACCTCATCCTTGAATGCTAATCTTGTGGTTCTAATGGCAGGCAATTTGGGTAAGGAAATTGGCAGAGTATTTGAAATTTAAAATAGAAGTTCCTATTGCTCCCCTGCAAAACAGTAAGACCTGTGAAAGTACCTCCTTGGAATATGAATTAAAAATCAATGTCATCTGAAATATATTTATCCTATGTAATTAATGGCAAACTTATTAAAAACGGTGACCACACTTTCCTATCCAAGTTTGACATAGGACAGAAAGAGCTTTTTTACTTGGAGTCAGAAGATATAAGTTCTAATCTTGGCTCTGTGAATTTCTGTCCATATAACCTTGGGAAAATCATTTAATCTCCTTAAGCTTATCCCCTGAATTTAAAAAAAATGATAATGATGATAATAATGCATAGGATTGTTATGAGTATTGAATAATACAGATGAAAATATTTAGCCCAGTGTTTCTCACATAGTAGTTGCTCTATAAATGTCAGTTAATCTAATTAGTGTCGCATTCATGACAGTTTGAAGAAGATACAAGTGAGTACACAAGTCCCATTTAAAAATCCACAGAGTGTCTGTTGTCCCTAAGTCTTTGGGGCAATGGAGCTGACCACCATTTTTCCTGAAAAACCAGCTTAAGGAAAAAAATCAATGATCATAAGCGGCCCAAGGATACATTGCAGCTAATCTCTTAACACTTAGGTGTGTGAAACTATCCAATACCAGCAACATTCTTATTTTTAGATAAGCTGCAGAACGAAACACATTTTATCTAATGCTTGGTTGAAATTCTTCTGTAACAAAATATCTCCAAGAAATGTCCGTGCTCACAAAAAGTATATATAGAGAGGACACAGAAATTGCCCTCGACATCCATTCGCTTCCACCCCTTTTGGTATTTTGTGAGTCTGGCCTTTGGAATGATTTATGACGCTGGGGACAGCAAAGTTGTATCACAAAGAACTGGATTTTATGGGTTCAGTAAGAATCAGAAGAATTTAATTCCAGATAGCAGTAGCCTGAGGTAGACATGAGAGAAATGTGGGCTGGAACAGGACTGTGTTTCTGTCTTAACTGCAGCAGCATCCAACCCACGGTATTCAAGTCAGAGACATACGCAGGGGAGAGGGGGACACAAACAGCACTAAAAGTATGATTCATCTCTCATCTAAAGCGCCTTTCTCCTCTATAGGCACCAGCCCTTATATGTGACCCAGCTGGTCCTAGCACGGTCTCCAGCTGTCTGCCAGCCTGGTGCCTTAATCTGTATCTCTGACTATGAGTGAAGGTTTTGGGTAAAGAAGTTTAAAATTCTCACCAAAGAAGAATGGAATATCTTGAAAGATTTGAGGATAAACGTAGGCAGTTGTAGCCATCTAAGTGATTTTTGTTAATCAAGAATATCTCCTTTGCTGGAAGAAAATACGAATATTTCTGTCTGCTGAATGTCCAGAGTTGGGGGCAGGGTATGGGAGCAAGGAAATTAATTGATCATCAATGATACATTAGATAGATAGATAGATAGACAGACAGACAGACAGACAGACAGAGATATTAATGTATGTATAATCGGTATAGGTTATCTCCTTTTATCTTAAAGAGTTCTACAATATAGGTGATTTTATTTTTAGTTTGATAAATTAGAAACAAATGAAGATCAGTGATATTAAGAATCATGAATAAAATCACAGAGCCAGTTAGCGATAAAGACAGCAGCGCAGCAAAGCCAGTCACATCAGACTCTAAAGGTTTTACTTTCAAGCTTTAGTGCTTTGGTCCTGGGAGGAAGCAGCCAGAAGGTGTTTATTTCACCCTTTCCCGAGACAAGCAGGGCTGGTTTTCTGGCACACCCGAGGGTGAGTCATGTACCCCTAATCTGGACAGGCAGTATTGAGAAGTGATGAAAAGCATGGAGAGCAGCAGAAGGATCTGATTCAAGTCTCTGTTCCAGGATATTAGCTGTGTGTTCTTACACAAGTAGCTGTAATTCTCAGTTGCCTTATCTCTAAAACACCTAAGGAATGTGATACCTACCTTATCCATTTGCCCTCGTATTATAGGCAGCCTCTAAGATGGTCCTGAATGATCCTTGCCTCATGGTATTCAGTTTTGCATGATCCTCTCCCCTTGAGTGTGGGCTGGACCTAGAGATTCACTTCTGGCAAAGTTATGGGACATCACTTCTGAGATTAGTTTACAAAGACTGTGGCTTCCCCCTCAAGCATTAACTCTCAGTCTCTTGCTGGCTCACTGTTCTAAGGGAAGCCAGCTGTCACGTTGTGAGCTGCCCTATGGAGAGGCTCATGTGGTGAGGAACCAATGTCTCCAGCCAACAGCCAGTAAGGATCTGAGGCTGCCAACAGCCATGTGAGTAAGCTTGGAAGCAGATCTGCCCCAAGTTGTCCCCTGGAATATAGCCTTGTGAGAGTCTCTAGGCTGACATCTTGATTGCAATTGTTTGAGAATTCCTGGGCAGAGGTATCCAGTAACCTGCATCAGGATCCCTGACCACAGGCACTGGTTCACGATAAATGTTTGTTATCTAAAGCCACCAAATTTGGGGTAATTTGTTACACAGCAATAAATACCAAATACAACTGGGAATAGAAAGAAATGAGATATATAAGGCATCTGGTACAATATGGCCCCCACTAAAATATATCATAAGTTTCATCATTTGAAAAATCATATTATGGAGGAAATAGTAGAAAAGGAAGCAGATATGAGTGCTGAAAGACAACCTTTTTCAACATCAAAATATTTTCTATAACTTGCTGTGACATTAGGCAGCCGTATCTTTCCTTTTGACAGCTCACTGCCCTGTGCCCCCATAATTGGGAAAAGGAAAATTGACTGAACAATAATTATAATAATAAATGGCAAAATTCACTTGAGCTTTTGCCTATCAGTTAGATGTCACATTTGTCAGTGGGCTTCTAGACATTGATGTGACCAGTGTCTTAGATCAATGGACAGATGACAAGAATATGAATGATCATAACCACAAATGTCAACTTTATCCCTTTAAATACACTCAGTGTCCTATAGATAACCTGAAAGGTTACGTCGATAGTTGCCACCTGCTGTGTCTCTCATTCCAAACACTAACAGACAACATGGCGTTTCTAGAGCAGGGAAAGAACTTGACTGCAACAGCAACTTGACATTTGATAATGGATCAGGGTACATCATTGTCCTATTAAGTAATGGCAATTCTTCTCTGTCTTTGAAAGAGAGACCAGTGCAGTCTCCCTGCTTCTCTCGGTCAGAAGAGCAGAGATGCTCTTCCTGCTAGGTGAGTCTTTCAGTTACTGGTATGAGCCGACCAAATACATGCTTCCTGAAGTCAAAGGACTTGTGATACTGTATGTTAGTAGTTCCCAGCAATGCAACCAAAGACAAAAGTCTGAGCTTATCATTTCATGCTACGTAATGGGGGGAAAGTCTGAACTGAGGGGAAAGTCTGAACTAGGGGAAAGTCTAAATTTATAGTACACTTTAAAAGAAATGTAGTTTAGTGCTTTTTAATACATATAGTAACTTCAACTAATTGCCAAAATAAAGTTTGCTCCCTCTGGCTTTAATGAACAGATTAGCAGCAATAGCATTAGCAACACCATTTGCATAAAATTAATTTGCTAAAGCTCTTAAAAATAGTGTTCCAAGTGGCTTAAACATGCTCACTGCCTATTTACACTATTAATTTTCTAAGTAAACCTTTCTTTTTAAGTAGGGCAAAAGTGAACCGTCAGTCCAGCTAAAGTTGAATTACCACCGAAACCTAAAACAATGAAGTCTAGATGAATATGCCTTTCCCATACAAGGCTGGGAAAACATGTCTATGAGGTTAACTCCCAGCAAACCTATCATAGAGAGATTTTGTTAAGCATTGGAGTGACAAGGAAAGGAGACCAGTTCTGAACGTGACCTGGCCTTCCCTTAGTTACAAATGTTTGTTTTCCTAGACTCATTTCTAATTGACTATAAAGTTGCATTAGAATTGATTCCTACACAGTGGATATTATGAGTGAGAAGCATAAACAGAACCGTGTTGAAAAGTTTACTGAAAGAAAGAGTGCAAAACGAAGAATACAGATATAAACCTGATCACATGTTTTCCTCAGTATGGAAATTCTTTACCTGCCCTCTTAAAAATCATGATTACATATATACAGGAAAAAAATCGTGATTTTATATCTACCTATCTATCTATCTATAAAAGTATAGTCAGTTTACAATGTTGTGTCAGTTTCTTGGTGTGCAGCATAATACTTCAGTCATACACGAACATACATATATTAGTTTTCATACTCTTTTTCAACATAAGTTACTACAAGATATTGAATATAGTTCCCTGTGATAATTTTCTGTTTAAATGATGATAGTACTCTCCAAAAATAACCCCCTTAAGTCCAAGGCAACTCCAATTAATATATCAATCGGGTTTGTAAACGCTGTAATTCACCTGAAAGAAAGCAGATGCCAAAGAAAACCCAAGAATTTTTTTAAGTAGAATATTTTCAGGGAAGGGCAGCAACTTATTCTACCTGATCTCAGAATATTTTTTAAAAGTTTAGTAATTAAACACCACAGTATTGGTTCAGGAAAACATAGATCAATGAAATAGCAGAGAGAATTCAGAAACAGATACATGTATACATGGAAACATATAATAGTGGTAGAATTTTAGGTCAACGTGGGAAGAGTTTATCAAAAAATTCTGTTGGAAGGTTAACTATCCACTATTCATTTTAAAAATAAAAAGTTAGATCACTACCTCCATGACTCATAATAATAATTTACAGGTGGACTAAAGAGGTAATGGTTAAAAATAAAAATGTTAGAAGTAAATAAAGGAGGGGGGAAGGTACAGAAGACATTCTAAAACAAGACATAAAATATAAAATCTGAAAAAAAGGGGCAATTTGACTAAATCAAAATTTTAAAACCTCTGTGTAACAAGAAATCATAGCAAAGCTGGAAAAACATATTTACAGTGTGTATAGAATAAAAAGTAATAATATCCAAAATATGTAAAGAATTTCTATGAAGCAATAAAAAGCAAACAGCTCACTAAAACTTAGTCTAAGGCCAGGAACAAGCAACTTACAAGAAAGAAAATTACAAATAACATAACCACATGAAAATATGCTCAAACTCATCAGGAGTCAGGAAAATTGAAAAGAAAACTATCAGTAAAGATCATTTTTTCCACTAATCAAGTGGTCAAAAAAAAAGTCTACATAATGGTGCATGTACAGGGAAAATTTGTTCATTTCTGGCTGGTGGAAGCAATAGAGCTTTTTGGAGGACAAATTGCAAGTATCGATTTAAATTAAATTTTAAAAAACCTCCAACAATTCCAACTCTGATATTTTCCCTAAAGCAACAGTCATACCTGTACCCTAAGAACTATGTAGAAGGATGTCTGTTGGAGCACCTTTATAATAAAATATTGGAATTAACTAAATGTCAGTAGGAGAATGGGTGCATAAATTATGCCCCCTCTGGGAATTTTCATTCATATATACAACATTGTAATTTCAGAAAACTCATTGGAATGTTACATGTTATAGAAGATGGGAAACACCATATATGCCCATTCATTGGAAGATAATAGAATACATTTATATATATCTAAATGAAAATATTATGTATTTGTATGAAAGAATGAGATGTATCTGTGTGTGTTAATATAGAACAAGTTGCAAGATAAATTGCTAATGAAAGCAAAGTTCAGAGGCTGTAGTGAATATTCTAGTTTTCAAAAATATTACATATAATTGTACAATTGTATTATATATAGCTTATATATAGTGTATAATTAGATTATAATTAGATTATACATAATCTTTGCTATGTTTATAAAAATAATCTATATATTATATATGGTATATATGATACCCTACTTACTACACATACATGTGCACACACAAGTGTTTTTAACACAAAACAAAGTATACCATGGATACAATACTATATATAAAGCATATCATATTCATATGTGTATATTCATATTTTAATATGTGTATATATTGTATATTCATAGAATGCCTTTGAATATCTACAAGAGGATTTATATCTGGAGTGAAAGGAAGACTTACTTTCCATCATAGACTTTTTGTTACTGTTTGACATCTTTTTTATCATGTTCACAAACTAATTTTTCAAATAAAACTAGTCACTTACAAATAGAAACCATAGTATTATCCACACTATGAAAAACTATATATAGTTTAAGAGAATAAGGGAAATCTATGTGCAGGGACAAAAATACACCCTCAATACACGGTCAACAGTTGCAAGTGTGTTGGGTAATAGTGCACCTAATTCAAGATTATCAATGTTAAGAGAAGTAAACAAAACGGATTTACATATAGATGTGTTGGTATAAATGTATATATTTATGTATAAAGAAGCAAAAGGGTGCATAAATACTAAATAATGCACTTACAAGTACAGACATACATTTGCAAACACCTAGGGCAGTCTAGCATGGTACACCGTCACCTGCTAACAGTGGTGGCCTCTGCAAACCGGGCTCGATGGGGTGAGATTGAGAAGATGCAATCTCTATATCTTTGGATTTTCTTTTACAATGAGAATACATTCAGGATTGCTTTAGTAATTACACTTTTTAAATTAAAAAAAAAACAGTTAAAATACTAGTTTCAGTTACTTGTCTAGTATTAAAGTGTATGTCTAAAGTTCACTGGGCAAAATTAAATTCCTTGAGTAACCATGGAGTCTTAAACCAGTCTATTAGTAACTCTGTAATTTTGGCCTTTATTTAGTCAATATTTAACCTTTCAGACTCAACTCTCCAGAGAGCCCAGAAATTCAAAACCATCTTAGTTATTCACGCTCTAAAAAGCTAGGCCTATTACTTTCTTCCTTAAAAAGGAGATTAAAACTATATCACACATAGCGTCTTGGCTGAAGGGTAACTCAGCCTCCCTGGTTATACAATGAGTGTGCTTCCCACATTCCTTCGAGGCTTACTTAGGATTCTAAAAGCGATGTCGAGTTTAGTCTTAAGCATCATTTTATTGATAGATGAAGCAGAGGCAGAAAATTTGCTGTAACAGCATAGCAATTCAGATCTCTCTCCCCCATCTCGCTCCCTTTCTCTCTCTTCTTTCATCTCCTGCTGTGACCCCAGGGGAACCAGTCCTTATGGTTTACTTCTTCCACAATGTCACATAAATCGACCCCTACTGTATACAGCTTTGAGTCTGGCTTGCTTCACTTAGTGTAATTCATTTGAAATTCATATATCAGTAATCCCTTCCTTTTCATATCAGAGTAGCATTCTGTTGTATGGATATACCACAGTTTGTTTATCCACTCAGACGATGAATAATTGTGTTGATTTTTGGCTGCTATGAATAAAGCCACCACAAACGTTTAAACGTGCTTTTTCATGTAGACTCACGTTTCTATTTCTCTTGGTGAAAAACCTAAGAGGGCACTTGCTGAGTCGTATAATAAGCCTATGCTTAGTTCTACAGAAAACTGCCATTTGTTTTCCAAAGCAGCTGTACCATTTTACATTCCTACCAGCAATGCATGAGAATTCCAGTAGTTACACTTCCTCGTAAGCACTGGTCAGGTTTTTAAAAAACGGTAATGATCTTAACAAGTGGGTAGTGGTATCTCCTTGAGTTTAATTTCTATTTTCCTAATGACTAATGGGGTTGAGCATCTCTTCATGTATTTCTCAAATAGTCTCAGACGAGGCTCAAGTGTACGTTGCTCAATTGTTGGAGTGAGCGAATTAAGGGACTTCAGCCTGACCTCAGGTGTCAACTGCTGATGCTAACTGAACAGCACATGAGTCTTATCCATCTTTATACCCCTAGCTTCTAGCACTGGGGCTAAACATTCAGTGATCATGCCACTGCAGTGGCCAAATTAATTCATGCTCCCCACTTCCCTGTAAACATGCTGACTGTTGCACTCTCTACCTGGTCTCCTTAAAGGTGTGGGCTACTCTCTAATATCCCTGAATACCCTGACCCTCCCAGCTGAGTTGGATGCTTACCAAGAATTGGTTGTGTCCCTTTCCAAACCTGTGTTATGCAAGTTGCACTTGACATTATAAATAGAAAGTAATTATTATTGTAAAAATGGATTAAATATTAGTCATAAAAAGAGTTCTTTCTAAAAACAAACTGAGTTAATTCTTTGGAAAACTTAACGAAGGCAAGTCACTACAAATGTAGGTTAAAAAGGAGGCAAGATAACATAAAAAGAGTGGATAAAATTGTAAAAATCTAGAAGTTTTCTACACTCAGACTGCATCAAAAGTGTCTAAGTTTTTACAGTATTTTAATGAAACATGAGTCTTGGGGAGGACACTAATGGTGTGATTTATACAGGAAAGACAACATCGAACAGTAGACTAATACCCAAAGAAAGGTTTTAAAATAATAAAATAAAGTTCATTTATTAGTGTCCAATTAGAAATGTTAAATGTTTGTGATAGAACATTTGAAAAATAAAATAATAAGACTAAATATACATTGATAGTCTTATTATCCACAGAGTAAACCACATTTAGCCTTCTGGAACATCTTTTATTAGTTATGACTATTTATGCCATATATACATTATTATATAGTAATTGTTTACTTAACATTAATATATTGTTCATATTGTCAAAGACTCACAAAACTAGTTTTAATGGATTTCTATTATCTTATTATGTAACTATATTACAATTCTCTTACTCAACCTACTGTCAGACATTTAGGAAGCTTTTATTTTTTCACACTAGCAATCATTGTGAATAATGGATTTTTAAAAATATTTTGGAGCTTATCTTTAAGATAGATTCTCTGAAGTGGAATTCACAGATCAACAGAAAAGGACTTAACTAAAGGAAGGGTTTTTTTCTGATTATAAAAATAATTCAGATCTTGTAGGAAATTTGGAAAAATGTAGAAAAATATAAAGAAAGACAACAGAAGGATATGATTTTAATGTCTTTTCTGATAACTAAAAAAATTAAAATATAATTATGGTCATATTGTGTATATAAATATAGTCTTATAGTCTGTTTTAAAATCATTCGTTAAATTATAAGCATTTTCTCATATTATTAAATTTACTTAATTATATATCTTTACTATATGCATTATTAGTATTTTTTATGAGTGTATCACTGTTAACTTACTTATTCCACTACCAATGGACATTTAGGAAGATATTTCTACTTTCTTAATTATAAATAACAATGAAGTGAACATCTTTTTCAACATCTCATTAGTTTCTTAATTTAGCTTCCTAGAGATAAAATAACCAGTGAAATGCTGTTAGTGTTTTTACAGATGTTGCCACAGAATATTCCAGAAAGAAGGGATTAGTGTAGTCTCAGCAACCACCAGTGCATGATTGCAAGTCTGTAAAATGCAAACAGTAACCAGCCTGCGTGTGTCCCACACTAGTCACACCTGGAAGTACTTATGCAAATAACCTAATTCCTTGGCGCTCCATCCCAGGTGTATGAATTCACAACTGTACTCTCCTAGGAAACCGTTCTTTTGTATTTTAAAGAGCCAGTTTATAGTGCCATTGTGTAAAGGGTGGTTTGGAGAAAAATGCAAATGACACACGCATCCTCCACAGAGGTATTTATCATTTCAGCTAATCTGTCGTGATAAACTCTCTTGACTAAACCTTCTGGCTGAGGTGTAAAGGCCCCAGGGGGTCATCGTCATACACCTGTAGGATTCTCTGACTGCTTAAGTATTGATTTATCCATTTGAAATTCCTTCCCATTGATTTATTAGGCCTATACATCTTCTGGTGGCCAGCTTCTGTCTATAAAAGGCGGCTGAAAGGACTGTTTCACTATCATGTATTTTATAGCTCACTGACATTCATTTACTGCCTCTCTTATTTGTCCAATGTTAGTATTAATGCTAATGGGTGTTACAAGTCTGGCCTTGATCTTTGTGCATTCCTGCTAAGTACAGTATAATAAAAAAAAGAAAATTATCAAACTTGCACCAGAAGTGAGAACATTGTGAGCATCACAGTCCCTTAAAATAAAGGAAGAACAGGAATAAAAATGGGTTCATACAAGAGAGAAATGGAACACATCCCTCAGAAGCACTGACCACAAAAACCATTCCAAGTTGTCTTTGCTAAGACAGTGGGAAATCTGAGGTAAAGGACGGGGCCAAAGGAAGAGATTAAGACAGAGTAGCCACATTGGTAAGCATGGCAGAGATTTGCAGGGAAGTCTAGTCAATGACAGGAATCTAATCCCTCTTAGCTCAGGTACGGAAATAGAAGCAGTTGCTTGAAAAAGCAAAGAGGAAGTCTAAGGAGTCATTATTTACATTCACTGCTCTTCAGTCTAGACAGTCAGTGCCTTGAGTGCTGTGGAGACTCTCTTAGTTGGTGCCAGCAGTGGTGGGGTCCATGCAAGCTGAATTTAAATTCAGGACTTCAAAACTCTGTGTCAATTTGGGCAACTGATTCATCCTCCTGTTTCTGAATTTCCAAATCTTCTTCAGTGAGGAAAATAAAGACATTTTGGAACATTGGGCAAAGCACCTGATAAGGGCTGTAAAAGTTCTGGTTACCAATTCCAGCGTGTGTGAAGGTGTGTACTGGGGTGTTTCCCCCCAGAACCACCAAGCAGTTCTTGGACACCTGCTGGGTATCCAACAATTCAACTCAATCTTAATGCTTTCTGCCCAGAGATAGCTTCAGATTCTACACATTAAAGACTCAGGTCCCTTCCCCCTCTACTCCTTCAGAGGCTCGTTGCAAACCCCAGGTTATTATCTGTGCTTCTGACCCATGGGCTGTAGATAGGAGGTTCCAAGGACCCCCTCCCTGGAGTTTGATTAATTTGCTGGAGTGGCTCACAGAACTCAGAGAAACATTTTACTCCCTGGATCACTAGTTTATTGCAAAAGGATACAACTCAGGTACAGCCAAATGGAAGAGAGGCTTAGGGCAAGGTATGGGGAGTGGACATGAAGGTTCCGTGTCCTCTAGGAGTGCACCACTCTCCCCACATCGCCACGTATTCACCAATCTGGAAACTCTCTGAATGCCATTCTTTTGGGGCTTTAGGGAGGCTTCATTACAGAGGCAGGATTGATTAAATCATTGGCCATTTGGGCACCAAACTCAGTCTCCAGTGCTCGCTTGGTTGGTTCCTCTGGTGACCAGCCGCCATCCTTAGGTGACCTAGGGGCATTAGACAAGTCACTTCATTAATATGACAAAAGGCATTTTCATTGCTCTCATCCTTTAGAAAATTTCAAGTATCTTAGGAGCTCTGTGCCAGAAACAGGGACAAAGATCAAATATAGATTTCTTATTGTAAATCACAATACAAATCGTGTCTTAATAATAAGAAGAGATTAGGATACGGACACCTGCAAAGGAAAGACCATGCGAAGAGAGGAAGGAGAAAACAGCCGTCTACAAACCAAAGAGAGAGGCCTCAGAAGAAACCAACGCAGCCGACACCCTGACCTTGACTGCTCGGGCCCAGAGTGGGGAGAAAATTAATTTCTGTTGTTTAAGCCACCCAGTGTGTGGTACTCTGTTACAGAGCCCTAGCAAACCGAGACAGCGCCTGTCACCACTAGGTGCTAAGTAAATCTTAAGCCATGTAGTGACAACACTAGGTGCGCCACTGGAGAGGAAGGCCGGGGTCTGCCCAGCGGTGATTAAGTGAGGTCATTGGCGTAGGGACGGGGTAGCACCACCGTGGGGTCCTGGTCACCCCACACAGGCTCCACTCACGGTTGTCTCCAAAGCTTTTCACCGGTAATCTGCTTTTTTTGCCTTCTGAATACCCTCAGGCCTCGCCTCCCTTTTTGACAACTGCTTAAAAGGCCTGTATCCTGAAGCCACTTCTCAACACCAGTCCCCAGACTTCATTGTCAAAAGGGTCCTCAGTGTGGGGAGAGTATATAGCTCAGGGGTAGAGCGCGTGCACGAGGTTCTGGGTTCGATACCCAGAACCTCCGTTAAAATAAACAAATAAATAAATAAACCTAATTTCCGCTCCCACCAAAAAATCAAATAAAATAAATTCTAAAATAAATAAATAATTTTTTAAGAAGGGTCCTCAGTGTTTCCCCCTCAAGGCAACCCAGTGGCGGAACATACAGACCTTCGCCCACTCTCCACACCAGTCCTACTCGGCAGAAGACACAATAAGAGTATTAGCTTCGATTCCACGTATTTCATTCTTTCTTCCCAGTGATCCTGGGAGCTATATGTAAGATGAGTAGTGTCATTCTTATTTTACATGTTTGAAAAATGGGACTCAGAGAGGTTAAGTGACTTCCTAACATCACACAGCCCCCGTGTGGTACATCCTGTGGGCTCTGGTCATCAGAGACTAAATCTCATGCTCTTTCTATCACAGTACGAAGCAAACTGTAATCTAATTCACTGTCTTTCATTTACTATAATTTACAAATCACAGGCAATGCTGATGAAATTGCTCAGAAAGCTCTATGTGGTATCTGCAACAGACCTAAAAATCACAGTGCAAATGAAAATTGTGCCATATTAAAATTCAACTGGACTTTCAACTATATTGAACCTTGATATCATTATTTGCAGAAAAGAGGAATGACTCAATTCTTAAAATAGTCAAGGTACTGATCTATGAGGGTTATATAAACACACACAGTAGTGACATCATAAAGCTTTAAATGAAATTTGGATAAAGAGAAGTTTATTTTTATTATTTACCATATGCCGATGATTGCTAGTTTCTTTTCTATATTCATGTATTGAATAAATATTTATTGAGCACTTGCTTTGTCCCAGGCATTATTCTAAGTGCTGAGATTATAAATAGTAAACAAACAGGCAACATCCCCTCCTCTTAGGGAACGCCTGTGTTACTTTGTTTTGTATTCAAGTT
The DNA here is from genome assembly GCF_048773025.1 of Camelus bactrianus. NCBI lineage: Eukaryota > Metazoa > Chordata > Mammalia > Artiodactyla > Camelidae > Camelus > Camelus bactrianus. Next base: position 11,342,408 of record NC_133561.1, read on the forward strand.
CCCTGCTATGAGGGCATTTATATTTGGCATTTTACAGAAGAGGAAAAAGAAGTTTTGGGACTTTAGGTATTTTTCCCAAAGGCATCAGCTGGTGAGGGGAAGATTTAGGATTTGAATCCTGTCGCTGACACACCAAAACCCTAAATAATGCACCCAAGGTGCTTCTGTCGGGAAGCCCAAACATGCAGTGCTTGGTCTCAGGATGAGTGCTCAGCCTTAGAACACCATGCAGTTTCTCCGGGGCAGCCACCCGGTGTCCACGCTGTCCTGTCTCCGTGCTCTTGTTCTGGGGTCCTCCCACCCAGCTTTGCTAGACTAACACCTAGAGAAATGTGTGGGGCAAGATTGCAGATGAGGATAAAACTTGGGGGTGAAGTGAGCTGCTGTCAGTGATGGGGACCCCTCCCTCCAAATAACAAAAGGCCTTTCTTTTCCCCTGGGCTGTAACCCAGAAGTCCCCAGGGTCAGTCCTACAGCAAAATTTGGTCTGTTCTCACTCTGAAGCCTTACAACACAGTCCCTCTGTTAGGTTCCCTGGACAGAGTGGACTCGTCTAATCCTTGTACCTCAGGAGGCCAGACACGCCTAATGCCTCCTCTGGCTGGAATTGATATGCCACAGAAATGCAAATCAGCTGAGCCGAGCCTGAAAAAGCCTCCAGGTTCCCGCAGAGGCTGGGTGTTCTGAAACCAGTCCACATTCATCAGCATTTGTAGGGGTGTCTACTGTCAGAATTTTTCTACACGGGTTCAAGTCATGCAGGGCCTTTCCCAGGAGTCTGAGTCTAAATTGTTATTCAGAACGTCCTGAGCTACCTGGCTGCCCCGGCATGCTATGTAAAGGTCCAGAGAGCCAGGGAGTTTTCTTGGTGACACACCTGTGTGAGCTGTGTTTCTCTCTCTATAAAGATTAAAACAGCACCCGCCTGACTGAGGATCTTTGAAACACGTAGCAAGATACATCTGATTGCAGCTCACTTCTGCTGCATCCGGTTAAACGCTTGGTGCTGTCACACATGGCACCAGGCATGGAGGAGCAGCACCGCCCAAGATGCAGGCAAAAGGCTCCTTCCTGCTGTGGCCACAGCCCACCCCAGGTGTGGGGTCTAAGGGGTCACACTGAGTCCACGCCCCTCCCTCTAGACCATGCTCCGGGTACTGAAGACCCCAGAATTGTCTGCCCAGGTGGTCTTGAGTCAAATTTCAGGACCTGCATGAGCTTCTTCCTAGGGTCCAACCTCCTGGGGATGAACGGTAGCACCGAGGTCCTCACCCCTGGGTCCTCAGGATGCTGTTTGTGAAAGAGCCCTGCTTGGATATAGGGCTGTCCCTCTGTGTGTTCCTGAGGTTGCTCACAAGGGGCATCTGAGCTGGGATGGGAAGAGAAGGGGACAGGCCGCAGGCTGGGGGCAATGAGATGGGACCAGCTCTCTCCATATTTCCATGTTCTGGCTGGAGCTCCAAGAAACCTGAGAATGCTACATTTGAAATTGTCCTTCCAAGTTGTTACTGAGGGATACCTGTAAAAGTAAGAGAACAGCATTATTTTTAATAACTTTTAGGTTGATTTATAACTTCTTTTATTGGTTGATTTTAAAATATTTAGACATATGGTATGTGAGCTTCTGCTGGTACCCTTGATCTTGGAAATGTAAGGGGAGGGGGTAGAGGAGGAAGGGAAAAGGTAAACAGTAGTCTCAGACTTTGCTGTCCATAAAAATCTCCTGGGGTGCTTTTAAAGAATCTATTCCAGGCCAAAACCCTTCAGATATTTAGGTTCAATTGGCCTGAGCTGGGACTCAGAAAAGTGCATTGTCACTAATTTCCCAAGTGGTTTTGATAAGAGAGGTCCAACAGCCACTCTTAGTCATAGAACTCCCTGGTGGAATTAATGATTTCACTGACAAAAGACACCCAAGAGAAACATCTAAAGAGCAATTTTGAAGCATTATTTGAGCAAAGTAGAAAACTGATGTTTAGACAAAACCAGAATTAAAATATCTAAAGGAGTATTGTCCCCTACGAAGTAGTCTTCTTGGAGGTTAGACATTATTCTAAGCAGATAGCTATTGCTCAAAACATTTTGACACTGACTTTTTAAAATTGCCTTTGGAGGTGGATTATGAACCACATCAGAAAGCCAATCTCATTATTTCACATCACAGTTTGCATTTGACAAAAAACATTACCCAGAAGGATGATGCATATTACTTAGCAGATTTAGTTTCTATGTTTTCCAAGTCAAATATGTAATAAAAGAAGATCTATTGTATAAACACACCTGTTTATTTCGGCTTCCTTCTGAAACTATCCTAAAGTGGCAATGAAGAAAGAAAAAAAAAGGCATAAATCTTCACAGACAGAGAAAGTGAGAGAGAAGGTTTAGGAGGAAACAGGAATTGGTATTTTAGAAACTGGAAAATGGATGGAGAAATGGCCACTGACTTGGCAGATCCAGGAAAGCGGGAACCTGAGTTGTCATGAGGACAGAGAAGACTGTCTGATTTTACCTCAGGAATTAAAGGCAGCAAGTAACTCAAAGTCGGGAATGCTGGATAGGAATGATAAAAGGAAGATTTGTTGAAACTTTCCTTAAGGAGCAATTCAACCCCCAGATCCCTTCTCCAGCCAGGCAAAAATACTTTGCCACCCCAAGAAGAAGTCCTGAGGACCCTTCTTTGAAATCCCTACCCAGAGAGACTCTGTGTTCTGCAGCACCAGTCTACAAGGCAAGGATGGAAGTTCTCACTAAAAAATGGGCCATTCATTGAAAATATGCTGAACATTGAGACCACAGCTCCCTTTTGCTTGATGACCAAAAGGCAGACCTTGGCCCACCAGGCAGGAGACTGAGGAATATGAGCAATCCAAGAGAAAAGACAAAAAAAAAAAGAGTATGTAATTAAGGATCCCCAGTGAAATGGCCTTGTTCCCACTGGGTCACCCTATGGCCCACCAACCAACAAGCCCCAAGAGGCCTCCAATGAGCTGCCTAGTGGTTCACTCTGAAATATAAACAGGCCGCTAGGGGATCACCAGACATATGAGAAAAGTCTACAGGAAAGGCAGAGACTAATCACAAGGAAAGTGGAAAGAAGAGAGGCAATGCAGGGAACAGGAAAAAACTATAAAACATATGAAGCCATTTTCAAAATTCTACAGCTAATATCCCCAGAAAGATTAGAGAAGATATTTTAAAGACACACACACACGCAGGGTGCTATCAAAAGAAAAAAAAGAATGCTTGTAAATATCAAAGGAATGTAAAAATCTGATGGAACAAATATAAGATAAAGTTCAGTAAATCTCCCCACACAGGCCCTATGACAGGAGCATTCCTGGTGTGTAAGGGGTCTGTTAACCATGCAAGTGAAGATGTAGAGGAGGGTGTCGAATTGATTGGTCTGGGACTACAGGTGGCATACAATGATAGGTGACAGGAAGGCCACATTAGTTCCAGAGGTGACAACAGTAAGAGGGTCACCATTCATGCTGTCTCTTGAAAGTGAAGAAGCATTTTCTAGAAGATCCTACTCAACTTTCCCTTATATCACATTGGCCAGAATTGGCCATGCCTGCACCATGCCTGCACCATGACTGCCTCAGACCACAAGACTTGCCCCAGTGGAGCTGAGGCCAGTCTGCCTGCAGCACATGGCTAGGCAGAGGAAGAATGGTGTAGACTGTTGAACAAAACAGGGGTGGACACAATGAGGCTGGTGTAACAGGGACTGTAACACAAGGCAGCCATGAAGAATGGAGTCATGGAATCAACATGGTCTGCTCCACGGTGTGAGGTGAATGTTGTCCATGAAAATTCAGCAATTAATCTAGCTTGATGTTTGATTTGATGGTAACTTTAGGATAAGTTATGAATTTTTATGGAACTTAAGAAGATCCATCCTTACACAATTTCAATTTGAACCATTCTTACTAAGCCCTGTTTTGTTTTGTTTTTTTTTAGCCACAGCTTAACTCATCTGTAATTTTATCTTTTCCTCTGTCTCGATCCTTGCCCACTGAAGATTTTCAGAAATCACATGTAGCCCAGAGATGAAACCCTTCTGAACTCCTGTCTTGTCCACCACAGCCAGGGATTTGTAGGCAGAGGGACGGCATTGACCCTACATCTTGGGGCAGGAGTAATTAAGAAATGTCAAGGGTCAAGGAGTGGAAATCAGTTCAAGCCCAACTGAAGCATTTAGCTGTTTTACTGCTGCATCCTTTTAGGTCTTTTTCTGCTTATAAATATTAATTTAAAGACTCCCAACAAGGACAGTAAACGGATTTCGGCATAAAACTTCCTGTTGGGGTGATTTATATCCAATAAAAGGAGAGCAGGGTAGAGAGAGCCTGCTTCGCTAAGTTTATGATCGACAGTGAAATAGTACCATCAAAATAAAAAGGCTCTCAGTCTGCCGTCGGCTGTGTGGGTGTCTCCCTTCTTAATAGGCAGCATGCGAGACTTGTATTGTTTGCTTCTACCAGGCGCCTTGCCCTGTTGAGGAGAAGTTCCACTGCACTGCTAATTGAACTTGTACAGATTTATAGGCTCCAGGCCTGTGCCTGAGAGAGATTATTAGGACTTAAAAGATAATAGCGCCAGCAAGAAAATTAAAACTGCTTTCACCACTTATATTTCAATGGCGCATAACTTCTACCCTTTATACATCCTGCGATGGACCAAGAATCTGTTTGAAAGAAGATCTAAGAGTCCATGCGGGAGGGATTAAGCCCCAGGGAACTAGCTGCCATCTTGCCCTGCGCTCGGCCCAGTGCTCCTGGGGACCCACCCGTGCGAACCTGAAAGCAATGTTTCAGTAAAACTCCTTCCGAGGTTAACAACTTGGCACGTCTAGATGATCCCTGCTGGGAGAATGGTTCCTGTTGGGAGACACTCCTCCATGGACCTTTCACGAGTTTGTACATCTTGAGATCAGAGGCACTCTGTTTTCTCACGTTGTACAGCGAACAGCCTTGGGGGAGAGAGAGAAGGTGTCCCTCCGGAGCAAAGGGCATGTTTGAAACTCCAAATTCTTCTCCCCTAATGTGACCCACTGTGTGTCCAGGGGCCATATTGCCTTGTGAGAATTAGGACTTAGGGGCCTGGAGCAGCTGCCACACTCCAGCTTCCGCTTTTGCCATTGGTAACACAACCCTTTGCCTCTGATCCAGGAGTCCCATGTTTTCTAGCGTCCAGGAGAGGCTAACTTCTTCGCTTACAAATAGGTAAAACTTCAGACCCTTCACAGTTTGTGAAAGTCACCAGAAATGTGGACTCAGAAAAACAATTTATTTAATTTTTCAAATAAGGAGACTACTGCCTACCTGAAACCATAATAATGTCACTATCTCCTGCATTCCACATCCAAGAAGGTACAATTTTCCTTCGGCCATAACCAATGAGAAGCTATAATGATGGTTGGATGATGGTTGGTAGGGAGGGTTACTGAGAAAACTTCCTTTCTTGAATTTCTGGGAAAAAATCCTCAGCCTCCTGCCCCCCCCCCCAAAAAACCCAAAGCAAAACAACAACAACAAAAAAAGCAAGATGAACTAAATGATCAGGTGACCAATTAATGTCTATTTCAGCTCTTCACCTTACAGTTTTATTTAAATGTTAAGAAATATTTATGGTAGAAGCACCAACAGACTACTGTTTACAGTTTAGAAATACAGGTTTCCACAACAACACATAACTCAAGAATACTTTTAACACAATTTCCTGAAATTCATGTACTTTCTGGATAGCTAAAGCTAAGGTCTTTGGTAATGTCTTCTTGTCTCTTTATTTCTATTATTTCTTTGTTTACTATTGCAAAGCACTGTTTAAGTGCTTGTAGGTGGAAGAACAACAGAAAATAAAACAATCCATGCTCCCAATCTATCAAGAAAGACACACACACATGAGTCAAATCCATGAAGGAGAAAGAAGAGGGTAGAGGGACCAGGTGAGGGTTCAACATGGGTATGGCTGACCTCGAGATTTTAAATGGGAATGTCCATTGGAACATATTATCTGAAAACTCCACTCCAGTGTCTGGTCAATAACGTAAGGTGAGGGCCAAGACATATGAAGTTGTTTCTTTGTGTCTAGATGACTAGAAAAAATGGATTTGTACAGGGCTAATTGCATGTCTATTGGACGTCACCAAACACTGTTAGTTTAAGTCTTACAACTTCCAACATTAAGACAGTCTAACTTTTTTTTAGACTGTTGCTGACTTGGTTGTACTATAAAAGTATATTTTCACTCTTGCTTCTCACAATCTTATAATCTAACTTTGGGTTTGTCCTGCAATCCAATGGGGTTATTGGGATCCAATAAGTTTGGTCCATCAAGAACTTTTTGCTGGCTCCACTAAAGAAAGAAGCTGGAAGTCATACAAAGGAATACATAAAACGTTATGCCCATTCTCCTTTTGTCCCCAGGTAAATAGATGAACATTCTCCCTCTCTTTTACTGTCCTGACCCCCAGATTATGTGTGAAGAAAGATAATGCCCTTAGCCAAGTTTTCTCCCATTCACATCTTCAGAGATCAGAGTATTGTTCCTTTTAGACCATTAAGGGGAGAAGTAAGTTGAACGTGATCTCTTTTAAATGGACAAGGATCGGATTTCTAAAAGGAGAGGGAGACTGATAGAGCCCATGATCAAAAATGTTGAGGTTACCTGAAGTTCCCTTGGACATCACTCCAAAATTTAAAAATAATGGAGACGTCTGTGTGGAAGCAAAGCCTGAATGAGGATAGACATTTTTAAAGAGAACAGTATGGCTGAACAAAGCTTTGATGATGGAATTAACATGAAACAAAGGCCCTCTGAGGAAGATCAGTCTGAAAAGAAATGAAGAATACATAAAACTTTGTTTAATTTATGGAATTTATATGCTGCTGACCAGTAAGTATAAAGTTCCATTCCCTCGGTCCTCACTATCACTCATGTATTACTTGTCAGTAAATGCGATGCACTCGGAACATAACAGCTACGGTAATATTTCTGTTCCCACTGCAGCTTTACTGCACCCGTGAAACTCTGTAATCTTTAAATTCCCTCACTGTTAACATCTGCTGAAACATTATTGGTCCCAGCATAGCCAAGCTGCTCTGAAATTACATTTAGCAGAGTAGTTAAGGCTAACAGTATAATTCTCGATGCAACCGTGTTTGAAAAGATCTTTGTAACTGGCACAGTGATCATGCTTCCGATAGGTTTTATTTCTTTCATATCTGTTTTGTATCACAGTTTCATTGGCTCAGAGCGTGCCTTTTTGGAGCAGATTTTATTTACAGTGTTCAGGAAACACCAGATTACATATATTACATTCCGATTTCTTTTTTATTCCATAGCCTAAGCTCACTTTTTCGAGTGCTTTTTTTTTAATGAAATATTTCTTTGCAAGATATGATTACAAGCATGTAGTGGTTTGAAGAAGGAAATTAATCAAGCTTCTGTTAAATGAAGATAATTTATCACTCTGTTAAGGTACTTCGAATATTTTAAATCCAAAAGGTCCTACACATAAGCAAAATAAGCAAGTTGCTTAAATCTCTTGTTAAAGAGGATACATTCACTCTATAATCATAAAGTTGTTTATTATTAAAAAAACACTTTGCCTTGAGAAAAGATCTTTATTATAACCCCACGAATATAAACATTGCATTGACATTATTTTAAAATTAATGGATCAATATATTTATATCAATGTATTTTTTATATGAACTCAATTATTTACATTTAGGATGATGGAACATGATGTGTAAACTGTGATCATTTATCTAATCTAGTAAATGTCTTACTAGAGGGCATGGTAAATATGAAAGGTTTCTCTTCCCCAAAGAATGTTCTTCTTTCCTTGTTCCGGAAGGAAAATACTAAATTTTTTATTGAATTTCATCCTGAAGTAAAAATATAGATTCATACTTTAATATTAAGAAAAATCAGAAAAATTTATCAAGTTTTCATCTTTTTGAGGGCAGGAAATAGTCTTACTAGCAAAGTATAGAGAGCAGTATTTTAAAGCAAGTGAGTCAAACTTCTGAAGATGTGAAGGAAGAAAGTCTGTGCTCAAGAATGTTCATAGTTAACTTTAACAAAATTTCACATAACTGTCCTCAGATGAGCGAGATGTTTGCCAAAGCTGATGCCGTAAATTATAGTCAACAATAATAATTATATAAACTGTATTACTATATGCCATCTCTTGAATGTTTCTATATTTGTGGCATGTGTCTGTCCGGATCAAAGGGTGGACTGTACTCTTAGCTGTTCCTGCAGGATCTATGTCAGGGTATAAGCAAGATTAAGCCTTTTCTAATAGAAAGGTGTTGGATTTATCGCTGCCCCCACAGCCCCATCCCAGGAATCCTCATCCTCTCTGGGTTTCTTATTCCCTACGCCAAGAGCAGTTACAGCTATTGTTCAGAAACCCTGTGACTAGAAGTACTTTCCTTCGCACTAGTGCCCTCTACTTGCTGGCCAGACTCTTAATCTCTTTATTCAGTCTCACTCTGACTAGATTTCTGGGCCTTGGCTGGATTTCTGCCTGTAGTCCAGACCTACCGCTCACGTGTGAGCAGAGAAGGTGTCCCATCTCCAAGCAGAGAATGCCTGCCACACTCCTGTTTGCAGGTACCGACTCTCAGCCTCCTTCCTTGCTCGTATGCACTCTGTATCCAGATTCTAGACCTCTGATTCTCCTCTGATCATTGGCTTCTCTCCTTGAGCCTAAAACACTCCCACGCCAGCTTTTATTCTATCTTTCTACTTCTTACTTTCGGCTCCCCAAATCCAAACCTCTTTCCCTGCATCGACTCTCCAAGGTTGAGGAGATCAAAATATTTTTCTTTTAGAGTATTTGGTTGCCTTTCATAGCAAATACACAGATTTGTAATAAAAACTCTACACAGAAAGAAACAGAAGAAATTCTTAGGTTTTAAAACATATTCACAAAGTAATTTACCAGACAGTGCTAAATGTTATATTATCATTGAATGTTTGCCTTTATCCTGCTCATCTCCTAACCTTGTACAAGAATATGCATGTAAGAAATCTCATATTTGAGATCTAAGTGGTACCTGATTAATGAACAGCAGTGAATTATAACTTGCCAGCTGGTTTTCCAACATTCAGCCGTAATAATAATCTGAATTCATATCTCCTTTTTCTCCTTCCTTTTCCTCATCATTACCATAAAACCAGAGCATATGGAATGCTGTTATTAAGGCAAGGTGAAATCTATGGAAAACAGAAAAGGGAGACAGAAGGTTATTTAAAACCATTGCCTTGGTGTGTGTGTGTGTGTGTGTGTGTGTGTGTGTGTGAGTGTGTGTGAGAGAGAGAGAGAGAGAGAGAGAGATTTCTCTGTTTCTCCTTCATCTTCTTCAAGACTCGTCACCCACAATGCATAAAAGGTGCTCAATCATGTGACCTAAAGAGCCATAGTAGAAACCATTATCATTGCCTTCAGTTGCCTTCTTTGAAATTCCTTCCCAGCCTATCGCCCCTGTGGGGGGGGGGGGGGGCTTCGGCAGCCCTGTTTACACCTTTCTCTGGCTTCAGCTGGTGGCACTAGAAGTAGGTACGTGACCCCGAGGGTAACCAGTATCTAGCTTAAACTGAGCCAATCGGATTTAGCTGTTTGTTTTCTTTTTCACTCCTTTCTCTTTCCCTCTCTCCAATTAAGATACTTAAAACTGGAATGAAAATGTCATTTAGATTTGAGGTTACCGTTGGAGCCACAACAAACTAGAATATGGCAGGTTAAGTAAGCGGAAACCAAAGCCTTGCAGGAGAAATTAGTGGAGACAATAACGGCATGGGTAAGCAGCAAGAAGCAGAGAAAATAAACCACGCGGCTCTAGAGAAAAAGATTCATGCTATATGGCAGAGTTAATAGGACTTATGAAGGATCAAATATGGGGTGTGAGAAAAAGAAAATGAAGACTTCTTAAAAAAAAATAGCTGACCGTCATTCCTTCAACAATCATCTGAATTCAGTCTTTAATAAAATGCTGCCACAAATTCTATTTGCTAATTTAGCAAATATATATGGAGCACCAACTTTATATTTGGTAATCTACTAACCCTTGGATAGGAGGCAGAAAATAAGCCAGAGTCTCAGGCCTCAAGAACTGTAAGTCTTACTGGAAGAGACGAATAATCCATTACAGCACAGTGAGGGAAAAGCGTATTGCACAGAGAAGCATCTAACCCAACTGCTTCCCGTGAGAAGGCTAGAGGGAAAGGAAGCATGTGGAATAGCCAGAGAGAGTGACGTGGGAGAGCATCCCAGGGAGAAGGAATCATGTGTGTCCTCCTAGGACTTGCAATTTGTTCTGCTTTTTAATGGAATTTAAATGCAGTAGTTGGAAAGTCATGTAAGCAGCTAAAATGTGGTATGGTGGACTTTCTCTTTAAGTGCGTAAGGAATTCTGAATAAAGTGATTATTGTGAGGGTCCTATGAACCTCAGTGTTGAGAACAGAGTTGAAGGATGAGCAGAAATTGAATTGGTGGAGAAAAAGGACAAAGAGAGACACATGCATTGATCTCAAGGGGTCTGAAATTCAAATGAGATAGCATTTGTTTCCTACTAAAAGTTTTCAGTGATTCTCCATCATCTCCATATTATAGTGAGAGTGAAATTCCCAGAATGCCTCCTTGACTCTTAACCTTAACCTTCACAGCTCGTGGTACCTCTGCTCCAACCCGTCTTCACTCTGTGGACTTTCTTGGTATCTCTTTCTCCCAGATAGAATCTCCTTGACAGTTATCTCTTTATCCTCCCTCTCCATCCAATACACACACCTGTGATGGAATCTAGAAGACTCCATTGTACTTATTTCTTTAAAATCCAGGGAGGAGGACAGAGCTCAGTGGCAGAGTGTGTGCTTAGCATATATGAGGTCCTGGGTTCTATCCCTGGTACCTCCATTAAAATAAATAAATAAATAAATAAATAAATAAATAAATAAACCTAATTACCTACCCCCCCAAAAAATTAAAAAAAACAAGAAAACAAAAAAAAAATTTTTTTTTAATTTGTCTCCATGGCTACACTTTTTAAAGCCTCTTGAGATGTGGGATCAAGCTTAACGTAAAGTCTGCAGGCTGGTAGTGTGTCTTGTGGATAAATCAAAACTCTTAGAAATGGCACTCTGGTTCCACTAGGTCAGCGGATGAGCTCTTGTCTCATACCCTACAAAGGAATATTGCATATATTGGCTTATGGATAACACTTGTATAAACACTTGGAAAATGACTCAATGCTAATTCTTTCATCCTTCTCTTCTTCTGTTGCTTCCTCTTCAGTATTTTCCTATCATCTTTCACTTAGAGAGGAAACTTTCGTGGAGGAAAAGAACAACATTCAGACAGGAGAGTTTCCCATTCTAAATATACTGAAGTAAGGCAAGGCAGTTGTTTTAAACTGGTAGTAACTTGGGGCCGCTTGTAGATTTGAGTTATTCATGTTATCTCCAAGTGTGAATTATTTTTAATCACTTGAAGTTTTACTACATCTGTTTACATCTCTATTTGACTCTTTAAAATTAGTCTCTTAGTGCAATTGCCTTGGGACAAAATACAGAATCCAAGTGTCAATTAATAAGCAAATACAAATACAGTCAAGACAAAAATAGCATCAGGGTAAAATATTGTGCTTAATAACAAGTGAAGATATTTCATACAGAGAGAGTTGGTGAAATTCAGAGTTATGATGAGGATTGTCAGAAGTAAGTAGAGCTTCTGTGTGCAACATACAATCCCTTTCCATGGGCACTTGATGTGAATTTCTCAGTATATTTTCCAAGTTAAAATTTTTGAATGGGATGAACAAGAGTATTCAATTTTAAGGCTGTTGATTCTTGACTAATTCACTGATTAAATGAAAGTTCCCCAGGAGAAGGAATGTTGGCAATTATGACTCTCACTTCAAGTCAGTGTTTCCACTATTATGTCATTCCATTATCTGCAGAATCCTCAGTCTTGTATTCTTTCATTCAGAAGATTTTTATTTTGAGTCCCTACTCAAAGACAGAAAGAAAGAATACAGAACAAATGAACAGAATATTTTCTTTGCACTTAAGAATCCCAGGCTCGTTGGTAAATGGTCTGTAGTCTTCCTTCAGTTAAGATCTGCTTGACTCCTTGTCCCTTTATAGCTATGACCTTCACAGCTGAAGAAAATAACTGTTGTTTTCAAGAATTTTGGAATAGTTCTGCTGTTAGTGGGAGAAGATTTTAAAAGACCTACCAGTTGTGCAGGGATAACATATCCCATTGAGATGACTGCTGGTTTGACTCAGACCTTATACTTCACTGGACCCGGGAACTGAGTCCTTGTCTCATTCCCCAAACAAAAATCTCTGCTTTAATCCCTCTGTCCACTAGTTCCACTTCACCCAGAGCTGTGGTTCTGACTTGCCTCTCTGAGTCCCTCGAAGCGCGGGAGCACTGCCCGTCCCGGCCTGACTACAGGGTTACCGGCTCTCATTGATGGCTCTTCTACAAGCTGTTTGCCTCTGCTGATTGTCTGCTCTTGTTTTTCCTAGTCCTGGCTTCAGCATAGCCAGGCTACCTTTCTGATGAACCACCTTTGCCCTCATTGTCTGTCCCTGGAACTTTCCAGATCAGCACTCCATCCTGAGTCTCTTTGATCTGCAGGTATGCAGGGCCAGGACTTCCTTTTATTGGGGAGAATGCAGATAGTCCTACAGATGACTGTAGGGAAACATCAAATCAGGCTTGTTGCTGGGAGTACCTTGTGGGTCATGGAGAGATGGCTGGTTCCCTACAAGAGTAGGAATTTGAAGGATCCAAGGTAGTTCGCAGCAATCACTGTCTGCCCTGAATTACATGGTTCTTGATGCCACTGTACGTGTGAGGAAGGGTGATCAAGAGGAAAAATGGAAGGCAGACAGAAAGAAACCATCCGACAACGCTGAAGACCACTTGCTTCTCCAGAGCAGCTTGAATCTTCCTGCCTGGGCTGTCAAGTGAAGAATGTGATTAATGAAGAGATGTCAGAGAGATAATTCTTCCTAGCCAGGAAGAGTGGGAAAGAATTTTTTTTTTAAGAATTATTAGAGGCTGAGTGGAAGGAAAGCAAGAAAAAGAAGCTTGTCGTGGTTGTAAAAGTGCCAAGAAGAAATAGTTGTGCCACCATCAAGCAAAGTTATTGACCCCACCCCACCTGCATCTCCCAACACCTACCCCTTCCTGCTCTTCCGGTGGAGCTGTGAGCTCCCTCCCCTGTTATAAATAGCAGCACAGATGTTGACAGCAAAATGCTCCCTTAATTACCATACAAACTGCTTTACTTGAGTGAACCGTTTAAAGCAGCCTCCAAAGGAAGTTCACTCAAGCAATTCCGCAGATTACAGCTAATGAACAATATTTCCTCGCACCTATTTAGTGCTCATTAAAATGTAAAAGCCTTTCATTTTAAACAGACGCACAATAAATAATTCCTCTCTCCCTCTCTGTCTCTGAGCTGCTCGGATGGAAGCAGGGAGGAGAGGGAGCTGAAGGAGCCGGGCTTGGGGGGCAGGATGGGAGACCGGAAGCAGAGGAGCAGGGATGGGAAAGAGAAAACCCACTAAATAGCTGGGGGCTCATTAATATCCCAGGGAGCCACAGCTTGTCTGGTAGGAGGGATATCTGTGTTTGGAGTTCGACAGACAGATCCTGGGACCCACTCATCCAGCACAGGCAGCCAGCCATGACCGAGGACAGCAGACAAAAGCTACCATGGGCAACACGGGGAGACCGACAGGGACCAGCTCAGGATAGAGCCGGTGGTGGGTAGAGCCCTTCCAAAGTAACAGATTACCAGGGCTGTGTTTCTTTAGACTGTCCTGTGTTTATTTTTCATCCTCATTTATTTTTAGGCCTGAGGTTAGAAGAAGAGTATCAGATAAACCTTGAGAGGCTACTTGTTGCAAGTGGAAACAGAGAGAATCTATAAAATGTTTTTTGTTCTTGCTGCTCCTGTAGGGCCTTATACTGCCGCCTTTGGGATTTTGATCCTAGAGCACAGATTGCACGAAAGATGGAGGCATTCTCTGAGGGATCCGGAAGTGGAGGATGGTGGCAAATAAGGTAGATTTCTGCAGGACGGTGTCCGGTCCTTTTGAGATAAACAGCAAAGGAAAGTGGACCAGGGACTTGACAAAATATATGCCTTGGATGGATTTAAGGAAACTCTGCTTTATATGGGAAAATCTTTTCTCCTTTAACAGAGCTGTTGATCCCAGAGATTGGTGGGACCAAAGTGATGAAATGTGTTTTGTGGTGATGCATGTGGAGGAAGGGGAAAAGCCCAAGGGGAACCTATGTCACCAAATCGGAGCACAAATGAAACTGATGGGTTCATGCGTAACGAACTCTCTCAAACTTCAGTTACCTGGCCAGACCACATGTATAACAAATGGTCAGGACTGACCAAGATGTTTCTTTCTTTTCTTTCCTGTTTAAGCGTTTCTTTTCCCTTCTTCTTTAAAACAATGGGCCAGGGATCTTGATTGCATGAAGGAACATTGTCTTTCTAGCCAAAATTGACAATACACCTTTCAACTTGAAATAACCCTTTCGAGGCAAAAGGGTAACTGAAAGGCGCCAGCTTTTGTTCTAGAAGGCATGCATTTACTACACAAGTACTGAGTGCCCAAATACTATGCCACGTGCCGAGGAAATGAATAAAAGATGTGCCTGCGAGGAACCCACAGACGTGTAAGAAGTCATTATGCTGTTACAGTAGTGTGGACGAGGAGTGCTGTAGAAGCCAGGGCAGGTGGGGGGTCCGGGACTCTGCACGAGACCTTGACATTGCATTCTGCAACGGGCAACACGGTTGTGTTCTCGTTCCAGGGCTGGGCAAATACTTGTTGATTCTTGGGACCATTTCATCCCCCAGTGTTCCAAGCTAAACGTTTCTGAGGATGCAGCGGGCAGTGTTGGGGGGAGAAAGATGCCAGGGTACACTTGGATCTGTTCCTGTGACAGGAAGAAGGCACAGGGAAAAAAGAATTAAGGCCGTACTTGGCTTTTAACTAAGGTCATTCGAAAATGGTCTTCAACACCCATCTCATTTGCTTTTTTATGCCTGCCAATTTAGTGTTGTATTCAAAGTGATTAATTAGTTTGTAGTGAAGGTTTATTAGGTAATCTTTCTGTCAATCAGAAATCACTGGAATCTCGGGGCAGAATGAAGAGCACCCAGAAATGTTATAAGGACGGGGAATTTATGTCATTATTATATTCAAAAATAAGCACAATCTTAAAATGTGGAAGTGTACAGAGGAGTTAATGTGGATATGATTAAAGTTGACAAGAGTTACTTGGCCTTTTGAATATTTATGGCTTATTTTCTATTAGGACAAATTTATTTCCAAAGTATGAATCAATCCTTCCCACATTTTTTCTGCACTACTGATTTAAACATAGAGTCTTTTCACTTTTCTTCACATTCAGACCCATAAAAATGTGAGAAACATATTATAACAGAGTAAAATACTTGCTTAAAGCTGTGTTATGCTTAACCAAGGTAAATAGAGGGGATAATAATATGTCTAGGAATCAAAGATATTTCCTCAGCTAAAGATACATTCCCATTACGCTACTCTAGAAGCAGATCCAGGAGCTGCACTTCCTAAATGACAGACTATTATATATATTTTTGTTGTTGTTTTCATTCTATGTATGTAAAATTAATTTTAACTTACTATCATTAAGTAAAATTTTACTCTAATGATATTGCTTCTTTGGCAATCCTTGAAAGTTTGTGTAATTTAAAGAATTTTAGGAAAATCAGTAGTAAAAATCACTACTGAATTTATGTTTCTACAAGAATAATTATATGAGCATAATATACAATGTAAATAGTGAACAGAAGTTGGAAACTATTCTTTTGGGGCTTTTTTCATTCAGACTGTTAGCTGTTTTCCTCTATCTGTAACTCTACCAATTACATAATTAATAGATTTTTTTTCTAACAAATATCAATACAGCAAAAAAAAAAAAAAAAATCTAATGGTGAGAACTCAATAAATACTCAGTATGATTGCTACGGCTTTAACTTTTTTTTTTTTTAACCGACAAAAAGTAACTTTAACCAAAAAGATTTTTTTGAATTAAATTACAAACTGCAATGATGTATTGCTGATAACACTGGGAATATGAAAATTTTTAAAACTAAAATGTCATATGGCTTTTCAGCTTGATTTGTTTTATCTTTTCCAATGTTGTTTTGACTCTTTGAGTTGGTGTACGTTTTGTGGATCTTATGAAACAGATGACCTGAAATATTGCAAAATAAATTTCATCAGAAGAAAGAGCTCTTAGGCTGACAATGGGAACAGCAAAAAAAAAAAAAATTGATAATTGAATTTGAGAATCAAAAACACAAAATAGTCTACTAAACACTACATTGCAATCTTCATTCTGGCGGGCGATGTCTCCTTTTTTCCAGCGCAGTAAGGTCAGCTGTGGTTAGAAAAGGAAAAAGACAACAGGATATGTATGCACAGTGTTTAACTGGTGCAAATCAATAATTCATAGCCAGAATTTTGTTTTTAAATTTTCCAGGTAAGGCCCCACAAATGGTAAACAGCACTGTATCAGAAACTCTGGAATATAGCCTCAATCACCTTTAAATTCCTCCAAATGCCTACATTAAAAAAAAAAAAAAGAAAATGTATTTCATTGATTTACAGGGGCCCGTATAAATTTAGATATGGTTTGGCCTGGGAATTGTAAATTTAGTCTCAGGTGGGCTCCACATTCAGCCTGAAATGAATCTGCAGAGAGTGAGAGCCTGAGTGTTACAAATGCAGTGGCTCTGGGGGAAATTTGCTAGAAATCATTCTGAAAGTCAGCCTTGCCTGAACCCTGCCCAAAAACCTCCACAAAAAACCCGAAAACAAAAAAACTCAGCCCACATTGCATTCAAATGATTTTTCCCCCTTCTCAAACAACAGCACTTTAATATTTGTCATATTTGCCCTTCCTCTGCCTTGCAGATTTTCAGAAGAGCGGTTTGGAGCTGTTGAGAGTTATGCTTTTATGTATGTGACGTGAAATGGCAATACAGGCTATGTTGAACGAAGAAAGAGAAACAAAAATTGAGCTGGCTGTCTCACTTGTCTCATTTGCCAGGCCCCGGAATAAAAAAGCAAATGAGTTGCTCAGCTGAGCTTCTTCAGAGGGATGTAATGACAGCGCGGTCCATGGACACGCGGGGTGGGGGGGCTCCCTCGCACCGCCCGCGCGAGATGGATGATACTGATGGCGACCGAACACACACATCCTGCCTGAATATGAACAACAGATTTGTCAGTGTGTGACAGGCTGACAGCCCCGCTCCCAGCTGCTTGTCCACTGTTGTTATATCAGTACCTCGTCTAAGTATTCAGCAAAGAGGCAATCTGCTCCCTCCATTCGTGGGAGGCAGGTTGCCAGTTAAAAAGCAAGTATTGGCTCCGGGCGGCGGTGCCAGAACGCATTGAAAAGATACAATTTAAACCCTTGTGTGCTCCTCCGGCGACATATCACAGGCCTGGGAAGTTCAGGCCTCCAGATTAGGTCTGTAGAACAAAGAAGATAACTCAAAATGAGATCTACGCTGGCAAAACATTGTAATTTAGCCCCCGTAAGTGTCTCAGCGGAACTTGGTTATGAAGGAGAAAGCACTGGGCACCGGGTGAGACTGCAGTGAAAGTTTGCCCTGGTTCCTGCTTTTTGCAGTGTTACTGGGGGGGATGGGGCAGTGGAAAATGTGTCAGTGAAAATATGCCATCGACCTCGTAAAGCCCCCAAAGTTAGTGATGAGGTTTCGAAGTTCCTCATTTACTACCCGAACTATCAGTAATGAGCTATTGAACAGTGTAAGATTTGTAGAAATATATTTACCAAACCTTATTTTAGTCATTGTAAAGACTGTTTATTACGTATACAAAAAGGTTTACTATAGTTTTAAAATCTACAGAAGTGGATCAGAAAAATTAGAGATACAGATACCAAGGAACCACACACGTTATTTTATATGTCTTAGAGAAGGAATTCAATACATTATGTTAAAGGGAGAAAAGTAGGGGGAGCAACGAATTTCAGACAAAATTGCCAGTTTGCTCTGGATACTATGGACGCGTTGTTCAGAAGTTAGAGCACTACTTGCTGCTGTGATGAAGGGCCACAGTGCTGATGTGACAGTCTCCAATACCTGGGGTATATAAAGTGAGACCCTCACAGAATTTACACTATAATTTGTAATGAATGGCTCCTTCGGAGCTGAGAGGACTGTCCAACTATTAATAAAGCCATACTGAAAAGTCCCTAAATACACATTTGCACAAAGGTCCCCAAGGACTTAGGGAAGGCTGTTATAGTTTGTTGGGTCAACAATCATCATCATTTCACTCAAGTCCACTGCAAAATGAAGAGCTGGCTATAGGATCTTCAGCATCCTTGCCCCAGGTTGCAGTGTGGTGGCGTTGGTCTTGGTAGGGTTCAAACGGCTTTGCCCTCTGGCATCCCTGGAGACCCAGGGACCCTCTTTGCCACCATGTCCATCTGTTTTTCCCCATGTAAGACTCAGGAGGACTCTTTTTTTTTACCAAAAAAAGTAGTAATTAAAAGCTCTGTTAGAAAGCATTCATAAAAATTCAGGTAGAAGTGCTGCACATATTTTTCTTCTGTGTACACGTAGCCCAAATATCTAGTCATAAATGACTAGCTGAATAAATTATTGCACATCTGTGCAAAGGAATGCTGTGTGGCCCCTAAAAATGATACTGTAGGAGACAACAGTAAGAAATTGTTTCTGGTATTCTCAAGTGAAAAGAATCAGGTTTCAAAGCTATATGTAACGTTGTGATGGTTTAAAAATTATGAACTATCAATTAGATAGAGACATAGATATGAATGGATGAATGGATGGATTCCCAGAAGGATGCATCCTATGCTACAAAGGAAAAAAATGGATAAAGAAATTAAGATGCAGGAAATTTTTGTGTTCTTCTTTGTGCTTTTTCATATTCTGAAAGTTTTCTACAATGTGGTGCCTTTTCTATTAGGTGGAACATGCTTTTAAAATAAAAAAAACTATCAACAGTAGAGAGGCACATTTAAATGATGGCATTACTATTCTTTTTAATCTTTCCGGTAGATATTTGTGATAGGCATAATGTAATGCTAGTAAACGATATAACATGAAACATCACAAATTAAAAGCCTGAAATTGCCCTTTATTTTTGTTGTTTATTGTATAATATATAAATATCTTCATAAGGTCTGCAGATATATATACTAAAGATCATTTTTGATAATTATGTTAGGACAGCTTTTTTTGATCCCGTTTCAATCCTCCAACTTTTTAATTGTAAACCATCAAATTAATTGTAATTTAAAAACTATAATGGATTTTCTTTTATTTCCTTTTAAAAATGTGTTTTGGGTTGGAAAAGTTAATGTCTTTTATGAAAGGATGAAGGAATCAGTAGACTCTCACCATCACTCTAGCTGTACCTCCCCTACCCCGAGATGATGGAGGTACCCGCCTCACTTCCCATTTCCCCTTGTGTTCATTCAAATATATATAAAGATATAAATAAGGTTATTCTTCATGCACTCAATATATCATGCACAGCTTTCTAAACTCAAACATATATACCCTTATATGACTTTCAAGAGATACTTAGTGTTAAATGACATATCAGCATAATTTATTCAATTGATGGATTTATGCGTTTATGCGTTTACAAATAATTTTGCAGTACACCTTTGAACTTATTTGATATGTACCATTGCTTTTATATCCTAGATGTGAAATTTGCTGAGTGGTTGGAAATGCCCATTTTTAAATCTTAGAAGATATTGCCATAATACCTTCCAAAACTGTTACAGCCGTTCACCGACAATGTATGAAAAAGCCTGTTTCCCTGCATGCTTGCCAGCACTGGGCATTACTGGTTCTTTCCATTTTCATTCATCTGATGGATGAATACTGGTACCTCCTTGTTCAGATTTGCATTTCCACAGCCACCAGTGAGGCTGTCTTGATCTTTGGACTCTGTTGAATCTAAGAGGCTTCTATCTTCTAAACATTGGCAACCCCTGTTTCTGGTCAACTCTTTTTATTTATTGTTTACACCGTGCTGGTAGTCAGTCAGGTCTAAGTTAGGCTAGAAGAGGTGAAGGCACTCCCTAATGACTTTCAAGTGGAAAATGGCAGAGTTGGGACTTCAAATGAGGCCGCCTGGTTTGTGTACTGCACTTATTGTCCTGCATGTTAGGGCCACCGGTAGAAAATATCCTAAAGCAGGTGTTGCCCATTCTCTTTTATTTCCTTCCTTCAAATCTCTCCCTTAGGGAAAAAAACCTCCTTCTTTCAAGATTCTCAGTACACTCATCTCTCTTGCTTTTTGGACAGTGTTCTAATATTAGATGTTCACCATGCCTCTTATCCCACCATGCTTACCCAGTTCTTGTTTTAATCCTTCAGAGTCATCCTTCTGCTCTGCATGAACAACTGCTCTGACCAACTGCTATCTTCCAGAGTACTGACAGTCAGGGATGACCTCTGGCACGTTTTCTTTTGCAGGTGTTTGTATTTACACAGAGATGTTGCCTTCATTCAATATGGATCAGCTCTGAGAAAATAAATTCTCTGACTCATAAGTGAGAGAGATGGTTTGAATAGCTTTGTTACCCATTAGGGAAATTGATTCCGAAAGAAGACCCTTGTTCTTCTTTTATCTCTGACTTTGCACGAAGGCTCCTGTATTACAACTGAAACAGAAATAGAGCTTATTCAGTTTGCAGTCTATTTGTCAATAGTGGCTTCACCATTAAGCAAGGGTTGTTCTCTTTGAAATAACTATAAATTTATAGATTACATACAGTGAAATATAGAGTATATGGATAGTAAAATAAAATGGATATATAGTTTTTATAGACAATAATATATATATATATTATAAAGCCCTCATAATTGATTTTCCAGATTAACCGAACATCTGCATTTTCTCTGTAAAAATTACTGACTGATGTCTGTACTCAACTGATACCCCAGTTTCTTGTAGTAACTGTTTTTGGCATTGCCATTTACTAATGGGTTGAAACTCCGTTTTGATTCATCTAAGTTCCTTTCCAGGATGACTCTTTATGTGTTTTCTGAGCTATCACAGGTGTATAACCATCCCTAAATAGTGACTATAAGGAATCAGGAAGATATTCACCGTCTAGGAAATGTTCTCAGATTTATGGAAGTAAGTGTCTTTGGTCCTAGATGTAAAAACTCGGTTGAATAAAATGGACTCATAATGTGGCATCACTTCATTCATTGCTGTTGAAGAATCAGATCAGGCAACACCTACGTTACCTTATGCCGTTTTCTCTAGACATTGGATTTATGTAAGAGGTATCAAAAATCTGTTTACCCAGGATTAGGTGCTTGCAGAATAATATGCCACTTTAGACGGAATAGTCTGGGAAGAACTTTTAAGGAAGACCTTTAAGCTGAAGAATGAGGAAGAAGCAGCTGTGTGACAACAGAGGAGGTGGGGGAGTCCTTTATTTATGTGAGTCTCCCCAGTCACGTTAAACCTCCCCCAACATAGCAACAATATCCCAAAGTTATCTTGAGTCTCTCGACAACAACTAACCCAATGTCCTGCAATCCTGTCTCATCTCCATGGCCCAGGTTCTAGCATCATGCTGTTTTTACTAGCAGTATATTCATTGCTTATTTTTCAGTTTGTCAGCTTAGATGGTATCTACTAACTAGCCATAAGGAAAGTGAGGAAATTAGCATTTTGTAACTATTACTAGACTTTCCAAGTTTTGTCTACAGATTGATTAAAAACTGAAAACAAAAAATAGCTTTTCAAATATTATAGGCATGTAAGTATATTTAATTTTAGGACCAACTGGTATAGACGGAGACATTTAGAAGAGATGAAATCATGCAGTCATACCTCTTGTAAACTTCACTGAGGCAAATCTTTCCGTGTAGGTTCTGTTTTAATCTTTCTGACTCCATCGCTTCCTTCCCTGTTTTCCTATCCTGTGATGTCTCCTTCCTTAGATTCTTTTTCATTCTTCTAGATGACCTACTTAAGTAATTTTTTTCCTTTAAAGCTCAAAAAACTTTTGTTTATATTGCGTTCACAAGTAGTATGCTTTCTGAACTCTGGCATGTTTAAAAATTTGTTTATTTTGCCCTTACTTTTCACCAATAGTTTTACTAGCTAGAAGAACTCCAGGTTCAAAACTTTTTCCCTAATAACTTTGAAAACACTGCCCCAGTGTTTTCTAGCATTCACCAGTTGTTATGAAATGTCTGATGTCTGTTTGATTTATGTTCCTTTGTAGATAATATGTTCCATGCATACACCCCCCTCACCCCTTCAAAAAAGAATATTTTCTGTATTTGTCCTGCTTGGCACTCAGTGAATTCTTTCCACGTGAAGATTTATATTGTGTATTGTTTTTTTTTCCAGCCCAGGTAAATTTTCTTTCTCTTATTTCTTGGATTTTATCTCCCTTCCATTGCCTCAATTCTCTCCACTTGGAACTCTTAGTAAATTAATTTTAATATAAATCTAGACTCCCTTATTCTTAAGTTTTCTTATATATTTTCATCTCTTTCCTTTCAGCCCTGATCAGTTTATTATTTTCTCCACTATAGAATTTTTTTTTTAATTTGGGCAGTTATATGTTTAATTTCCAAGTGTAATTTCTTGTTCTTTGGTCCTTTTTCTGGCAAGTCATTCATGTTTTATAGTAACAAAAGCCTTTCAGATGCCTCTGGAGATACTAATTTAAATATTTTTAAAGTTTTCTTTTGTTGCCTGAATTATATCTGTGCCTGTTGGGATCATTTACACTCTTTTTAAAATTTAACTAATATATATAGTTACATATACATATATAGTTATATATATACGTGGTTATGTAGTTATTATTATGTGCCAGGCACTATTGAACATAGTTAGAATATCAAGTCATCTGTTTGTCATAGCAACCCTCTAAGATAGATCCTATTATTATTCCCATTTTACAGATGAGGAAACTGAAACAAAGAGAGGTTAAGTAACTTACCAAGCGCCATACAGCTAGTAAGTGACCCAGTTGGAATTTAAGTTCAGGTAATCTGCTCCCAGAATCCATGGTCCTCACCAGCACACCACGCTTGAATTGCTTGTTTTGTCTTGGCTTCCCTGTCAGGGATCCTTGGTTGTCTCTTTGCAACCGGAGAGCTGTGTTGGTTCACGTCGGTAGCTGGTACGTTCTGCACAGAGTTATGTGCATCATTTCCCTTGAGAGCTGTGTCCCTGCAGAGGACACTGACCTGGGCCATTTTCCACGTACGAGGCAGAGTGAGCCGGTGGGTGGGGACAGCCCAGGTAAGGGGGGTTCTCTCTTGGGAGGAGGGCTGCAGGGTGGCCCCACGTCTCTCAGGGAAATGCGTCACCTTCTCCAGGTCACAGCAACCTGGTTTTCTGGTTTTGCTGCCGTCCGGCGGGTAGCAAGCAACTAGTGCAGTTGTGTGAAGTGCCGTGTTAAGGGCCTCACCTGTCTGCTGGCTACAGCTCACTGCGGCCCTGGGTGCTTGTGAACTCGGGCCCCACAGCCTCTCCAGTGCTCCCCTGGACAAGCGTGCTTCCCCCCGATGCCTGGGCTGCAGTTTCTTCGGCAGTTCTTCTGTCCATCTGATCCCATTCACTGTCAGCAATGTAGGTGGCCCTAAGATTCACTGGTCCAGTGAGGGCCTGCTCTCTAGTTTTTCTGCACTGTTAATGATTTTTGTTCTTCTTTTGTAAATACCTCTTTATATCCATGTTAATGGGACCTGAAGCAGAGGCATATGCCCAGTCTTCCATCGTGACTGAAAGCCAGGCCCCGGGTCTGCCCTGCTCGCCATCAAGACCCAGTGCCTGGCCCTGTTCTTGGCTGTGGTAAACACTTAATAAGCATATGTTATTAACAGAGTGCTGATTTGCTATTTGCACATTATAACTCTTAGAACTCTTTATGTTGGCAAGAGTATAAAATAGTATGAAAATATCTTTAAATATTTACTCAAAAATATTTGAAAAGGGTCTTTGGACCCATATCCCTATTTGGATGTCCCAAAGGAAGCTTCATTTCAACCCATGTTTAAATCCTTTGTCTTTTTCCTAAACTGATTTGCCTTAAGTTGGCATCACTATCCAACCAGTGACCCACTTTATAAAACTCTTTTTTAAGAATCTTCCTGGGTTTCCGCCCGTTTTCGTTCACTTTTCGTATGTCACCGAGGCCTGTCCATTGATGCTGCCTAATTACCTCTTGATTTGGTTCCCTGTTCTCGATCTAACATTATCTCTAGCTTAGTTTAGACACTCACCATCTTCGGACTATTCTACAAAAGCTCTGTGAAAGGAGGGACATTATTTTGTCCACTGCTGTTTTTTTCCTGCATCTAAATTAGAGACTGACAAACTGTAGGCACTCTCTCGATATTTATTGAATGAATACACAGTCTCCTAAATGTACTCATTCTCTCTCCCACTCAATCCATCTTCCCGACCACTGCTCGGTTATTCTAAAACGAAAGCGTGATGATGCATTATGTTCTAGTGATTGGGAGTGTGAGCACTCGACTGCTGGGCTTAAATCACAGGTGGACTGCCTGTAGTGACCTTTGGCAGTTTATTTCCATTTTCTGTGCCTTGATTTCCATATCTGTAAAATAGGTACCGCAGTACTAATCTTATGGGAATGTTGCCAGGAGTTGTCATAGGAACGAATCATATTATAAAACATGGGCATGCAGAATAATGCCTGCACTAGCGTCTGGGCCTTGTACGTGTCAGCCCTTCCCACGGCCATGGTCGTCGTGTGATCAGCCTGTCATCTCTCTGCTTGGAAAACTTCATTGACTCCCACTCCCCACTGTCTACAGATTAGAGGATGAAATCTAGTGTTCTTAGGTTGGAAGACATGGTTCTTCTCCGGTCTCACTCTACCCTCTTACCAAGCAATCTAGCCTTCCTATAAATACACCATGCGCTCACGGCTCTGTGCTATTGTCTGAGTGATTGTCTTTTCCTTGAATAATTCTTTATCTTCTTTTTTATTTGTTAGGTTCCCACTCATTCTTTATGATCCAGCTAAAATGTCATCTCATATGAAGATAGAGGGGGTTGTTCCTTCCTGTGTACTTATGTAATGCTCTGTATGGACCTATCTTACAGTTTGGATCAAATTCTGTTAGAATTATTTGTTTATGTTCTTGGTTCTTCTACTGTTATTTGAGATTATCCAAGGCAAGGAATATAGCTTATTAAGTTTTATAGTTCCACCTCTCCTACCCAGGTCTTGGTCCTATGACTGGCATACGGTAGTGGTTAATAAATGTTTATGGAGTGGATGAATCAACGTCTTGTTGGCATCCAGGAAAATAGCAGATACTATCACAAGGTGGCAAAAAAAAAAACCAAAGAAGGTAACATTTTGAATTGTTTGCTGTCCATAGTGTCATTTCTAAAGATAAAATAAAATAATTATGTTTTGTTTATGCTACATTGTTTTGAGATGTCATTTTAATTTAAGATTATCCTATTTACCATAACTTCAGTGTTGTAAAGTCCCAATGGGCAATATGCCCATTAAAAATACAGTTGGAATTGTCACATAGTATTTCTAATGTTAAGTATTTCTATTTGGAAGAGGGCTTAACAAGCTTAAAGTTTATTTTAAAGTAGTAACTTCATTGTTTCTTGCTTGTATTTTCATGATTCTGTGGTCAAGAAGAAATAAATATTCTCTGAAATTAAGAGCAGTCGATAAACTATAAAACTCTATAAATATAAAATAAAAATAACATGAAAGGGAAGAGAAATATTTTAATTATACAGTATTAACTAGCATTTTGGGAGAGATTGTATGTATCATACTTCAGTGTTATCTTGGTACACATGTGTGTATTTTTACTTCAACCAGAAAAATAAGCACTAGAAACTTTGTCTTTTAACATCCTAGATTTTAAGAAGATATTCTGTAAGCCAATATGCAGCCTATTTATGTATATTTAAGATCTCTCATTCAGAGTTAAGTGGAAAAAGAAAAGGCAAAATTGTCTTTGCAGATGTTGAGAAGGAAGTCATTGCAGACAATCATCATTTAATATCCCGTGTGACTTTTTGAACAAGAGCTTTCTCTAAATGATAAATCAAATGAGTTAGCACTAACAATAATCTCTTAGAATATGAATGAGAAAAGCCAGAATATTAAAACAATAGAAACATTAACATAAAAAAATCATCCATTATAGCAAAGAACAGCAAAGGAAATTGGGAAACTATTTTGAATTTTTTATGGTTGATGTTACTATGGTCTACACTGGGGACTATTGTGTTAAAAAGCCAAAATACAGATTGAGCTGTAAATATTTACCCATTTAGATGTGACGTGGTAGATGAGTTGTTTGTATTGCTGTAAATAACATTTGAAATGAAAAGATGGGAAGTTTTTCCATTTAAAATATAGACACTTTTCTTAACCCCATATATCCCATGCTCTCTGCAGGAGGCTACTTTCTAGATTTTGAACAAGCCATACGTACATTTCCCCATATCTTTTTACACTCTGTACCCTTTACCTGCAATGTCTATTTCCATCTCCGTGTATGGAAGGCTTAACTTTCTTCAAGGTTCAGCAGAAAACTAACCTCCTCTGATCACCTTGGTAAACAGGTATCTTTAATTTTTGAACATCTATAGCTTTATATAAATTTGGGGGGTACTTGGTATAAACTCTTCTGTACAATTATATAGCATTATGTGTTTATGTGATGTTATGTCTTTTGATCTTAATTGCAACCCACTGGGAAAGTGGGACCATAAAACAGAAAATCGAATTTTCAAAAGATTCAGGCTTCTCAAGACAATTCAGGGTGTGGTGAGGCCAGGATTCTGACCATCAATGGCTTCTTTTTCTAGTACATCATGCTGCATCTTACAGTCTTACTCTTATCTTTCCTCATAAGGCTGAGCATCGTGAGGGCAAAGAAAGTTATAAAAGAAAACAAAGTTATCTGACATCTTCCAAAATTTCCCAACACTGGCAGATTTTACACTGATATGTAGCCCCAAATGTTGCCCACGCAGTTTTACAAACATACCAAGTCTTATAAATCATTGTTTATATCACACATGGGTTCAAATCCTGTCACAGATCATCAAAATTGCATAAGTGACCCTAGCCTCGCTAAATAGACAGGTTGCTAAATCAGGAAGGACCTGGGAATGCAGTTAATAGTAAAGCAAAGCATTTTTGTTAACAAAATTCAACGAGGACTTAGCTGCCAAGCAGGGTCAACATGGATGCCCCATACAAAGAACGCTGTTCCATCAACATTTTTGTTATATAGAGATTCCTCTACTGCAAGAGGAAATTGAAATAACTCTATACCTATCCTGGCAGAGAATGTTCACGTAGGGATTTTAAAAATACATTGTGCACTATTATCCGGGGAGTGTCAGGATGGTTTCCGATTCTGAAGTGCCCTCCTTTTTCCTGCCTTCCTCTGCTACAGGGCAGCGTGGTACAGAAGTGGCTTTGATCATCTTCGTTACGTCAATTCTCTCTCTTCTTTTTTTCAGGCAGATATAAGCCTTTTTTGTACTCAGCTTTGCTTTTACTTTCATTCCTGTTATTAAAGTGGTCTTTTGGCTACCAGCTGCTTCTCTTCAGCAGTTATGAGGATTTGGCCATTACTTATTTATTTGTATTTCAGTGGTGGGGAGTCCAGAGTTCAGCTGTAGCAAGGGGTCCATCACACTGTATTTTGTGGGGTGATTATGCATGAGGCGGGCCTGTACCTCGGCTCTGATTTCGGCTTTATCGGCCTCCTCTTGTCTCAGAGCCTGTGGAAACTTGCATCCTCAGTACCTCCCCGAGTGGGTGTGTGTCGCAGGAGAGACTAAGGCTTTAGGCGAAATTGCCAAATCCTATATTTGTGCACCAGCAGGCAATAAGTGAAGAAGCTTAAGCATCACATGCCTACTGTCTGAAGCTGGCAGACCCTGCAATCAAGCACGGAGACCATATTCCGAAACAATTGTCCTGGATGACAGCTTATTATGGAAAGAGTCAGTTTCGCTAAGGATGCTTGCCAATAAGACAAAGTGGAAAACAGGATCTCTTCATAATTTCTGCTCGTTGAGCCACAATTTTGTAGATGATAGCTGAGCTCTTATTCAGATTTCAAAAACCACTTTGTGGACTTATGGACCACTCATTCACACAGGGCCCCAGATGGGAGCGTCTTCCGCAGACGGCGGCAGCAAGCAGAGAGCCGCGAGTTTGCTTCCTGGTGACCTTCTCCCCTGGCCGCACTGACAACCCGAGATCCAGTTAAGCACAGGGCTAATGGTTCACCTCTTATTTCAGTGTTAAAGTTGAGATTTACCATCCTGCAGAATGATTTCATAGACGGCTCTGAGTCAATCCTCTATTTCTAAATCAGAAGAACACAGTTACCACCAGCAGGCCTGACACCAGGACAACTTTGGTAAAACGCCAGCTGGCTTCACTAAGAGATTACACCCACTGGAGGGAAAGTGAGTTCATGTTTTCCTGTCACCTCTGACAGACGTTTTCTTTACGGATTTCCATGAACTTTTCTCCTTAGTTAAGGAAATCGGCCGGAGGCAGGCCTCTGTGAAATAGTTACACTCATTTTTACTGCATTTGCTTGAAAAAGTATTTTCCCTTAAATAAAACTGGGCAAACAGCCATTCTGATTTTGGCATTCTCAAGAATTTGAGGCAATTTTTAAACATCCCAAATTTGTGCATATAGCCTTTGGGCCTGTGGACTTTTTTTTTATTCATTCAGTCAGTCAAATTTCAGTTATGGATCAATTATCATTGTATATGGTATAACTTACAGTGGGTATATAATTTTGTGCTGAGGAGCTTAAAATAAAAGTAGGGATCTATTATAATGCCATTTGCAGCAACAGGGATGGACCTGGAGATCATCATTCTAAGTGAAGTAAGCCAGAAAGAGAAGCCATATGATATTGCCATATGATATCTCTTATAGGTGGAATCTAAAAAAAAAAGACACAAATGAACTTATTTATAAAACAGAAACAGACTCACAGATATAGAGAACAGACTCATGGTTACCTGGGGGTAAAGGGTGTGGGAAGGGATAAATTGGGAATTGGAAATTTGCACCTCTGGGCAAATGATGAAAATATTAGGTATCTTGATTGTGGTGGTGATTTCATAGGTGTACACATCTATCAAAATTCATCAAATTGTACATCTGAAATATGTGTAGCTTACTGTACAGAAATGATACCACAATAAATTTGTTTTAAAAACATCAGGATCTAAGATAGATATAAAGTAAATGATGGAAGAATGATTAAAAAAGGAATCCCTACCTAAAGAAAGTTAAAAATATTATTTTTATTCTATTAATCAGTGCTTAGAAAAGGTGCATACAATATTACGAGGATAAGGTTGGTGGAAAGAGATGAGACTTAGCCTGATTTTAAATGGACCCAGATTACTTTGGAATCTTTTAGCCAGACAAAAGAAAGGCCATAAGCAAAGAAATGGGAATGAGAAAAACCAGTATGTGCACATTTGAGAGAAGAAGGATTCACTTACCTAAGAGATAAGCCAGACGAGATTCCGGAAGAGTATCAAGAAAGTATCATTGGAGAGCTTTGTGTAATGGGGTATCTTGATATTATCCCCCTTCTGTGACCAACACTTATGGTGTCTCTAAAGAATTATGAATGAATTTCATCACAAGAGTTGACTTTACCTTTCACTGCCAAGGACTCTGTACTGGGATTCATCATAAAAGAGCAGTTATTGATCGATGATGTCTGCCATGGACAGGGAAAGGCAGCATATACAGCATTTATGTTCCATCATGTATATTGGCATTTGATTATATTCAATAGAATATTTTAGGCATAGTTTTCTTTTTCCCCTTCAACTTAAAATAAAAATCAGATATATGTAAGGCTGGTATTTACCAACATGCACCATTACGCCATATCAATAGTTATAATTGGCATCCATTTAGATAAGACCGTATCCACTCTCATTGGCCAGTGCCTGTGCCAGTCTTACCATGAAAATTTAAATGTCATCTCTGAGTATATGTTAGATTTCTCCAAAAAGATTCCAAATCCCTTATGGCCAGTGAGTGCACTGTGAAATTCTTACGGATCTCCACAGTACCAGCTCAGTGCTAAGCATACTGTAGATACTCCATAAACACTTAGCAAGTGGCGTTTCATTAGATGGTAGGAAGTGGACACACTCTGTACTGGCAGAATGTGATTGTCCTTGGTCTCATTTCGCTCTGTAATGAACAGTTTACCTAGCCTAATGACCTGTGAGGCACTTTGGTTATTTTCACAGCTGCAAAAGTCAGATTAAAGAGTAGACCCAGAAAGGGTCACAGTCCAACCCTGTGCTCCGCATCAACAAAAGAATGGCCAGGATGCCCGTGCCCAGGGTGAAGGTGCGCCAAAATCCTGTCCTGGCCCAACCTGCTGCCAACGTGGTTTGAAAATGGAGAGAGGTTGGAGTCTCAGGTGTGCTGGAAAGTTACTGCCCATCACCCCCAAGCTGGGCTGCACTGTAGCCCTCAGCAGATTCACAGAGGGCTTCAATTCATTCAGACTGGGATTTCCTAAGAGTTCCTCCTTTGATTAGTTTAATGTTTTCCATTAAAACAGTTGCCTTTCTGTATCCTTTTATTCAAGCACCATTTTCCTTTCTAAAAAAATTCTAAATCAATCAAACCTTACTTTTCCTGTTCTAGAACTAAAAGGTAATTCTTGAAATAAATGTATTTCTTCTGGATGTTTGTGTCTTTACAATATTCTGGGTATTATTAGACCCTCCCTGTGGTCATTATTTAGCAAACTCTGCGTTATTGATCGTCTACATTTTTCTTAAAGTCAGTGCCTTTAGCCTTTAATCATTTGTCTTGATTTTTTTCTGAACCTGTTCCAATTCTTCAAACTGTATATGGAGTTAAGGTCACTACGCTGAACCCCAGTTCTTGAAAAGAAAAAAAACCTCTTTCTTCTTCACTGTTCTGGGAAATCACACATCCTCTCTTGCCCAAGATCATATTGTCAAGTTAGTGTTATCTTGTGTCTTGTTACGTGTCATAAGACATATACCAGGAGACGTTGTCAAATGTGAGTTACATTTGTTGTGGTTATTAAGACTTGGTGTGGGTTTGGATGCCTGTGCATTATAATGATCTTATAATGATAGTTTTATCAAGTAAATTAATAGCAGAAAGAAGTTACAAGGGAAATAAAGTATTTGGGAAAAAATTTTTTCAAAACTTGACACTATACAAGTGCTGTTTGCATTTAAACACTGGTTTGAATATTAATTAATTTAAATAAAATTTTATTCAATGTTAATTTAAATTGTTAGTAATTTACCTGTAAACAATAACATTGCGTGCCCTTAAGTAGGAAATAATTTGGGCTTTCTGCTACTTCAGGAATAATTTTTTTCCGTTAGTCTGTGTTTTCAAAGTTAAGTGTCATCTAATCTTTACAGCAGAGAAGGACCAGTGAGAGGTACTGATACCTTTCTGTGACGTTCACAGGAAAACTACGTAAAACTCCTGGGCACAGAGCGGGCACTCAGAAACATCAAATCCTTTTCCCAGACAACATCTTCTTTTTATAAATCTAGTTCCACAACCCAGCACAGTCAGGTGAGTGCCTGGGACCGGTAACGGATAGAGCAAATTTGAGTCTAAATCTTCTAACTCCTGGTCCAGTGTTCCTCCTGCTATATTACTTGCCACTGTATCCCAGATATAAAAGGCAAGCAAATCGTCAGGGTTAAAGGGTTCTCTGCCTTTTTCTTTTCTTTTCTTTTTTCAAAGTTGCTTTCTTCCTTTAGAGGGGGCCCTGGAACTCCTGTCTGACAGTCTGGAGGCAGGTCGTGACCATAAAAGGTGAACAGGGAAGCCACTGGTTCCAAGGGAACCATCTTAACAGTGACAGCCATGTCCCGCAACAACCAGCAGCAGGGTTCAGTAGCCCGAGAGCGAGATAAGCAAGTGGCTGTAAGACGGGGTAGAAAGACAGAAGGAAGTAGCTTCTTACCATAATTGACAGATTTGCTATGCTCTCCTCTGCTCTGTGACACGTAAAAATCGTGAAACAGCTCTGGGAGAAATATCGTATGTTGTATATTCATTAAGATATTTGAAAAGTAAAGTAACTAATGTTCAGAATTCTTCTCCAGTCTTATGAGAGTCCCTTGAAGTAATGAGACTCTTTTATTGATAGGAATTACTGGGTTAGAATTTGATAACTGGGTTAGAATTTGGACTCAGTTAAAAAAAAAAAAAAAGAAAAAGAAAACTGAGGCCAAGTTGTGTAAAATACTCCATTGCCACAAGGTGGAACTTTATTAAAGCATTCTGAGGTGTAACCGTTCCTTTAAAACTATGAAGTCTTAGATGACTGCACCGTCGAGAAAATTCAGTTGGTCAAGTTATGGTAGATTCAGCCTTTTACAATACAGTTACATTTTAGCCAACATCCAGCAGAAAATTAGTACTACTTGGAAATAACAGAAAACTTAAGTTAACTTGTACAAAAGGGGATATTTATTATAAGATAAAAGTGTGTCTTATGGGACTGGGGCTAAGCCCACAGAGAATTATAGCCACTGTAGAATGCTCAGGGGTCCTGTATGAATGCGGACAGGCTGTTATCTTAGCTCCTGTCTCCTAATATAAAAATCTGAAAACTAGACAATTAACTGTCATTATGATTTTAGATTTGCTTTATCTGAGTCTATGATGGATATTTAATAAATACTGGCTTAAGCACTTCAGCTCTTACTTTTTCCCTCTGTTAAGTATTTAATGATCTATAAATAAGCACTTGAGAAAATGCCACCTAAAGGGACCCTGTGCTTTTTCATAACATGAAAAATCTTTGTGTAATGTGAGTGATTCACCCTCTGATTTGTATGTTTGCTAATAAGATATTTAGACCTGTGTGGTTAAGTATTTTGCCCAATAATGTAAGAGACCAATTCCATGCAAAGAGATGTCATGCTCTCTTACAGAACAGTGTTGCTCCCTCCACTCCCCCAGTAATGGTCCTCTGGTCTTTTTTGAAGAGAACATCTAGGAAGCGTAAACCAGGCTCCAGGGCTGTAGGAAACCCAGATGATTTCCTTTCCACCTTCATCCTCTGCTCCTCTTCTCCATCCTTTGCCTCATTTACATACCGACTTCCTCTGCTGCCCAGTTCAATGGCTTCTCCATTCAGGAGACCCATTACACCAAGGCTAGAATAAAACCTTTTAGGTCTAACTCCAAATTCCTGGGAATTGTCTTAGGGAGAGGATGGAAGGGTGGTGGTGTGTTGAGAACAGATCCCAGAAGAGAGCTGGGGCAGATGACCCAAGAGGGTCTACCAGAGAAGGCTGGGCGAAGGTTTGGAAACTACCTAATTTGGTTCTTCCAGGACAGTCTTTTTCCACTGCATTCTCACCCTCAGGTACCTTTTTGAGAATGGAGTCTGAGAATCTCAATGTGTCAAGTCCTTTCCTGGTGATTCCTATGTGCTCTGAGGTTTGGCACTGTTTTAGAATATGTCCTCAAAAAGATTCTGGAAAAAGACGGAATCCCAAATTAAGCATCTCAAGCCTCTCTAAGGAATTTGTCATAGCATTAGCATTAGTCCTGGGCCAATGACATTCTCAATGGGTTCTGTATCTCCCACTTCCGTAAGAATAGAGGTATGAGAGGCCATGGCGGTTCCAAGGTCTTGGCGGGAATGGCCAGTGGTTCCTGGTTGATTTCCATTCCACTAGTAAGAAATTATTGAGTGCAGGTGGCTGAATTCTGTATTTTTGTTGTTTACAGGTTTTAGTTGAATGGATTTTTAAAAACCTTATTACTTGGAGTCATAGCAGAAGTTTATTATTAAGAGTATGCCCATTGATGGCTATGAAATTAGAAAGATTATTTAATATCATTTCTCTTTTTTGGGAACTGTTAGCAAATTAAAAATATGTTAACACTTCTGACTTTCTCCCCTCAACCAGAAGAGTGAACAAACAAGAACAACTTATCACTGTATTAGAAACTGGAAAAGAAAAAGTTGTCTGATTTAGAGCAACTACTGTGTACCAGACACTGCTAGGGTATTTTATGTGCATTATTACATTTAACCCTAACAACTCAGTGAGGTAGTTATTATTATTTCTAACTTAAGCAAAAAAGCATGAAACTTTTGAGATTAGCCCCCAAATATACAGAAGGCATTAGGGCTGGGCATTGACTCTAGCCTGGAGTAATTCCAGTGCTTGCGCCATTTATGCCACAGAATGTCAACACAACAGACGCAGCTACTGGTACAAGTGAACCTCCTTGTTTCTAGTCAAACCCTATCATTCTTCAAGGAGCAGCTCCAATCCTACCTACCCATGCAGCCTTCCCCGATATTCCTTAGATTTTTTTTCTCTGCGCCATTCTTTTGATACTTATGAGCATATTTAATTAGTTTCTCACATTTTAGTATTTCTGAGACTGGGATGGCGGCATCTTGCCACGGGTAGGGGATCATGGTTTATCAGCATTTTCTTCCTTCCTTCCTTCCTTCCTCTCTCTCTTTCTTTCTTTCCTTCTTTCTTTCTTCCTTTCCTTCCTCTCTCTCTTTCTTTCCTTCTTTCTTTCTTCCTTCCTTCCTCTCTCTCTTTCTTTCTTTCTCTTCCTTCCTTCCACTTAAAATTAAGGTGCATCTTAAACTTGATGGCATCTTAGACACAATGAAAT
Source organism: Camelus bactrianus (assembly GCF_048773025.1). Lineage (NCBI taxonomy): Eukaryota > Metazoa > Chordata > Mammalia > Artiodactyla > Camelidae > Camelus > Camelus bactrianus. The sequence goes on from NC_133561.1 coordinate 11,377,264, forward strand.
ATGGTAGATGCTGATTTGATTTTGAACAGTCTGGACATGTCATATTAGGACTGTGTAGGAATAGTATAACCATGGCATAAATAACCATGGCAGACGTAGTGCTCAGAAATGTCCACGTGCCCCCTACTTCCTGTTGCTTCCTTGCCCTCCTCTTGGGCCCAGGCGACCAGTTCTGGCCAGTGGACCCTGAACAGAAGTGACACGTGTCACCCCTGGGTCAAAGCAGTTAAGTACCAGCATGCCTCTTCTCTCTCTCTTTCCCTGCCACAGCAAACTTAGGAGCCAACAGGTACTAAATACTCACTGATTTAACAGATTCATGGTAGTATGTATTTACCTGATAAGAGACGATGGAGGTGCCTTCTGCTGGGTTCCTACTAAGCAAAGACTCATCACTTGACACACCCAACACTTTAAGTGGCAGTCGTGGGGTGCTGCCCCCTGTTCCTTTTCATCTCCATGCTCTTTATTATCTGTGTGCTCGGCTAAACTGCTACAGGCAACACTCTTTAACAATAACAGGGACTGGGGATGGGGGAGAAATCATCTTAGAAAGAGGAACACAAGAAAAAGCATTTGGTTTCTAGTATCTAAATGTTTGGTGAGATTGCAGACGTGACCAGGAATGTAAAAGTTCAGAATGTAGAACTGTTCCTCTGAACTGGAAATCTTTCTGCCTCGGTCCACTTGCTTCTTGAGAAGCCTTTAGGATGGACTCACCTCCAGAACAAGATAACTCTCTAGCCTCACGGAAAGCTCTCGTCCTTTTTCAGAATGCAATTCTGAATTTACTTTTGGTATTGTCTCAGCAAAGTCGTGTTTGTGAATATGACTCATGGTATCTCCCTGAATGTCCCGGATCTGAAAAAGTGAAGAGAAAGACTATTTGCTTTTATGTAATCAGATTCCCTGGAATTTAATCCTATATCCTATTTATGGCTGAGCTGGCCATTCAGAATTAAAATGAACCTTTCATCCATGTGTATCATAAATGGGCATTTATCAGGATTATATGATTTTGCAATCCATCTGAATACGTAACCTGAATTTGTTTTCTTTCCGTTTCACTATGTAATTACCATGCAACAATAACAAAAGTGACATGTTTGAAGAACAGATAAAATGCTGCAAATTGGCCAGTAATGGTGATATTTCCTCATCTTCTGAAAAACCCATTTATTCGCTCTCTCAACAAATCAAGGCATTGTCAGCGCCTACTCATTGTGTGGCCAGAGGGGCTCCACCAATTTCTCGACGTGAGTGAGTCCTGGAATGCAGATGAGGGCGACTAACGAAGGCTTTCAGCGCAGGCAGCTGGTTTTTGCTTGCCTCAATTTCTAAATCATCCATAATGGGGCCAAGACCTCCCAAGCACTAAAAAGAGCGAGCTGACATGCTGGACAAACTGTTAATTTTTTCCTGAAGAAGCTGCTATATTGCACATCTGTCACTGCGGCGCAGACAATTACTCACTGAGTGGGGAAGAAATCTGCTGCTTGTTTCTAGCTGAGTTGTTAAGGGACATCATGGAGAAACACAATGGGATGGGAGTCAGGACACGCGGGTGTCCTGGGTGCTTGTGATTGTTTCCTCATTTTGGAAGGCTGTCCTGTGATACTAAAGTACGTGATGCAGACCAAAATGTGTGGAAAGGAATCAGAAGTGGTACAATAAAAGGACAGGTATTTAAAGATGGGGGCGGGTCAAGAACCTAGCCTCACAGATTACTGACCCCTGGGCTGGCTGCTGAGAACCTAAAGACACTATGGTCATTGTTTTAGGAATACTGTGGTTTTGTTCTTTAAGTTTCATAGCTTTAATGTGTGCTCCCAAGGGCTTCACATCCACTTAAAAAATTGTTTTGTGAATTCCTTACCTCCTATGTGAAACGTGGGTTATCTACAGTTTCCACCATCAATTATAGTCTTTAGAATTAGATGAGCCACACAGCCATCTAACAAAACCTTAATTCCCCACCACCCCCACCAAAATCTTTTGCTCATCATAGCTATGAAATTCTGGGATTTGAAGAAATTCACCTCAATAAGAGATATAAGAATTTGTTTGCTTTCGGAAAGCATTTTTTTTTTTGCATATAATGAGTTAGTATAGTATTTCTTATCCTTTCTGCTTTTATTAAAGAATGCTGCCTTCAGGAAGAAATAAACATTTTCTTAAAATTTAATAGGAAGATGAAAACTGGTGGAAAATAATTTTGGGTGTTAATTTTTTTGCTTGGGATGCTGTCATAATAGTCTTGTCTCTACCGTTTTGTAGCCAAAAGATCAAGTATTAAACACACATTTAAAATGCTAGTAATGTATTTTGAATATTCAAACTAAGGGAAAAAAAAAACTAAAGAAACACAAAAATCACCTTCAATTGTTACGTAAGTTCATCCTTGAAAGATTAAGGCGGAAACACAGGACATTCTGATCCTGCAAGAGGAGTGAGGTCTGTGAATCTGAGAATGATTTAAACTGTCTGACAATTCAAAGACAGAAGACAACTCTAATGTACAGATAAAACTAAAAGTGGCAATAGTAGATCATACTCCTGGCAGTTAATGGCACTGACTCGCTAGAGACAAATCTGGATCTACTTAAAATGTCAGGTGTGTAAAGTGATGAGTCTTTGCTTAGGAGGAACCCAGCAGAAGGCGCCTTCATGGTCCACTTGTCAGTTGAGTATATATTACTGCAAGCCTGTTCAATAAATGAGTATTTAATACCTATTGGATTAAAAAAAAATCTACTAACTCTAACAACTAACAACTCAGTTTTTTGGGAGAAAAGATAAAATTTTGTCGATGTAGTGAGATGCTTCCTACAGCAAACAGATCTCCACAATTTAATTCGTATAAAATAGTTAAAGGATCGGAGCATGTTTATGAGGCACAATTTCCCAGAAGGAAGTGGAGGGACCGTGACGCGTACGATGCTGACTGACATCTGGCAAGTTGTCAGAGAGAACTTGCACTTGCTGCTTCAGGATCAGAATCTTTGAATGGTGACAGACCTGAAGCCAGTTGGTCTAGTCCAGCTTCAGGGAAGAACAAAAACAAAAACAGGAAAATGTGGTAGAACAGGTCACAATCAGCTGTGAATAAATGAGTCAAATATGTTTACCATTTTTTTTTCTCTAGATTTTTTTTTGGACAATATTGAAATTTTTCAGGGCTTAAAGATTAACAATGAATTTAACTGCACTGCTAAATGTTAATTGTCAATGGGTAGTAATTAAAAACATTTAAAGTCCTTCCACTTTATTTTTTTTTATTACTTTAAGAGGGAAACATTTAAAGCACAAAGACAAGGACTGCTTATAAATAACATTCTTAAACATTACATTTATTCTTTCATTCTTTGTTGTATTATTAATATATCTTTCTACCAAAAGAAAAAAAAATCCAAAATATTCTTTGCTAAACAAATTCATTTTACAATACCAATTTAGATCACTTTTTTTTTTCTTAAAGAAAAAGTATAGGAGGAAATAGTTTTAAGAAGCATGTCAACAGTGATTTTTCTCTTTTGTGAAATATCTGCTCAAAACAAAAACAGATTGAACAGAAGCAACTGTCAGTTCAATTAATTGCAAGAATATCAATTCACAATGTTAAAATAAACATATCAATAAAATGCAGTATTTTGCAATCATGTCTGTATATTGCACACATATGTGCCCTGTAAACACACCTATAAGTATACATCAGGCATATCATACCTTTAACCCTACTGTCTTATCTTTTGTTTGATGGCTACGGTATGAGTTATAAAAATCTATGTATTCAAACACTGAGATCAACTAATTGGTAAATTTCAGTTAGCAATGGATTTTCTTTTAAAGGGGTACCATAAAATTTAAAAATAAAGGCAAAGAAATTTGAGGGGAACATAGCCTTAAACATTAGGGAAAAAGAAGGAAGGAAGGAAGGAAGGAAGGAAGGAAGGAAGGAAGGAAGGAAGGAAGGAAGGAAGGAAGGAAGGAAGGAAATGACCCCAGGACACAATCTGGTCAATATCAACTATAACAAGTATATAAAGGCAAAAAGTTAATTTGCTAATAGAGCCACGCTCAGCCTCTCTCGGCTGCTGCTGGGCAATGGATGATTTGGAAGGTAACGGAAAGGACCTATGCACTCTAAAATTTTGAGCACAAGCATGTAATTTGACATGAGGCTTTAGAAACTGTAGACGAGTGGCTTTATGAAAGCGAAGAGAAAAATCTTACCATCTTTTTAAAGAGATATGATTGATACATTCTAAAGCATGAATTCCTTTGGATGCTTTGAGTTCTATGGGCATAGTAAGTGGTCAAAATTAGCTATTACTATATATAAAACATACATTAGTGAACTTCATACCTTAAAAGATGTCTGACTGACATTAAAAATTCCATTTTTCCATTGTGTTTATTTCTCTGATAAAGTTCCAGTCCAAGCAGGACTTTGGGTGTGCCGTGATTTCCCTTAAGGACTGGAACGTGAGGGGATGCATGTGCTCCTGGTGCAGGTCTGCGTGAGTGCACGGGGCAGCCTGGGACATCGCCACTGCTCTGCTCTGAACACTGAGTCTCGGATTCGATCTCCTTAAACACTTCCTTAGAGCAAGAAATATTTTCAGTCGTCTGTGAGCTACTTAGAGGATTCTAGATATCAAGATTGAGGCCTTTCTTCTATTGAGTGAAACTACAGAGATGAATTATCTGGGGAGGGCAGAGACAGAGCACACCCAAGCTCAGGGAGGAGGCGCTCAGAGGGGTTGTTTCAGAAGACTAGCACCGTCCAGGAGGACAGTAAAAAGTATTCATAAAGCTCAGTATTTAGTTGAGGGATTCCCTTGTGCTGCCTGCTCTGTGCTCTGCTCTTTCTCTGTGAAAAAGGAGTGGGCTAAGTCCTCCGGAGCCTGGGGTCAGTCAGTCTCACGATAACTTCATTGTGTGTTATTGGTAGCTCCAAATCTGGCTCTTCAAAATGCTAGGATTTCAGAAGATCTTCAGGCAATGGAATTAGTTAAAAAAACCAAAAAAACAAAAAACCCAAAACACTTTTGAACAGATCCTAGCTCGTGATACATGACCACAAAGAAGTTTTAAACCAAAATATAGACAATCTCCTCCAACTTTGACCCCTTACGTAGATAGAATGGGCATTTAACAAAAATCATTTTTTAAAAATGGCAAATTTCTAAGTAATGAACGTGTAGAAAATAATCATACAAAAGGGCTACTTCATCCAGCAAGAATGTGCTCAAAGAGCAGCTCACCTGGTGCTCTAGTTCCCTAACCAACCTGTCCTCTGACCACAATACCTCTAGGAAAGAAGATAATTCTTAAAAGGGACGTGTACTTTGGCAAATCACCAAGCCTTTCACATAGCAGGCCGACCTTCCTTTCCCTCATTGGCAGTACTTCCTTTCAGGGACCACCTGGGACAGCTCTACTACATGCACAAATCTCCTTTCCCCTCTTTAAAAAAGTCTTGGGATTTACAAATTTTCAAAAACCTAGTAGAGGAGCACAAAGGAATTTTATCACCATAAAACGCCTCTGTATGATGGATGGTGCATACACGTTTGTCCAAGCCCATGGAATGTTCAACACCAAGAGTGAACTGTAGTATGAACTGTGGCTTTTGGGGGATGATGACGTGTCAATGTAGGTTCACCAGCTGTAGCAAATGTCCCACTCTGATGGGGGATGCTGTTCATGGGGGACGCTGTTCATGGGGGACGCTGTTCATGGGGACGCTGTTCATGGGGATGCTGTTCATGGGGGATGCTGTTCATGGGGATGCTGTTCATGGGGGATGCTGTTCATGGGGATGCTGTTCATGGGGGATGCTGTTCATGGGCAAGGCTGTTCATGTGTAGGGCAGAGGGTGGCTGAGAAGTCTCTGCATCTTCCCCTTAATATTGCTGTGAACCTAACACTCTAGAAAAACAAAGCCCTTAGAAATGTGATTCACATTGTGTTATCTTGGCCTTTACTCAACCAATAAAGATCATTACAAAGAGAATATTAGTCCTTAAGAAGAAAGATGGTAACTAACCAACATCTAAACAGAGCAGTTTCAAATCCGACGTAGTGAAGCAGGTGATTCAGACATAGCAAGACTAGGCACATAATAAGAACGATTTGTTTGGCTTGGTTTTAAAGTACTGCTTAAATGTTAGAAAGGGCAAAGCAGTACCATTCTTTATTTATTTATTTTTTTGTTCACCTTGTAAATGGTCTGGATCATTGCTAGAAATCTGAATTCTTGGGAGAGCCATTTAAATCTTCAAATAAATTGATTTGATACTCTAATTTACTCCAATAGTTAAAATTTAAAATCAGTTTACTACAGTTGAGTTGCTCTTAAAAAAATATCACCCTTTGGGAAGAAAGAGGTAGAAGTAAGTTTGGATGAACAGAATTTACTGTTCAGTCATGGTGAATTTAAAAAATACACTTCTTTTCTTTCAATAATTATTTTATGTTTTAAATGAGGTAAAATTGGTAAAATCTGCATTAAAGTAATTGTTGAGGGCACTCTGGTGATCATAATGATGAGGTTTATTTTTGTCAAAATGTCAGAGGGCAACATTAATTGCTGTTTGTCAGCTGTGAACTTCATACTCCACTGTCCAAGGATTGAAGACGCCCGGGTGACACCTTAACAAAAAAAAGCCAATTTCAGGGAATATGAAACTGACCAGCCTCTCAAACAAAGACTTGCTTGGGACTTCACTGCTGTGGTGACAGGTGTCTACGGTTACAACAGACGGGGATGACGTGAGACACAACCCTTTCCGGCCGATCCCATTTCAGAAACCTCTGGACGAGCTCGGGTACCACATGCGCGCGTGCACACACACACACACACACACACACACACACGAGTGAATCACGCTAAACCTTTAGACGTTACTGACGTATGAGATCAAAATAAATAAGAGAAACGAGCTGTTCTTCATACCTAGGAGCTGGAATCACTGAAAAATGTGAAAAGGTAAAGAAAGGCTTTTACTTTAGCACCATGACCTGTGATGAAATCCCATTTCTATCACTGCGGCAGGACTCGGCGCGGCGAGGAAGCTAGAGCGACAGGGGCGAGGCGGTGGCAGATTTGTGCTTCGAACACAGAAGCTATGTTGCGATCTGAGAACAATGGGGTAGATGCGAGTAGCAAATCAGACTTGTAAAACATCTCTCCTGTGCTTCTCCGCTTAGGCGGATTTTCCTGAACTGGGGGCAGTGGTGGCGGGAGTGCTTTTTGGTAGAGGAAATCCGAGTCCTAGCCCTTTGGGCCTCTGCACGGCTTGAATCGGCTCAGCGAGCCCCTTGCCGTCTCGCCCGAGGCCTGACCCCGGTGTCCAGCCCATGTTCTGCAGCATTCGGTTTCCAATGTTGGTTTCGAGGATTGGCTGGGCATTTTCTCCTACTAATCCTGAAATTAGAAAATGACCAAAAAAACACATTAGTATGAACTCAGGTGAAGATACTCTTTAGGTTAAGAAAACCACATTTTCCTAAGGTTTTCTTTAGCAAGGCACCCGGGAGGGCTGTTTATTCATCTTTGGATGAGTGGCTTGGTGCAGCAGAGGGATCAATGGAAAGAGGGCTGTGGTTAGAGTCTCAGCTCTACCACTCAGGAGCTGATTAAGTGATCTGCCCTCTTTGGGCTGCTGTCTTCTCGTCTGTAAGACAGGCGTTAATACAAAGCAATCAAAACTCAGTTACCGGATCATTTCTTGTGGTTACTCTTCCTTGATAATTAAGGAAGTGATGATCAAACAAACTAATAGGAGAGGCTGTGTGGAAAGAAAAGGGATGAAGTTATCTTAAAACAACCTTTGTCTTAGTGAGAAGATATTCAGTGGAGTCTCCTCTACCAGGGCCTCCCAAAAAGGCCGCTGTAGGACTCGGAGGCCACGAACTTACAGGGCTAGTGTCTGCCGGCCATTCCCTCCCCAGGCCTCCAGGGAGACAGGTGGCCCACTTTCCAGAGGTCTGCGGGATGCCTGCGGCACACCAGCTCAGTCCTGGATCCAGTGTATTTCTGCTGTGAAATGTGGGCTGTGTTTTCCGAGACCGTCTGAGGGTTGAAATGGGCAGTTGTTCACAAAATCACTCACTACTCTCAAAGGCTTGAGTCAGATGGCTCTCTGATCCCAACCCACATCGTCCCTCCACCTCTTTCCCATCATCATCCATCTCTGATTTGGGACTGTGACAGCACTTTCGACACCCCCCCCCCCCAGGATGGGGACTCTTGGTCCTACTGCTTCCTCTAAGACTGTGTTTAGGATGGTGATATGAGGCACCAGAAGGATCCTTGAACACCAATAATAGTAACATAAATATTACCTACAGAGGGGACTACAGAGGACAGCACCTACACATTTCCACATATTCTCTGGTGTAAGTCTTTCACAGTGAAAAATAAAATGATAATAAATAATAAAAGAAATGTCAAGGTTGAAGTTACACTAGGTTTCATCTGTCCTTCTGGGGAACGGCAAGTGGGTTGTTCCTCATGATTCTAACTTAGAGAATCTTATACCTGCAAAGTGCCAAGGACGAGTTTTACAACTGAACTGATGAGTTTATAGCTAAAACCGAAGAGTTTTATAACTGAAACTACGGAGCAATCTTCAACTGATTTTTGAAAGACCTTTCTTGAACATTTTGATAGTCTCCATTTTTGGTGCATTTTAAGACTGAGAATAGGGTACACTGCTGCCATCTGCTAACTTCATTACAGGGCGTGAGAAGTGGGTTGCCGCAATAATGAGTTGGTTTTGGATTTGTCACATTGGCTCTTGGCTCACTGAAAACAAGTATCTTCACATGTAATAGAGAAAACCTTCAATTGCGAACTGCTTGAATGGCTGGTATCAAAGAAAAATTCTTGACTAACATCATTTGCCTCCTTCCTGACAAAGGCAAAATACAACTATATGAAGATTTTATATATATATTTAACTATAAAATATGCATATACATATAAAATATAAAAAAATCGTCCTCTTACCAAATAAAACAAAGAGAAGCTTTTTGTTTAATATAATAACAAAACAGCAATTAAGTTTTTATTTTGGAATTATGGTAACGGTGACAACAAAGACAGACCACCAAGGCATCTGATTTTTTTCAGAACAGCTGCTGATCAGGTATGTCAGGTTAATGGTGTACTAGCATTTTGCCTTCTGTCCCTAATTTTTTAGCGATTGCCATGAATTAATTTAATTCCATCTATAAGCTAGGATCAGATCAGAGGCCTTAATGCTGCTTTAGCCTGCACATCTGCTTAATCATATTTTTGATACACAAATGTTCAGGTATAAAATGTGTTTAATAGTTAAGAAAAAAAATATGAGGCCAATTTAAAACATCTCTGTGAAAACTGCTAAACTGTGGTCAATTCTCGGTTCTGAAGTGAAGAGCAAATAACCGATTCACTATTATAATTTAAAAATGCTGGTGTTTCAAGCATGGTGGCCCAGACGTGGGTACCCTAGTCCTCCCATGCTTGGTTTTCAGATAGGGAGAAAAGACTTCATTCTCTTTCTTCTTAATGCTGGTTTCATTTCTTTTCTTGATAAAAATGAAATAAAATACAGCATTATCTTTAAAATAAAAAAAAGAGTATTTAATTTCTCAAATGCTAAATCTTTCCCCATAGAAACACAGATTCCCGAAACAAACAAAAAACAGTGGCTTTTCTATACAACTTAAAAAAAAACAAAACAGATACATCATTTTTCATGGAAAATGACTCTAGAGTGAGATCTACTGTTGGTCTCTCATCCTTCTTTTATGAGATTAAGACATGGGAGTGGAACAGCTCAGTCTCAGCACAGCATCCAACAACCATAATTTCCTTTTCTTTGGCTCCTGGCGGTGCTAAATCCTTTAAGTCCTTTCCTAGGAGGCTCTCCTCCTGCTCGGGCAATTTTAGCAATCCGTAGCCTGCTAACCCTTCTGCCAGCTCCCGCTCCCGGCCCCCTTTGTACTGGGTCTCTTGTATCTATTACAGCTGAGTCAGTCCTTTCCCCCTCAAATCTTCCAAAGAGTATTGTGGATGGTAATTCACTTGCGTAATTGGCTCAAGAGATGAAAATCTTGTATCGGCCTCTCTTAGCTGCTAATCTATCCAGCTGACTGCAGGCCTAATTGGCAGCTTGTTTAGTAATTTGGCTCCTAAAGTGTTGTATTGATGTTGGATAAACAGCCAATGGAAGGGGAGGTGACACATGCTGCTTCCCACATAACAGCGAGGGCACTCGCTTCAGGCCCGACCCCGTATTCAGAAGGCTTTTCATGGTCTGTGCTCCGTCTTTCTTCCCGTCCTCTCTCCCCATCACTCTACCATCCAGCTGAAGAGCAGGGCTCCTGCTGTTATTGTTTGTGATGTCATTAAAACTGCAAGTTGCAATACTGTCCTCTGTTCTCAGTAACTAATTTAGGGACGTGGATCTTTGCTGTTAAGAAACAGCACTGAGCACAGTTTGAGACGTGAGCAAGTGGTAGGTGTTACTACACTGTCAAACGTTTTAACTGTTTCATTTTTTAATATGGAAAAGCCTAATTCAGACCATTTTACACTCTGCAAAATTGCAGATGTTTTTCATGTGAATTCTGTTAAAATCAGTTCAGTTAACTGCTTAAAAATACAAGGCACTTAATTTTTTTTTCTTTTTTTTTAAAATTGAAGTATAGTCAGTTGCAATGTGTCAACTTCTGGTGTGCAGCCCAATGTCCCAGTCATGCATATACATACATATATTCGTTTTCATATTCTTTTTCATTAAAGGTTATTATAAGATATTGAATATAGTTCCCTGTGCTCTACAGAAGAAATTTTTTAAAATCTATTTTTACATATAGTGGCTAACATTTGCAAATCTCAGACTCCCAAATTTATCCCTTTCCCCCGGTAACTGTAAAATTGTGTACTATGTCTGTGAGTCTGTTTCTGTTTTGTAGATGAGTTCATTAGTGTCCTCTTTCTTTTTTCTTTTTTAGATTCCACATATGAGTGATACCATATATTTTTCTTTCTAAACAATGAAATGTAACATTAGGTTTTTTTCTTCCAAAGTGATTAAAAACTTTGCATAGTTGAGAATGAAAGACATGGTCTGTATTGACATGTTTGGAGAAGGGAGTGTTTTTATTAACTGATGTTTTGGTTATACCGAAATATATTTCTTCTGGAATGATTATGGATCAAAGAATAGTGTTTTCAAAAAACTAAAACAAATCTTAAAACTGCATTCGTTCTGAAGGCACACAGGGATGTTTCTTTGCTATAATATAAAGAAGACCCTTCATGGTTTACCTACCACGTACCTGGCATGTGGTTTACTTGTTAGGCATCTGACATTTCACCATCTAAATTCCTTATTAACAACTGTGCAAGGGAGGAATTGTAATGGGTCTCAGAGAGATGAAGTACTTGACTGGTACCACATAGTGAGTAAACGGCTCTTAAGTTCTTCTCTTTGTCTTTGCTGTTCTGAAGTTTTACGATAGTATGACTTCATTTATATTTACTGTTTCCCCGTAAAGACTTCTGTTTTTTGAGTATGAAGATTCGAGTTTATCTTCAGTTGTAAAAATTCTGTCATTATCACTGAATTCTGTCTCCATTCTCCTGGAATAGGATATCTCCCTATTCTTCCTACTTTTTCTGGAAGTTTTATCAGATGAGTATTGAACTTCATGCTCCTTCAGGTACCTTGGTTATTCTCTTATATTTCCCATATTTTTATCCCTTTGTGCTTCTTTTAGGTAGTTTCTTCAGATCACTCTTAAAATTCTCTGATTTTTTTGGCTGTGTCTAATATGCTCTTCAACTTGTCCAGTGAGTTTATCATTTTCAAGATTTTTCATAATAAATAAAATAATCTCAAAATTCTACATGGTTCTTTACCATATGTGTCTTTCCTTTTTCCAGTTATTCCCTTTCGTTTCTGCATCTGTTTTTATAACTAATTCTCTCAGTTTTGATCTGTGAGGTCATCTTCTGTAGGTTTCACTTGATTCTTGAGGCTTGAGGTTGAAGGCAGGCACCACTAGAGTGGTTCCGCATGTGCTTCAGAGACCAGTTTTTATGATCATTTTTGGCTCAGTGTAATTTTAAACCAGAAACTCACGTGAGGGTAGGCTCTTGGTTACAAATCTTCAGAGAGCTTTCTACTTGGAGACCAGACACCCGGTTTTTTATTTCCCTTTGCTTGTGGGTGAGTTTTGTTTCTAGCATGCCCTGTTCTGAAGGTAGAGCTTTTCAGAGGTTCTGGATTGATAAGGAGCCTTACACCCAGCTCCCTGGCTTGGTTCTCCTTCTGCGAGGGCACAAACCAACCTGTCTCAAGGTTTCTGAGGCTGGAATAGGCATGGGGGCTGCTTAGGACCATTTCTCTCTTTCCTTCCTATAGTCACAACTATGCATCTAAAGAGAGAGTTTTTTCTCTTTAGATGAAATGTCCAGGAGTATTTTTATTAAGCATTTCCAGGAGTATTTTCAAACTGTTTAGTCATAAAAGATTATAAATATGAAAATAGTTGGAATAGCAATGATTTTCTATCTAATATGTGTGCTTATCCTCTGTCTAAGTGTTTCTTGTACCATATGGCAATGGAGGGCTGTTGAAAACTCTGAGACACATAACTGAAAGGTAGTCTGGTGGTCCATAGATCCAAAAGGGGGAGAGATATATATTACCTAGGCTTTTGATATGTTTGGATATAGTTTGGTTTCAAAATTAATAACAATAAGCCACCCCCCCTCCAAAAAAAATCTGCCTGTTTTAAAATCCTGGAAGAGATAAGAAAACCTATAGTGGTCAAAGAAATCCAGCAATAAAAGAAAATAAAAATGTAATTATTGATAAGATAGATTTGGACAAATGAAGAGATACAGCACCTTGAAAAGGAGCCTGGGTACCCCAAATATCTCCTAATGATGCTCAGTATGACTTTTAATTAAAAGTTCACCTTTTCCAGTCTCCCAAGGCAATCGAAATAAAAGCAAAAATAAACAAATGGGGCCTAATCTAACTTATAAGCTTTGGCACAGCAAAGGAAACCATAAACAAAACAAAAAGACAACCTATGAACTGGGAGAAACTATTTGCAAACAATGTGACTGACCAGGGCTTAATTTTTAACTGTATAAACAGTTCATACAACTCAGTAACAAAAAACAAACAACCCAATCAAAAAATGGGCAGAAGACCTAAATAGACATTTCTCCAAAGAACACATACAGATGGCCAACAGGCATATGCAAAGATGCTCAATATCACTAATTATCAGAGAAATGCAAATCAAAACTACAATGAGGTATCACCTAACACCAGTAAGAATGCCCATCATTCAAAAGTCCACAAACAATAAATGCTGGAGAGGGTGCAGAGAAAAGGGAACCCTCCTACACTACTGGTGGGAATGTAATTTGGTGCAGCCACTATGGAGAACAGTATGATGATTACTTAAAAAACTAAAAATAGAATTACCATTGGATCCAGCAATCCTACTCTTGGGCATATATCCTAAGGAAACTCTAATTTAAAAAGATACAAGCACCCCAATGTTCATAGCAGCACTATTTAAATAGCCAAGACATGGAAGCAACCTAAATGTCCACTGACAGATGACTGGATGAAGAAGATGTGGTGTGTATAAACACACACACACACAGGAATACTACTCAGCCATAAAAAAGAACAAAATTTTGCTATTTGCAGCAACATGGAAGGACTAAGTGGGCATTATGCTAAGTGAACTAAGTAAAACAGAGAAAGACAAGTATATGATATCACTTACATGTGGAATCTAAATTAAAAAAAGATACACATGAACTTACTTATAGAACGGAAAGAGACACATAGGCATAGAAGACAAACTTATGGTTGCCAAAGGGGAAGAGGGAGAGGGATAAATTAGGAGTTTGGGATTAGCCACATGACTATATATAAAATAGATGAGCAATAAGGTCCTACTGTACAGCACAGAGAACTACATTCAATATCTTATAATAACCTATAATGAAAAAGAATGTGAAAAAGAATAAATATACACGTATAACTGAATCACTATGCTATATACCCACCAGAAACTAACACAACATTGTAAATTAATTAAACTTCAATAAAAAAAGCACCTTTTAAAAATCTTCACCTCTTATAATTTGCAACCTGCCTTTATTACTTTATATATTCCTAAAGATTATTTTATTATTGAAATATTAGTAGGAAGCAGAGGAAAAAAACAGAAAAGTCACAGAAAGCTGCAATGCAACCTTTTGCCAAGAACTTACACGTCATGAAGGCACAGTTACCCCGGAGAAATGTATATACCGAAATACTGACCTTCAGTAGGCATCTCTCTGCATAATTTAAAATGTAGAGAAAAATGGTCCACTAGTTATGATGAATATTTTCCCTATGAAAATATTTCAATGAAAGCAAAATAGCAACAGCAAATACTGTGGATAGCAATGAGTTTATTACTACATAGTGGACAAAATATTTTTTTAAAAATGTGGTAGCCACAATATCTCAATAAACATATTTAAATCTTTTTACTATCAAATCCTCAATAAGCTATGACTTCTACCAAAAACACAAGACCATAACCAACATTGCTGATGGCCTTTTAAAAACGTGTTGATAATATTCCTCCTATCTTTGCTCACTGCTTTTCTTCACCTTTACAGATGACATTTTTCAAACTATAAAATGCATTCTCCTGGCAAACCTTATTGCTTCAACAGTTCTTGATTTTATAATAGTTTAAGTCTACATCCTTTGCTACTGAGACATCCACTATCTTTTGGTATGTGACTTTGAATGAGGCAGAGAACAAGCCATACATTTAAAAATCAATACCTAACCTTATCAATATTCATTTTACTGTGTCAATACAAAATACAAAGGTGAAGAGCAGTAAATAAGCTAAAGCACTGAAATAAATTCGGTGTTCCTGTCACAATTAATAAATGTTAACCGATAACACTGCTGGCTACTCTACAGCCTTAAAAGGGACTCAAATTGTGCTTCGAAGTTACTGTTACAACAGGGCGAGTAAAATTTTCAATACACCAGCAGGTAAAGATGATCAGATTTGGCGTTATTAATTTCACAGGGGGCTTTAAATCTTTTATACGATATTATTTATTATAAATACAATATAGAAGTGTTGATCTTTAGCATCTTAAATTGTCGTATAAACCCAGTTTGGGATGTTCAAGTGCCTAAGTATAGTTTCCTGACAATTTTTTGCCAAATCTTGTTCAAAACCTGCTGTTTGACCACATAATATTTCATATATAAATCAGAAGGGATCGTTAAACAACATTCAAGCTGTCAGCCTTTTAACTCTTATTCCCGACTGCAAATGAGAGTGTTACCTTCTCCTGTATTTTTCCAGCTTAGACTGAGTGCTGACTAAAGGTAGAAGGAACTGTGAAAATATATTTTAATTTAATGTGTGTTTTTTAAGGAAGTCTGCAAGGGCCTCTAAAACAGTCAGAATAGTTTCTTTAATTCTACACGCTAACTCCAGTTCAGAAGCTTGCAAATAGGAGACTGTTATGTGACTGACTATATTCCAGAATTTGAAAACCGTAATTTTCAGAGACAAGATGATCTAGGATTCATAACCTCATTATCAAAGTTTATTTATGCAAAAGCATTTCCGACTTGAGTCTTGTGTTTGGATGATAATCTTCACCTTAGAGTTCATTAGTTTTAGAAGATACTCTTTAAAACTGAGGACTTTTCAATAACCTCATTCTCTTCCTCTCTGAGAGGACCAGTTATGCGCGGATTTAAAAAAATGCGCTGAAAATGAGTAATATAAGTCTCCTACTCCAATACTATTTGAGTAATTACAAAAACGCATTAAATTTCTATGAATTATATCCTTTTAAGTAAAAAGTCCAGTAATATAATCAAAATCTTGAGTCTTATGGGAAGCACAACAGTTCTGAAATGTCCCAGCCGGAATACGCTGCCGTGAGATTATGAATGTTTTAGGCTAAAGTTTAATGTTTATACCCACATTCCGTATAAATGACTTCCTCTGATGCTACTGAGTTGTAACATCGAAATCACCTTGTAGAAATAATTATATTATCCTCTCCCCAACTATTAGGCATTTTCCTCCTCACTTCACATATGTGCAGAGTGTTTGGACCTGACCCGGACACTCTCTCTTCCTTATTGCTGGCTCTGAGGCACTTCAGTCACATTCCTAAGACTGTTCTTGTACTATTTCTGCCACCAATGTTTGAATCATTGAAAGATAAGAGAATTCAGGGGACCATTCAACCGGAATGGGAATATTAAAGAGTCCTACACTTGCCTTGTGAAAGACTTAAATTGAAGAACTTATGACATGTATTCGATCTAAAAGTGGCTCTATGTTCCTGTAAGAAGAGATATATTTGAAGTCCTCTAATGCATGTTCTGTATTTCTGCACAGCAAATTTAGATACATCTTCTACAGCACTTAAGATACATAATAGTCTGTATAAATATAAACAAATTATATAAACTGCATAATAGTCTATATCCACATATATGATTGCATAAAACATATGGAATAAGATGGTCTTTACATATATATTCTTACAGAAAGGCCATGAGTATGTTGTCATGAAAAGAACATGGGTTTAGGAGTCATGCAGCTGTCGGCTTGAATCCTCCCTTTGCCCTTCAATCATTATGTCCTCTTGGGTAGCTAAGAAGAACCTAACACTCTGAATCTTCATTTTGTGGGCAAAGTGGTGATAGTAACACCTATGTTATCAAGTTGCTGCAAAGATAAAATCAAATAATAAGGTTCTGGTACCCTATTAAGTGGTAAATATTATTCTACATAAATACAAACACATTCTGCACACAGGTGTTTCCTACTTCCAAATTCTGAAAATTCAACAAAGTTGAGGATGAAGATCAGATGTTACACTTACAACTACACGCAGAATTTCATAATGTAGCACTTTATGTGGATGGAGCAACTGTATTATGGGTGCTCCAATTTTAAGTTATTCTTTAATTTTTCTAGTGCTGAACTAGTAGGGATAGGTCTCCTAAATAGAGAATTTAAGCTTCACATCTTTTATTTCCTTTGAAATCATCATGTCAAGAAATACCTATGTATCTACATATATCTGTATCTCTCTATATTTCCTTCCCTTCTCACTGCTTACTCTCCTGTTGATATGAATCTTATTTTCCTATTCTATAATTAATCATGGAAAAAAAAATCACTCTTTCTATAAAAGATTTACCAAATGAAGTTGAGAGAGACCATTTATAAATTTGAATGGTTAAGGATCCCAGGCAATAAGCCAATGTTATAATAGCAGCATTGTAACTGATCAAGTATCTACACAGAAAACATTTGCTCATAGTTTGCGGCATCACAAACCCATTACAGTTAATTGTTGCTTATTCCTATGTGGGTGTCTACATTTTAATGCCCAGTTGGCTCCATCCGATCACAGGTTTTTATTTCTACCTCCCTTACAACACTGCTCCTGCATGAGATTTTGCAATGCATGCTAATCTTATTCATATAGTTCATTACCAAGCGTAGGAAGGCTTCCTGTCCCCTCTGGTATAATGACCTCTCTGTGCTCAGCACTTGTGGTTTTCCCTGGACCATGCTCAGTAGAATGACATGCTATTAGAATGATGTGGTTTTTGAGGTGGAAATGATGCAAATTTTTTTAGTCTAATGCTAACCTGTCTAAGTCAGGAAAGATGGATCTCAGATTGCTGCACACCTGGGACTGGAAATCAGATGGCCACATTCATGGCCAGGTGGCCGCCTACTACAACATGGGCCTTGGGTTTTGAGGCTGCTTCAATACTTTCGAATTCTTTACTATTTGTCTCTTCTGGGGTGATTTACCTTTTCATCTACTTATGCCTTGTTTTCCCAACAAGCTTGTAACTTTCTTGAGGCCAAAAACACCACCTCTGAAGTTTTTGTATCCTTTAAGACCTACACAAAGTCTTGCATTTGGGCAGGTGTGTAGGAGATACTTTTGTGATTGCTGCCTGAAAAACCTACACAAGGAACATACAACACATCCAGACACCGAAGGGAAATGATCTGCTTTTTTAGTTTCTTGGCACTGTGCCTCGTCCTCAGTGCAAGTGATTAAGGATTATCCGCATTTTACTCTGGATGCTTTATGAACTTTGTAGGTGTGCTCTGCCCAGAGCCCTTGTCTTTTACCTGTGGTAGTAGGTCCAGGCAAAGGTGCAGCTTTTCTTCTCCGTTTGATATCTCCCGTGCATAGGGATCCTAAGTGCATGCTTGTTTGCCTACAAGTAATTATCAGAAAAAACTATTAACAAAGGAGGGGAAAAAAATGACACATAAATACACAGCTTGTATAATCTGAACCTAAATCAAAACATTCTCAACAAAGATGGAGCGGCATAGTAAAACCACCAATCTTGTTTATATCGAAACATAATTACGTTTGTTGACAAGCGTTCAGCAGCTAAATGCGCCATCATAAATTGTTACTGGAATGAATAATATAAAAGGAATGCTTTTTAATTTTCAAAACTGGCAATCTTTCTGGCTCAACATAAAATCAAGCACTGTTGCTTCTGACAGGAAAATAGCTAAGATTAATTATTCTAAAGAGATCACAATATTGTTGCTAGGTTATCAATTGGTTACTAATGCTTTACTGTCAGAACAACATATATTACAGGAAAAGTATGATCAATTTCTTTCAGGATATTACGCAGCAGTGAATTCTCTCGGAACATTTAAAAATAAAAGGAAATAGTGATGTTCTTCCTTATAATTCACATGATTAGAACTCTGTAGTTAATTATGTATTAGCTAGGTGAGGAAACATAATTTGATTGCATTAATGCTGCTCTACTGATACTAAACGGGGCAACATGATATAGGATAACATTTCAAAGACATGTTGTATAAGAACTGAGAAGCAGATCTGCCAATTTTGAAGCTAGTCAGGATTAGATTGTTCTATCTAATCATGGACCCCGAAATTTAAGAGTTTTGGAAAAATTAGAAATGGCTCAATTGGAAATCAAGACAAACTGAAGAAGAGGGAAGAGATTTAAAAATCTTCAAATTTTTCAAGCTATAGAAGACTGTGTGTTCATTTCATGGATCATAATCCCTGAGATGGGGTTGGGATAGTGTCCCGGGATCATGAAGCAGAAATAAACAAAGCATGTTTATTAGAAAGCATTTTTTTTTTTTAGTAATTCATGGAGATGTCTGGTAATATCCTGAAGTTTTATAGAACCCAATTTCAAAACAAGATTATTAGAGAAAAATTTAAAAGAAAAAATTAATTCAAGTAAAACTCAAAATATATACTTACACACTTATACTTAGGTGTTTAAATATAATAAAAAATTGGAGCTGGGTAGTAAAATTACTTTAAATATAGATTCTTTCTATAATGCACAAAGTAAAGTAAAATTAATGATCTGGCTAATCCAAGAAGTATATATAACCAAAGAAATATACTGTGAAAATCTATCAACATTGGTAAAAGCAAACGAGTTTTGTCTAGTTCTCTTCTCTTTGTATTGAGTGCATACTGTTTCTCTTTTACAGAATAAATCTTTATTATTATTAAAATATTTAAAAAATTAGTTCATTCAATAAATGACTAACTTTGCACAAATACGTACACATATCTATGTCAAAATGTTTATTAACATGCATGACTATAACATTTTTATTGGATTTTGAGGTGCAGTCTTGGTTTATAATGCCAAGAAAACATAAATGGTTACACATCGATTTTTCTAAAAAACTACATAGAAATTAAAAAAAATTTAAATCTCATCCTTTTTATAAAACACATCTTTTTTATAAAAATTAATAAATTCACTTATTCAGCAAGCACTTACTAGTATCTACTACTGATCAAGCATGAGACCCCATAGTGATGGTGCAAATGAGGAGAGTAGGAAAAAGGAGACGGAAGATACAAAGGAAATGGAATCTTCAATTTTTATTACCGGAAGAGTTTTAAGTCCATATGGGGAGACTAAGTCATAAATACATGAAATAATTAGGGACAGCGGTGGTAATGGCCGGCACCATGAACTTTATAATCTATTACTAGAGATTACATAATTCCGTCCTTATAACAATCCTAAACATGTTTATTGAAAATACCATTTTTCTTTGTAGGGAAAAATCTGTGCTTCCATGGAAAACCATACTTCTAGAGTATGGCTCCGTAGTCACCTGATTCTGCTTCTACGGGAGCTATTTGACAATTCTTATAGAGATCTGAAAGCAGTGGGAATAATTCTTGTCTATTGTAATCCAAATGGATTCTGTCCTGAGGAAGGAGGATCCTCCCTTCTATGGAAAACCCAGTTTGCATCCACCTGCACATTCCTTCAATATCTTTTACTCCATATACATTTGTGCTTCTTTGAACCCATTATAACATCTGCCTGGTTCCCTCATTAATCAATGAGTTAAATAAAATCTCACACACACATTCATTTTACATAAGTAAAAGAGACACGACTTTACCCTTTGGTACAAAGTTATCCTTTAATATCTCTGATCCCTCTTGCAACCTCCCCCTAGGAAAAGGCTGGAGTAGTTTACCTCCTGCAGAGCATCTGCCAGACAGGCTCAGATACCAGAACTAGCTGAGGAGGAGGGGAAGGTAACATTCTGAAAAGGGGAATGAGGTAGGAATCTGAATTCTGCAGTGTGGCTCTTCTGTCATCGAGCTGTGAAAACCAACCCACGGACTATCTGCTTCTGATCCTCCTGTTAAAACATAATCTATATTCTTAGATTGAGCCACTGCTGGCCAGGTTTTCTGTATCTGTTGCTGAAAGTATTTCTAAATGGTAGAGTTTGTTCTGTTCAAAGACTTTTGAGTAGTTCAGGATATCTGGGAAGCACTGTTTACAGAAAGAACTGTATAATATGACGGAAGAAGAACACTGGGGCTAGACCACATACGCCCCATGAAGGATTTGGAGTTTATATCTGATGTGGAGGCATTCAAGGTCATTTAGCAGAATAAAGTTGGGCAGATTCATGGGATGCAGATGAGCTGGTGTTGAGAGGGTAACTAGGTTTGTGAACAGTCCAGACACACAGTTCCTCCCAGTTCATTTTTCACTATTATAATTAGGAATAATACAAAAATGCCACGCAGTGAAACTGCTCTGTGTTAACATATCTGAGTAAGGAGGTGGGCAGAGGTGAGAAGGCAGTCAATGAAAAGTCCTAACTCTGGATTATTTTAAAAACTAAGCCAGTCTTTATTACTTTTAGATTTATTTAAAGTTCAAACTAAGCTTTAAAAAAAGTAGCCAGGAGCATCCTTCTTAAGAAGTTTCTTTTTGGAAATAATTAGAAGTATTTGAGGGTCCAACACACAGGAGCTGCCCAGTGATGACTATTAATTAACATGGCTGGTTTCTACATCATCTTTGCACTAGTTGTATGAAACTGGAGGCTTCTCATTGCTTGAAAAGTCACTCTCCCAAGTCAATATTGCCTTTAAAACTTTATTAATTTTGTATGCTATTAAAATTTATGAGGAAGGCCTGTTTACAAAGATGGTGAAAAACAAAATCCAAGAACAACTCCTCCTTCTAAACCTTTTTCTCATCAGCAGGGCTGAAAACTCCCTTCTGGCTATCTTTACAGAACAAGTGGAATATAATGTTTTTATTCAACTTCCCTCCCCCACCCCAACATAGTTACATTAAAGGAAAAAGAGACAAACGTTCAAGGAGAATAAAGTTAAAGTTAATAAAGTCAGTACCCTGAACCCAAGACCCGAGCCATAAGAAAAACAGCGAGCTGTATTTTCAGTAATTCTATCAAGAATTGACTATCTGCTACAGCGCATCGAGAGATCTGGATTATTGATCAGTAAGATTACCTCATTTAAGTGTGTCCTCCCCCCTTCCCTTCAGACAGGTGCAATGGAGTTGCTACAAATAACTTAAATAAGGCCTACTCTGTTCTTTAGTTGTCACTCTTAATGTAAAACAGAGCAGTTATTTTTTAATTTAAAATCAATGAATGTCTCAAAGGCAGCCTAGGTGCTTTGGTCTAAATGAGTCACTTGTCTTTGCAAAGCAGAACACTTGGATTATTATTCAAGGTGAGAGATGGCAGTTTTGGTTTTCTGTTCTTTTTTGTGTGTGTGGTGCGGTGTTCTGAAGAATGACAATACACTGTCCTGAAACAGACCCGACGCTATTAAAAACTTAAGATCCTTCAGTAACTGTAAGGAAACTACCAGTAATGCTATCAGTCTGTTTATTTCAGTTAGAGCATGTGCTTGGATGAAGAAAAGGAAAGAAAGTCAAAACCTGATCCTTTTATAACTACTGACACCTTAAAATACTGGGGATAAATACACACGTATCTTTCACTGGGGAGGATAAAGAAATAATGCTGTTTCCTTAGGGAGTGATAAGCATTGTCACTTAGTTATGATTTGAAACATCGCTTCCCATGTACTGATTCTGAGAATTTTCCCCTTAAATATAAATAGAAAGCAGAGCTCAAAATGAAATCATTTTGTTCTGCTTTTGAAACAGACTTTGCTTGGTTTATTCCATCATCTTTAAATGATGTGGTGGTAGGAAACAGAGCATCTTATCTAGGGGGAAAAAAGTTAAAAAAAAAAGATAATAATAAAAAAACAAAACAAAACAAAACAGAGAAAGACAAAAAATCCTACCACCTTGCCTGAGAACTGGGCTCCCGACATGGGCTGACAAGGGTGAAGCAGGCAGTGTCAAACGCAATAACATTAAAGAGAAGAAAACAGGAACTTGTCTCCTCCCTGTACACGCGCATTTACACACAGAGGCTTTTCAGAGAATTAGGCCTAGTTAAAGCTGCCCCCTGGATAAAATGTGTTCCCTAGCAGCCTCAGACAAGCTGCAGAGGGGAGACAAACAGATGTGACTATGGGCCCTGGCATTTGGCAAGAACACTCACTGTCAGTTAGAAAAATATAAGCCTGGACAGGGCATCAGCTGCACAGAAATGAAGCGGGTCTGTGGTGTCACTGGAGGAGCAGGCGGTGGAAATCCAGCCCTACGTGAGCCTCCCCTTCTAGATCCAGATTACCCTCTCCGCCCCCCCGATATTCGGTGTCAATACGTCTCAACATATTAACCGAACGGGAAAACACCAGCATCCAGCTCCCTCCTTCTGAAATGCACGTTAAGTACCAAGTCCCGTTGAGCATAAATGTTTCTTAACTACCAGGATCGCATTAACTACCATTGTTTTCAATGGTGGTGTCCTTCCAGGCCCCTTCTGCTGCATGAAGAACCCTTTGCATTTGGTATCGTTGATCACACCCTGCCCGATTCTTGGTTCTGGTGCCTTCTCTGTCTGTGGCTTTGGTCATCGGACTTCATATTCTGTCTTAAGCCCATTTCCCCTCTCTCTGGAACAGTCCAGACCTCAGCAAGGGGTAGTTTAACACAGTGCACTGAATGCAGTACTTGTGTCCTGGTCATTGGGCCCTTGCTCTATTCTGGACGTATCCTGTCCCATCATAAACCTCCTGACAGCTGAGCTCTTTCAGATTTAGGTCACTGCCTGGACTTCCCCAGATGCTAAAATGCCTCTCTCTAATGCTGCGGGCTGACCTTGTCCAAGCGTCAGCTGCTGCCGGCCCCCACGCCTGTGCACTGCCTACCTGCTGGGACAGTTCTTTACTCTGCGTCCATTAGCCTGCCATTCCCTGCTGTCTGAGGCCCCACCTGGCTTGGATACAGTGATCGGCCTGCCAGTGTGCAGTCCCTCTCAACAGCTTTAGATGGATCTGTCCTGACAGTGCCTCTTCCATCTCATCAGAGTTCAAGTCCAGACCTACCTCTTCCTAATCTGCTTTATCCTGTTACAGGTAACAGGCGGCTGCTGCTGGAAGTAATGTTTACTCCGTTTCCTCTGTGCCAGGCTGTGCGACAATAAGCACTTCCCTCCTGGAGCTCCCGGCGAGTGTGAGGGAGGGGCGGCTGGATGTCAGGAGGCTCCTGGGGAGCTCGGGGACCGGTTTCACTGCCCCGCCAGCCGCCAGCCGAGGACTCTCTAGGCTCCTCAGAGCAGAGTCAGTGGTGGCTGAACAAGGACAGAGATGGAGGAGAAGAGGGGAGACTTCAGGTGGTCCAGGAACCTCATGAAATCACCTGCAAAGGGTGTGTCGGCATACTTTTTTAGCAAAAGGGTCCATGATTCCTATCTGATTCTGAACCATTAACAGGGACATTAATACTAGACTCTGTAGATTTACACCAAATTAGTATTCATAATCTAAAATAGAAAATATCTATCTTAGAGCTTCTATGGAATGTTTAAACCATTCTGTACACACAGGCCACCTTTTCTACTTATAGCATCACAAACAATAGAATTTAATAATGTAAGTTAAAAAAAAGCCTCATCCAAGTATCTGCACTTATCACATGTTGTCTCTAAAATGCTACCCTCTTCCTTCTGCTTATCCGGCTAGACTTTCTTCATAATACCCTAAATATTTCCAAATCAATGACCATGCATAGGTGTTTGGAGAAAGGGATGTTAAATTGTGCCACAAAATACTGGTGGCAGGGGTTGGGGGAGGGTATAGCTCAAGTGGTAGAGACTATGCTTAGCATACAGCAGGTCCTGGGTTCAGTTCCCTGTACCTCCTTGAAAAATAAGTAAATAAGTAAACCTAATTACCTTTCCCCTCCTAATTTTTTTTTTTTTTTTTTAAATTCTGAAGGAAAAACTGAATCCAAAATACTGGTGACGATCATCTCAGTGTGATGGCATTTTGGGGGAATTTCCTTCTTTATGCCTCACACTTATATTGGACTTTATTTTTACAATGAGCATGGGACAATAAAAAGTACAAATTATAACGAGATGAATTGAAAGACAGCGAACAACAGAATTAATAACCGTAAGCGGTTTTGGCAGCAGGAGGCATTCATCGTCAAAGGCATGGTGGGGCCGTTCACGCTGCGGACGCCGAGGTGTCAGAGGGAGCCGCGGTTCTGAGGGCTGATCCTCCCGACTCCCTGGCAGCCTCTGTGCCTCTGATGCAGCCATGTCTGTTTTCCCAACTAGTTCTCCAAAAGAGCCAACCTGTCACCATACTTAAAGTTTGAGAAGGATTTTTCCCAACCTTCGGCAAGTTACTTAAACTCTCTTTATCTCAGTTTCTTCACCTGCAGCAACTGTGATTAGATTAGTATTTACCTCAAAGGTTTTTCTGAAGATTTTATTTAAAAGGTCATTCGTGTAAAACATCTGGCTCAGTGCCTGCACAAAGTAAGGGATCGACAACTGTCAGCTATTCATTTTACTATTAATACCACCTCCACCTTACAGATAAAAAGCCCAAGGCACAGAAAAGAAAAGTGATCTACTCAGGATCACACAGTCCAGGGGACGTGATGGTATATAATACAGCCAGAAGAACGCCTACTGTGTGTTAGGACTAAATAAATACACGACAGTATAAGCTCACTACATTGGAACACTATCGATGCGCTACCGTAAGGGTATAAACGAGGGTCATTTCTAAACAACAAGTAGGTGTTTTCTGGGTAGTTAATAGGAAGGTTAAATTTTTCCTTAGTGTTTGATTCTGCTTGCCTTAAATGTGTCACAGCACGTAAGAATAAAGCACTCATTTTCATTTCAAAAACTTGCTAAAAACCCACGAAAGTCTTGCCAGTCTGAAACCCACTTGACTTTCTGAGGTCAGCCCACTGCCACAGGTGTTCTCTAGGCCACCAATCGGCACCTCCCACTTCAGAGATGCCCTGCTTCCTCCCTGCAATGTGTTCCGTGCTTTACCTAAAGCCCGGAGGCTCTGTTGTTCTAATGATATCATTTCTTCTGGGTGTTAATAAACACACACTTCAATATCCCTAAACAGCTCATTTAAATGCTTCTTCTTTTTGTACCTCCTCATTACTCTAAACAAATGGGACCTGAAAGGTGATGGTGGTTGCTTTATGCAATGCAGGTAGCTTTTAGAACATTCTGAATGTATGTGAATAAGGAAATTCTCACATCTGGAGAAAAGATAATCTTTTTAGAGAGCAAATTATCCAGGAAGGTTTCTAAAAGTCTATTTGGGAGAACTGCCATTACATCTTAGCTTCCATGGTACTGATACCATGCTTTCCATGTTTGTTTAATTCCTTCAGATTTTGTTTGAAGGAACTGCTAGTCACCAAGTCCACGTCTACGGGCTAACACATGAGCAATGTGTTCTGCCCACTTGAAAAAACTTTCTTTCCATGTTTCCTAATTCCGCCATCTTTGAGAGCCTGTCCTTTCTCCCTTCAAAGTTCTTCCAGCGCATTTTAATCACAATGTTCTTTCTCTTCTTTAAACTTTCCTAACCTCATTATCTTTCCAAGTGCTTTTTCTTTATATTTCTCATCAATCTGTGCATAGGTAGCTCTGTCATTACAGTTATCTGATTGCATGACCTCAAATTGCTTTCAGATTAGAGGGGCTTGTCATTTAAAATATACACTGGAAACAACCTGAAGCCAAGTACCAAGTCTAATTTGCAGAACTTAGTTTTGCCTCCATCATATATTAGAAGCACAATAAATGTTTATTGAGCCAAAACAAATCAAACTACTGTAACAAATGTTGCCTGAACATTTCATTCGGCAATCAATCATGCATTTTCTATCGTTAACACTTTTCTTAAACTGTTATTTAAATTCACTCAAAGACACTTACTCAACAATTAACAAAACTTGACTATGAATCACATTTTACTAGATGTTAAACAAGGAACAGCAAAGGCAGCCCCTTCCATCAAGGGGCTCAGAGCCTAACGCAGGAGACACACATGAATAAGGCATTACTATACGGTGTAATAAATCCACACAGCGATAGGAGCAGGCTACCCTTTGGGGAAATTGAGGAAAATTCATTTCGCCTGAGTTCAAATTTTGATATTGTCTCTCCAAGCAGATTCTAAGATATTTGAGGCATCTTGGAGTATTCTTTTATTCTTCACACCATAGCACCTAGGAAATAGCAGGCACTTAGTAAACTGATATTGAGCTAATTTACTTGATTCCTAGCTATTAACTCTACATTTCTGGAATCTGAATCTTAGTATATACAGTTTCAACAATAAGTTCCTTCGAATTTTCTTTAAAAATGGTAAAGCTAGTGTTGACCCTTAGGAGAGATTAATTACCCAAAATAAACATAATTCTTTTGGCTATCTCCATTAAGTGCAAGAAGGTATGGGTCTATATTTAAAAATTGGGATGTTGATCCTGATAACATCTTGCATCTTAACATTAAAAAAATAAAACCCATCAGATCAGACTATAGATTCAGATATAACCCCACATTCTCTCTCTGGTCAGACACTATGAAATGTCTCTTAGGATGGCCTTTGGTATTGCTGCCATATAAAATAATTAATACAATTATGGGTATTTCTAATATTCTTAACTTTTTTGAGTGAAGTCCATGTATTATTCATTTTCCCCTCCGCTTCATCCAGTGCAGCATATCTGAGTATGCTTGTTGAACTGATTTTTTTTTTACTGTGTTCTCCAGTTGGCTATTTCTGACTCTAAACCAAGCTTTACGTGCAGCAACATTTTGGAGCAGAAGTGCTGAGCTTCTTTCGCCAGCTTCAGGGAATGATGGAGTTAGAAGGGCAGGGCAGAGATCACATTTTATTATTTTAAAAATTATTTTGTATACATGTCATTTTCTTAAGTCTTAGAATTCGTTATCTGAATTACCAGGAATATCCAAGCTTACCGAGTGTCAGCTATATTATGGCTATTATGCCAAACATCTCCATAGACTTTATTTTGTTTAATCCTTACAAAAACCACTACAAGGTCTGAAGAACCTGAGGTCCAGAGAAACGGTTCCTTGTCAAAGATCACATAAACAGAAAATAAAGTTCTCATATTTGAACCAATGAATGCTTGCCTCAAAAGAATCATTTCCCCCCTATATCACACTACTTCATTCAACTTGGTTTATTATACTCCATTTAATAAACGCCTACTGAAACTGTAACGCACCCCATGCCCTATGCCATAAAACAGGGTTGAGAAATAAAAAAGATACAGCTTTCATTTGCTAGGGGTTAAAGTCTACCGATCATGTGGGAAAATGATTTCAATTCCAAACCAGCATGTAAGGCATTCTAGGCCCCTAGCTGGGAGCACATGTCTGAAAAGGCACAAATGCCTGGAGGTGCCCATGTGAGAGGCCGTATCTGGGGCTCTGTGAGCAATTCAGTACGGCGGGAGCCTGGACATATGAAGCAGTGGGAGGATATGATTTCTCTTTGTCTGCATCAAGTGCTAATAAATTCAACAAATCTGTCCATTCACAATTATTTTAAATTCTCTAGAAAAAAAAAAAGAATGAAGCTGCCTGTTTGATTGAATTAATCAGTGTATCGACTAATCTGATGACTGAATTCAGTGGGAAATGCCTGTCCATAATGTTTTGTAAATATAATTCTTGATTTGATCACAGCTATAGTCAGAAGGTTACTGCTCTAATCAAGGGATGGAGTCAAATATAGATCCATTTCCAACAGATCCAACTTCCAAGCTCTGGAAGTGGAGAGGTTTTGATCATTCAGGAGTCTACAACTGACTCACATGGTTGGGTTGGCAGACACAGGCTTAAGACTGAGCTCAGCTTTGATTTCTGTAAAGTGTCCTGTCACTTTGCTTGTCGGGAGGTGACTTAGGGTCATGTCATAATTCTATGTGCTGTAACGTACATTTGCCGAGTATGACTACTGAAGAGCAAGGGAAAATATGGTTTCCACTTGTACCTCCTTATGGAGGCTAATGAGGACTGGATAGTTCAATAATGGGCCAGGACGTCTTAAACTTCTGAAAGTTGTAAGGAGTTATTTCTACCTTGGAACATGTCAGGTAGCATTACCGTTTAACGCAAACTTACTGAATTTAGGTTCCATTATTGCTTATTGGTGGAATTCAACTGGGAATCTATGACGCAGTTAAAAATGCCACCTCCTTTATGCTGCCTTTTCTGATGGCCGTTGCCAGAATAATCCCTCATTCCTTGGAGAAAATAGTGTTTTCTACCATAAACTACAGCTATGCAGGCACATGAACTAATACTCCAGCTAGACCGTGTATTCCTTGAAGACCGTGGGGTCCACATCTGATTTACTTTTTTAAGTGAATTTCCCATAGCTCTTACAAGCCTCGCCAATTCAGACACTTACTAAATAGCTATTGAATGAAATTTAACAGGGCGTGCCAGAGTTTTTATAGTAACTTGTTTTAGGATAATATTTTTATTGAGGTTCCAATTTCTATAATAAATAAATGCTTACTTATGGAAATAGAAGACTTATTTGGGCCGTATCTTGGGCTTCCGGATATAAATATCTGCAAAATCAAGCTTGTACGTGTAAACCAGCTTTTAAAGTCCATGCGGGCACCTTGATAGGAAGGTGTTTTCCTTTCTACGTAGTTTTGCATTTCACTAAGTGAAACTTTGTGGAAGGAGTACTTTCAGTTCCTCCTCTTCTATAATAGTTTTTGGCAGATGAGTGAATGTTATGTACATAACATTTTTTCAGATTTGTTAGTAAACGTTTACTAGACTGTGAAATACACTGTAATAGCTGGGCAAGGCACCAGGAAGACTGTGATGACTCCACGAACCCTAATGTTCAATAATCAGGAGGAAGAGCACTTCAGGATTCTCCTAATTCATTTCAACTGGAGTTCCCAGCTGGCGTGCACTAGATAGGGATCGTTACAAATACATTTATTTATAGAATTAAAACTAAGTGCACTGGACTAAAACCAAGGCTAGTACTGCAACTAAGGAGACAGTACAGTATTGCATGGCTATATGTTCAGATAATGTACATACAGTACAAGGACCTAAAAAAATGGAGAGAGATAAAAACTGTATAGGAAAAACAGAATGAATTTGTGGACTGTCCTAAAGGTACTATCAGAGAAATGATTTACTTCAAATTGAATGGGAGAGGGATGAGAAGGGCAAGGAGGTTCCTAGCTTACTCCAGCAGTGCGCAGAGCAGAGGACTGACTGCAAACTGCCCCCCTCCCACCCCCAACAGGGGAAGGGGACTAGGGCTGGTCACCTCTGCTTAATGTAAGGAACCAATTAATTTTGAAAACTGGTAACTAAAGAGAAAGGATCAAGTATTTGTCTTGTTTTTCCTACATATCTGTGTCTCAGAGTAATCAAGTATTTGAAGAGGCTAAGTTTTAAACAGAAGTAATCCAATTAATAAACCAAAGTGAAATGACAGAATTAATACACCACCATTCTGTAAGCCTTAATGAACGAATCTGGGCAATGACTTTTCTGGCTGATAAACCACAGAAGGAGACATGGAAGGGGGGAAGTACAGGCCACCACCTCTGAAACAGTTTTGCCCAAACAAAACAACAAAACTGAATCTGAATCTAATCGATTCTCTAGATTGAAATGCCCATCACAGAAAGCACAAGGGACAGAGGAATATGTTAAATGACACCCCGTGGATAAAATTAGCAACATTCCTCAGATGTAGGAAACTGCACAGGACAAACAACTTGACCTCTTCAAACAAAAAATTTCAAGGAAAAAACAAAGGGGGAGGAGAGTTCATAAGTCAACGGGAACTTGAGATATATACCAACCAATTTGAACAGATCTCATTTGGATGCCAATTCAAACAATGTGTAAGAGAAAAGATCATGAAATAACTGTAGACATCTGAGTATCAACTGTATAGAAACACACACATATACATACATTCATAGACATTGAAGAATTATTGCTTTTTTAGTAGATGTGATAGTAGTACTTGGTTTTTTAGGAGGCTGTTGTTTTTGAGAGAAACATACTGATATATTTCAGTTGAAATAATACGATAGATGGGCTTGGGGGTAGGGATATAGATGAAACAAGGCTGGACACACATAGTTACCTAAGCCCGTTGATGCGTACAGTGAGTTTATGTTTTTCTCTGTATTTCTGCATATGATGACATTTTCCAAAATAAAATATTGTTAAAAACTGCTTTTACTATCTTGGAATTATAAGTGAAAAGGCATCTTTTCAACTCTTACGACTGCCAATTTGAAGTCATTACAGGTTTGTCACATCTTAATGAGATTTTCCATGATTTGTAAGTGATCAAATCTGAAATTAAATTAAGTTATCCATGAAGCCTATGTCATCTAGTCTGTATACACCCCTGGACTATAACTTGATGTAAAAAGATGACAGAAATCCCTGTCTGAGGTTTATTGTCCTCAGAAAGGATAGTGCATAGGTTTTATTCCATCTTTCTAATTAGTAATTTAAGCATATGTTCAGCATTTAACTCTAAATGTTTGCCTTTTCCCCAAGCTCGAAGACAGCTGTCCAAGATTTGAATGCCAGAAAACATTTAAATATCAACATCTGTTGAATTATGTTAATTTAGTATAATATAATTGGGCATGAGTTGGAATTGATCAAAAGTATATGAAATAAACAAAGGTAAATTCCCAACAATATCTTAGTATGCAAACAAATCACGACAGAGCGACGAAAAAATGTTTCTACAGAGAAGGGGCGAGGAAAAATACTGATCATAAAGAAATTGATTCGTTTAAAAATATAGTTCTAACTCTGTGAGTCTTTATTTTGTGATATTTGAATTTATTTTTAAACTGGCTCATCAGTGAAAGGTAATTAAAATTAGCTCAAACAAGCGATAGTTAATAGTTTAATATTTGAATATATGTACAAATTATTAGATGAAACATTAAAACACTCTAATTACCTATATATGCACTAATATTTTTAGATTGCAGGTGATTCCTGTTATATTTTGAGCAGTTACATACCTCAAAATCAAGAGTTGATGTAATGTCTGTTCTAGAAACACAAAATAGTATTTTAAATTGAATGTGTTTTCTATGTGGCAGATGGATTGACTAAATTTATTCTGGGGACTGTAAGATGTGAATTATCAAGTAGTGGCCTTGTTCATTGTATTGCTGATTTAGGATATTAATTTTTATAGCAATTTTCTTTAACAAGTTAGGAATGCTTGCTGTTTTGGGAGGTATTCTGGCACACGTACACACTGGATGAACAGATCCCCAAACGCCCCCCTCACAGAAGTTCTAACCCAGGCAGCAGGAGCAACACAAGCTGCTGTGACACGGCCCTGCAGGTGTACCGTCACCATCTCCCGGGGGAACCGTCTCTGGGAGTTGAAGGTTAGTTCCATGTCTATGGCCATTTCATCAAAGGCCCAATTTGCAGAGTGCCAACTGTGAAACAGACACCTGTCCTAAAGGAGGTGGACTTCAGACGACCTACTTATTTCAGCCACGGGTCACTGGAACAGCTTTCACATGCTAACTATTCTCCATTATTAGTGACCACGGCCAAATTCACCTGCTGTTCCAGAGGTGAGAGACTGCGCATCCTTTAAGTCATTTGAAAATACCTAGTTCCTCTGTCAGATTTCAAGAAAGAGAGGACATGGTAATGAATGTTTCACCAGGGAGCACTTGATTGCTTTTTTGTTTACCACACACTGGACACATTACATAACTTCGAAATGGCAAATCCTTTTTTCTTCCCCTGTGTGGGATATTCACATTAAACCAAAAAGCAATCTCTTAAAATTCTAACTGACTGACAATTAATTTTATTTAGTGTAATCACAATTTAAAATAATTCTCTATAATCATTAGTTTATAATTATGTCAAGGAAGTTAAGAATTTCAGGATGCTAAAGGCACAGGCAGCAGGGGAACAGACTTTCTGAGAATAGAGCCTTTTTAAAATATAACGATTTGGTCATATAGAGTGAAACAGATTAATTAAATTCCTTAGAAAGCATTTCTGTTGCATATGTGGTATGTTTCCAATTATTCTACTCTAAATACTTCTATACCTAGAAGCTATTTTAATTAAAAAAAATTAGACCACATATGCAATTAAATGTATTCCAATTAAATAAAGGTGGAATATATACATTCTACTTACAGGGAATATGTGAATACTTCCCAATTGTTCATTCACACATACAGATGAATGAATTAAAATAATCTAAATGACACTTTTGAGTAAGTTTTTTTTTAGAACAATAAAATTTAATGCTAATTTTAGGTTTGGAAAAAAATGATGAAGGACTAGAAATTTTATTTTTAAAATCAGTATTTAAAAGCAGTTGCAAGCCTATTTTGGAATATAAAGTACACAAAATACAAACTGTTGAGTGATATAACTTGCTTTAAAATATGATGTTGAATCATTAGTTTTGATATGACAAAGGATTTGTTTTAAATTAAATCTTAAATTTAATAACATAGAATAGATAATTCTTATTTAAAAAATTAAAATAAAGCATCACTTACTTCTGCTGATAAATTTAATTTTGTTGCTACACTTCTGTGAAAAGCAACACTAACCAAATACAGTCCATGTCATTAACCAGTACTCTAATGAACAGTTATCTTATTCCAATTTATTAACAGCTGCTCAAAAATGTAGTAATTAATAGTTTCATTTATTTTTGGCAAACGTGCAAAATGACAAATAGTTTTGTATCTGTTGCAAATTAGGTCTCCTTCCCAAATAACAGATGACACTATGGGGAAGACTGAGCAAACTGAATCTTTGAACATCTTTGGGTCTTTAGAAGATCAAATAAAGAACAGCTGTAATTCTATTTGTTACATCTGCAACAAAATACAGTGACTTGTACCACAGCATAAGAACAAAATGTGCTCTGTATTAACGTAAATAGGAATCTTCTTTCTAACCTGATGGAAGAAGGCTGATACGTGTTTTTGTTTTGATTCTCTGATTAAATCTGTTGCCATTTTTTTCATTTTAGAAGACCCTTTTTACTGCTAATCAGGCAAGAAGGGGACAGGAAAAAAAAAGTTTATTTTTCTTCCTCACTATTAATTGATAACATAAGAAATTAAGAGCACAAAGTATCCAGGGATTATCAAATCATTTGACACTAAGTAGATGAAAAATGTAATGCTTCTAAAAATTAAGTAAATTAACAAACACATGTTTCTAAAAGACATTCAAAAATGTTAAGTAGAATTGAACAATATTGGCAATGAAAATGTTTTTACTTGATTTCAAATTACATATCATACTGCTAGATAATTTAGCCTTGGTGCGTCACAAAAATAAATGACAAAAATCACCTAAGTAAGGAAACAGGGCAAATTAAAAAAAACAAAAAGAAACAGATCTAAAAGGAAAGACCTTACTATGACCTAAACTCAATGAAGTTGCTATAAACTATCAATCTCCTTGTATGGATTCTTAGAACAATAAAGAATAATCACGAACATGAAAGTATGCTGAAAAAGCAGGATCTTTGCAAGAATGGCTCATCACTTAGTATCAGGCATTGCTTAATGTATGTATTATACACTTTCAATTGGAAAGGCTGTATTGAGCTTTCTGGTGCTAACCAAAGGTTCTGATATGAGAAACAATGTGAAACTATTTAATTGTAATTTTAAATGAAATGAAGGGAGAGAAAAAGATCTTTCGAATGTTGAGAAGTATAAAATTCTATTTAAATATTGAAATAAAAAAAAAAAGGTTTGGATATCAAGTCTGGAATTTAAGAGAAAGAGATACATGATAAAGAAATAAAGCCAGATGTCAGCGGTACTTCTATTCATCACTCAGGTGCACTGCCCCAAAGGTTTAGCTTGAGAGTGCGTGTGTGTGTGTGTGTTTGTGTGTAGGGCACACAGCAGGAAGTCAATAGGTAACAGTAAACTAAAACTATCAAGAAATAGTAATATAAGCATGTAATTTAGGTCAACACGGGAAGAAATGGCTAAAAGAGCTGACAGCAGTTTTCTTTGGAGTGTGACGTTAGAGAATGGGGAAAAACAGGGCTGAGGCCTGCTGTACTTTGTCGTCTTACAGAATGATTTGACATCGTAAATGATGTACCAGAAGACTGTGATAAAGAATTATATTTAACAAACGTTTAGGAAGCACACAGATTGAAACAACAATACAAAACTTTTAATAACAGCTAATATTTAAACTCTTACATCTTAACTGCTTCATAAGCATTAACTCGTATTCCTTGTGACGTTATTAGATAGGTACCACCATTTTCTTTATTTTGCAGATACGTAAATTGAGGGACAGAAAGGCTAAGTATTCTGTGTAGGATTCCTCAGCTAGTGAGTGGTGAAGCCGAGCTCAGAAGTCAGGTACTGTAATGGCAGAGGCTGCACATAGAGGCCAAGATAAGGGCTCAATCAGTGCACTCTACTGCCATAGAATGTTTCATCCTACAAATATTTTATGCATCTTAGGTTATTTGATATTTTTCTTGTTTTTGTGAGGAAGGCCTGTATTGCTATGAACTTCCCTCTTGGGACTGTTTTTGCTGCATCCTGTAGATCTTCTGTGGTTGTGTTTTCACAGTCACATCTCAAGGTATTTTTACGTTTCCTCTTTGATTTCATCATTGACGCGTTACTTTTTTAGTAGCATGTTGTTTAGTCTCCACGCAATTACACACCAGGATATAACACAACATTGTAAATCAGCTATACTTAATCAAAAAATACTTTACACAACAAATATTTATTGCCTATGTAGCAGGCATTGTTTCTGGTGCTGGGGATACACCAGTGAGTAGAGAGAGCCAAGATCTTGCCCTCAGGAAGCTTAAAGCTAAAATTCTTCTAGCAGAGGTCTGTTGGTAGTAAATTTTCTTAGTTTTTGAAAATTGGAAACAGTTTTCACTTTATCATCAGAAGATGTTTTTCTAGGTACACAGTTCCAGGCTGACAGTGTATTCTCACCCAGAACTCTGAAGGTGTGTCCACTGTCTTCTGGTTCCACTATTGCTACTCAACCTGATGATGTCTTTCCTCTATAGTAGTTTATCCTTTATCTCTGGATTCTTTTAAGATCTTTTTGTTTCTGGTCTGCTACAGTATACTACTAGGTGTGGATTTCTATGTATTCCACTTGGTATTCATTGTGCCCTCTGTATCTGTATCTATAGATTTATAACTTTCACCAGTCTCGGGAATTCTTAGCCAACATCTCTTCAACTTCATGTTTTGCTTTGCTTGGTTTTCAGCCTTCCTATGCTCTCCATCAAGGCCTCTGATTAAATACATCTTTGCTCTTTCTATGTCTCTTAACCACTCTTCGTTTTTCCATCTCCTTATATTTTTATGCTATGTTCTGGACTATTTCTTCAGATATATCTCCATTTCACTAAATCTCTCTCCAACAATCACACTTCTCATTTTTAACAATTGTATGTTTTTGATTCAATTATGTCTGATCAATTCTAGCAACGATCTGATGCTTGCTCATTTTCTTTCTCTAAACATGTCATCCATCCCTATTTATAATCTATATAAAATCTATATAATCCATACTTTATGATTTTAGGATCTGACATTCTTAGGGGCAACTGTATTAGTTTTATGTTGACTATCATGGATGGTCAGTTTATTATATTTGACAATTTTGACAATTTTGCTAGACTGGATTTAAGTTCTCTTCTGTGGATACCTAGTGGGGTCTCAGTTGGGGTTAGTCTTTACAACATGCAGCTTTAAAGCTACACTGCTTGCTGGGGAGTGTTAAACACAGCAGCTAGCACACTAACAGTGGGAAGCCATGAGATGCAGAGGTGGTTGCTGAGGTTGATTATGTTGCTAAACACTGAGTAAGTGTAAATTGCAGTAGTTCTGATCAATACTCATACAGCCATTTTCCCCTAAATAAAAATGAAGTCTTTGGAAATACCACATGCAAAATCTGAAAATGTATTATCTAAAACAATAAACTGGGGCTAATTCTTTCTATTAAAAAATATATATATAACATTGGTTCAGCAATAGAAACTGAGTAAGAAGCCAGAAGCACTGTTAAAGAAGAGTGTATTTTCTACATACTTATTTATGTACTATTAGAATATGGATGTTGTTCTCATTAATTTAAGTACCATTTAAGTTTTGTGGAAAATATTAATTCTATTTTTTATAATTAAAAAATAAAACAATTACTCTAAATGCTGATCAAAAATACGTTAGTTAGGGGAGACATAAATTTTTTCTTCTAAAAATTCATTCTTTATTTTCCATCAGCTTTAAAAAATACAAATAAAATGGTATCTTCCTATTCATTACTAGCAATCCTGACATAGATT
This sequence comes from Camelus bactrianus, assembly GCF_048773025.1. NCBI lineage: Eukaryota > Metazoa > Chordata > Mammalia > Artiodactyla > Camelidae > Camelus > Camelus bactrianus. The sequence goes on from NC_133561.1 coordinate 11,414,534, forward strand.
CTAATAAATACATAAAATATTTTAAGCTGGCACTTTAGAACCAAAGGCACCCCAACAATAACTCACCATATTCATACTGGTATTGAAAAAAAAGTCACGTGATTCAATAATCAGAATGAAAATTGATTTTAAATTGCTTACCTGCTGGCTGTTTTCACAGAACAGTTTTTCTTGTGTCCTCTTTCAGCTCGGTTATCTCTCAGAAGCTGATGCAGCCAAAGTGTTAAGACAAAGTTGTAGAAATAAAAATATTTTCATTATATTATTTTGGAAGTAGAAAAGTATTCTTCTTATTCAAAGGGACACTGTTCACCTGCATCACTTTTTTTTAAAAAATGATTTTTCTTCAAACAAAGACAACTACTTTTGCTAGAGATGCCAATGACACACTTATAAAAATGTTAGTAAGAGTTGTTAGTGCTTTCCTGATGGCTAAACTGCTCTTACGGTCACCTAATACATAGCCCAGAGCTGGAGGCCTGGAATCCAGTTCTAATTCTGGTTCTCTGGAGTGGTCCTGCTTAAAGTAATGTAACCTCTCTTAACCAAATATTTCTACCATTGCATTCAGCTATGACTTTTTTGAAGCTCTGTCACCTACGATGACATAAAATACTTTCTCTGTATTTACTGGCCTAACATGGTAAAGAAACCCACTTAAAACATTCTTTTTCAAAGAAATTATTAGCTTGGAAATAAATAATTAGAAAAAACATATATTTGATTGCCTCCTCAAAATGCCTCACCATCCACTTCCCTTCACACTTGCTTTACCCTAACTAATTGGAAAGGAAAACAAAAAACAAAAAAAACAAGGAGTCAATATTTCCCACCATATGTGCATTCAAACTGTAGCTTATCTTTTTTATGCAGAAATGCGATTATATGCAAGACTGGGCTAAAGTGAAGTTGTACAGCACATCAGGGGCTAACTCTAACAAAAATAGGAATCTTAGACGCAACAGTGCAGGAGAGAGCTGGGTTCTAGTCCCAGCTGTGTCCGTAACTAAAACAAGTCACTAGGTTTTAAAAACGGGTCTACCATTTACAAGCTGTGTAACATCTCTAAGTCCCAGTCCCGGAAAGCAGAGGTAACGAGAATGTCCACCTGTGAGACTGCTGTGAGTGTCAAATGAGAAAAACCACGTCAAACACTTAGCACTACGGCCGGAACATAGAAAGTGCTGAGTAAACGGTTCAAATGCTAGAATTATGACTTTAATTAATAGGCCTGGTTGTCAGTGGCTTTTTTCTGACCAGTATCAAGAACTTTTAATGAAATAACTGCTTTGAACTATTTAATGACATCATTTAGAATCAATTACTAGCCATATCTGGCCATCTTTGAGAAGGAACAGAACTTAAATTAGATCACAGAGAATGTGGTTAGATCATTATTTCAGGAAAGTCTTAACTAAATAAGTCTACCTTAAATTTCTCTTAAATATCTATTTCTTTCCATCTTCACTACCAACATCCTAGTCCAGACCATCATTTTCTCTCACCTGTGCCAGCCTCTCCAGTGCCTCCCTGCCTCCAGCCTCTCCCCGATCTAACCCATTCTCCACGCTGCAGCCAGTTTCTTAAACTAGATCTGATTACATTATTCTTTTCACATAAACCCAAAATCTTATACAAGGCTCTTGTGGCCCTTCATAATTTGATTGCATTTCTACACTCACAATTTATTATGCTTCCTCCTACCCCCAGCTCTAACCTCCTTACTTCTAATATCTCATCCATTCTGAACTGTTTGGTGTTGAGTGTGTACCCATATTCTTGCTCATCTCTGGCCCTTTGCTTCAGTTATTCAATCTCCCTGTACCTCCAAAGTACAATACGGTGTCTGGAACATTTTTAGTGCTAAGTAAATATTTGTTGAATGAATGAATGAATGAATGAATGAAATAAAGAAAAAAGGAGTGAGCTCTAGTATCTGACATGTAGCTGAAGCCGTATCTCATTATTACTACTTACAGAAAATAGCAACAACTTATCCTAAGTCCATTAATCTGAAAGTGTTTCAATTTAGAAACACTTCGTACCATGAAAACTAAATTGTTTCTGAAATTAAAAAAAATTAATTACTTTGGCATTTCTAAGTCTAGTGTCTTTGGAAAAAAATATATACAAACCAACATTTGTGACACAGATAGCTAGGGGTGACATGATAAAATCTCTACCTCTGCCTTAAATTCCTAGTAGTTAACTTTTCTAATTTTTAGATAAAAGACAGATATGTGAACACTATTTCTGATATTTGTGTTAAAGCAGTTTAAACAAAGAACTCAAAATCCCAAACATAATGTTCTGAAATAAGAAAAGAATTTTACAGTTTAGTTTTAAAAAATGAAACTATAATGACCAAAATAAATATTAGGCTGTACCTACTAGGTCTGGGTAGTTCTCATCCGCCACCTGGATGAACTTAAATGAGCAACTTCCCTGAACTCTGATGTTAGAGCTCCTTCTATTAGATTCTTTTCTTTTCTTCCTCAAATTTATAGTTTTGATGGGCTTTGTAAACAAAAAGAGACAAATATTGGAATTATTTAATACAAAGCATCTATATTAAAAAAATCATCATAAAGTCACCTCACTTTATCAATAAAATTATAAGTCTAGGTGTAACTTTGCAAATTTAAAATCCGGCTCAGATAAAAAAATACAGAATTAGATCTCAGGGTCAGGAGTCTAACAAGTTAATATGGGAACCTAGATCTTCCAAGCGGTAAAGATGAAAAACTTAATCTAGAATGTTATTAAAAAAGAAAACATACGTTTGTATCTGAAAGGTTCCCAACATGCATCTGCTCTGCCCCAAAGAACAACAGCAACCAAAAAAAAAAAAAAAAAAAAAAGGTGGCAGGGCAGGGGGTGAGAGTGAGAGGGGGAGAATCAGATCAGGAATTCATGATAAAAGACACAAGAATCCTTGAGCTCTTCTCTGACAACAAGTAGTTCATCAGATTTTAAGAAATTCTCCGTTCCTCTCACTGCTAACTTCTCCTGTTTCCTTGGACTCCTATCAGTGTCACAAGTGAGGTCAATTTTCAGGGTTCTGACTCAACAGCGTCAACTCTGATTAGTAACAGAACTTCTTAATATGGTGCGAAGTGCTTCTTACCTTGCAACTCTCAGATTGCTGGACTTAGGCCAAACGGAGATACAATTCCCTTATTAGTGACCTGCAGATGTATATTAAAAAATGACTCACGTAAGAATTACATCAACGTTCATCAACACAAAACCTAGAACAATGTGAGGTTTACAAGGTTTACACAATTTTAAAAATTGCTGAATGAAGTCAGGAAGAGAAGTGTTCCTTGTGGATAATGGTTCTTCCTGTTACAGAAAGGGAGCTGAGAATTTCTGTGGCTACTCATGATATCTTAGAAAGATTATTAAAAGTTTCAAGTTGCTAATACAGGAGGAAGAAGCAAGGAGCAGACTTCTTATTCCACAGCAGCCCTTTTTCTACCACCTGATATTCAGAAAGCACTCAATCTCAAGAGTTTTCAGGTAACCCCTCAAATATCTACAAAAGAATTTCAAGTCTCTCCACACATGGCCTCTCAATGTCCTTATTTTAAAAGGAGAATTAAGTAATGCCTAAACAATGATCTGTCTTAAGATACTTATAAACTCAGTCAAGAGGTCAAACCATTAAGATACAGAAGCCTCAGAATTAAAAAAGATGAAAAACTGAGGCTTCATATTGTAGTAGGGAAGAGTAAATCTGATTCCGTATTAGATCTGTTCCTTTAGCTCTAACCCTGTGCTCTGGTTCTGCACCTGCTGCCTACAGCCTACACAGAAATATACAGAACAGCCTATTCTCAAAGCTCTGACCTTTGAGGGTATAACACTTTCCCATTTACATAAAGATAAAAAGTTGCAGAATAGAAAATAACATTTGTTTTATTGGAGGTTTGCAGGGACACCATGATCTGACCTAGGTGGACAGCTGCAAAACCAAAGGATTCCAACACCAAGAAGTATGCAACAACCAGCTACACCCCCTCCCCTTCTTAGTATAAAAGGAGCCTGAATTCTGACTTGGGGAAGACGGTTCTCCAGGACATTAGTCTGCCGTCTTCTCGGTGCTGACTTTCTGAATAAAGTCGCTATTCCTTGCCCGACACCTCGTCTCCCGATTTACTGGCCTGTCGTGCAGCGAAGAGAATGAGTTTGGACTCTGTAACATTATAGCTGGACCAACTTTCACATTTGTCTTCTGTGGCCTCTATAGTGCCCTCTCTGTGGTTTTCTCAAACATTTATCAACATACTATAATTACTGCTTTCCTGCCCCAGATTTTAACCACCTCAGAGGAAAAGCTACATTGTTTTTACAAATATCTCTTTCTGTAAAAATAGAGAGTACCTGATAGATAACAGCTGATGGATAATAGTTATTTCCTAAACGTGTATGAGAGAACTGATAACTATGTGTGGTGTAACCGGAAACGGGACCTAGCACTAAAGAACAGAAAGAGGGACCATGAGATGGGGGAAAGCAGTGAGGGCTGGGGTTTCACAAGTGGGATTAATATTATCATTTCTTTACATTGATAAGTTGGTATGGGGAAAAATAAAAGGTGATCATGCATGCTGACCGTCATTCATTCAAC